>NC_137470.1:121241683-121612635 GCF_964235325.1 Thermobia domestica
GGTTTGTTGTTCGACTCTTGAGGATGCCACACTTATTTTTTTTCCCAAGAAGATTTGAACTTATGTGGCCTTAAGTTTCTTTGAAGCAATTTGTAATTTTTATAGTTCATTAAACTAGATGCAATGGCAGAAGTCCTTTACCCCGCACATGTCTATATTTTAGTCCTTATCCTGCCTTCCCCCCCCCTTACTTGCTACTTTTCACATTACACATCTTGTTATATGTCAGCTATACTTTGTTTTGTTATTTTGTTGAGTCAATATTCTGATATTGACTAACATGCCAGACAATGCTCTTCCTACTGAGTGAAGTGATTTATATCCGCATACATAAACATTATTTTATTGTGGAAATACTTATTTTCACGTTATCAGCTATATTGGTGAGTTCACGTTGGACGATGTCACCTCTTGTGAGGTTGATTGAGGGTAATGCTTATGGTACTGAACTTTGGAGGTTTTTGTCCTATACCTTCTAGAACTTTCGATTTTAGGTCAAGACAACGTGATTCTGGGTGTTCCCGAACATATGAAGTTTTGTTACCATTTATGGACAGAAGAAGAAAAGGAGTTGGGTTTTGTAAAACCAGCCTTTGAATAAAACCACGAACACCCGAGATGGTCGAGGAAGTGCGTACAAGATTTGACGGAGAAAACATGATTAGACGTTAGATCATGGAGCTACTTCTTTACTTGAAGGTATTGTAATCAGCTGACATATTGAAGGAACTTTACATTACAAACCATTACATTTTACAGACCAAAAATTGTAGTTTACCTTCCCTAATTCTGCTCCATCTTTTGAAATATATATTTTGTGTATTTCATTCATAAGTACAATATTAGCTCAGTTAAGGCTACATCCCAAATTTAGTATTCTTTCATTTTCACGAAAAAAAATATACAATTTAATTAATCATGTTTCCAGCTTTTCACAAAAGCTGGTGGTGGAGACAACATCCCCAACCTGTTGGGGAAAGATTTTCTTACATTTTCTAGGGTGCCTTCAGTGCTATGCCGACTCTATGTACGGTAATGTAATATGGTGAAATTGATGCTGTGTTTTTTCTTTCTCTGTAGTACCTTGCAGCTCTACGTAATTGAATTTTAGCAGAAATTGGTCTGGTGGTTTGGTGTAAAATCATTTTATTTTGCTATATTTATTTTGTACTTATAATTATTATATTTGTATGTTGCGTCATTTTGCGGAAGGCTATAACATTAGTGATGAATTAGATATAACTGAATTTTTTGAACCTATTATATCCTCTTCTCCTGGACGTGTTCATTTTACAAGAAAATGTTTAGATAAGCTTAAAGAAAATTTACGGTTTTCCGACTCGCTATCTAGTATAAAAGATCCCTATGTTTCGGGTTTTCAAAATAGCGACAGTTTGTTTCAATCAAACATGACTAAAAATGGATAGACGGATAACATAGGGGTTTTGTCACATATTCTCAGGCCAGAACCATTTTATGGGCGGATAGGCGATGATGTAGAAAGATGTGTTGATCATTTTGAAATATTAGCCCAGGTGAATAATTTGTCAGATTTGAAAAAGAAAAGGATTTTAGGATCCTTGATGAAAGATCCTGTGGGTTATTGGTTTGACACACTTTCGAAACAGTCAACTTTCCTGATATGACATACGCGCAATTTAAACAGGGGTTTTTAGATGCGTTTAAGAATTCTTTGTTACCTCAGTTAACGGAAAAGGAAATGAGGGTACGTGAGCAGAATAAGACTGAATCTGTAGTTTCGTACGCATATGCTAAGGGAAACTTTATACTTCGGAATGAGAAAGATGCTCTGGTTACGAAACAGATTTAACTTATTATAGACGGATTTATTCCTGAATACTTGCGGTTGGCAATAAAGAAAAAATACGATACTGTGGAAGCATTGTTCAGGATTTACTTGAGGAAGAAAAAGCTCGTGTGTTGCTTGAACGTAAAGCAATAGAGAAAATCATGAAGAAAAATCCATTCTTAGCAAATTCTTCGGTTCAGTTAAATCCTCCGGAGACTACAGCTGTGCAACAAACACATTTAGTGCAAACTCAGCCTTCTCAAGTTCCGACTCGGACTTTGAACTCTCCTGTTTCCGCTTCACAGTCGAGAGAAGAGTACAAAGATCAGTTAGCTGCAATTCAGAAACAGCTAAATCAGCTTACTCTAAAAGTAGATGAGAGTGAAAAAATACTGACCAGCGCAACTCATTTAGACGTAATAATAACTTTAGAAGTAACTTTTCTTCTCGTAGGGAGAATAGCCAGAGATCACAACACAGTGAGTCTCGTGACCACAATAATGGTGGCAATTCACGCAATTTCAGTAGACGTCCTGTAATTTGTCACAAATGTGGCAAAGAGAATCATTTTGCTCAGCATCATAGGAGCAATTTAAACTAGTACAGAGGGTTGATGATGAAGAGCCATTGACTCTTAAGCATGTTAAAGTACCTATATACGTAGAACGAACTCTACCACATATTAACGCTATTATTAGTAGAAAAGAGGGCCCTATTCTTCTTGATTCTGGTTCTCAGACTTCGTGTATAGGCTCTCACATGGTTCCAGTGGTGCTAGGTTAATGAGCACGCGTTCCTTTTTAAAATGAGTTACGGGGAACACTTTGTCAGTTAATAAGATAGCTCTAGTTCGATTTCGGTTGGGATCGCATATTTTTTGTCATCCATTTAGAGTGGTTCTTACGCATACTCATCCTCCTCTTCTTGGACAAGATTTTTTGCTTGCACACAAGGCTAACTTAGATCAGAATGAATTGACTTTAGAAGTTACAAGGTTCGGAATGATTCCGCCCCCAACATTGCCAAATTCTCCTCATGTTAATTATGTGTCTTATAAATTTGCAACTTTAGTCACACCAGTTTTTAAGATTTTGTCTTCTGTATGGTTGCCACCCCGTACAAAAACGCGTGTTTCAGTCACCAAATGTTTTGATTTGGTAGGTTCTAGAAATTGGTTGCAACCTAACAAATTTTTAGCAAGTACTGTCAATCTGTTATTGCAAGAATCATATGTGGATAGTGTTAATTCACATATTTGGGTAACTAACCCCACCAAGAAGCGATTTCTGTTATGGCGCAATAAGGTCTTAGGTAATGCTGTAGCAAATAGGTAAGAACATTTGTGTACTAACCTTACGCTTGAAAATGGTTCTCAACCAACTAAAAACGATCAGTTTGACTGTACTAGAGTAAATGTGAATCCTGAACTATCAGATAGTGAAAAACAACGTTTTATAATTTAATAACGGAATTCAAAGATGTTTTTAGTTGGTCCCCGGACGATTTCTCTCAAGCCCGTGACTATGAGAATGAAAATCCACTAAAAACTGACCAGCCAGTAAACGTCCGTCAATGCACGATTCCTATCATTTACGTGAAGCCGTTAATGAACAAGTGCAGCAGTTACTTATACAAAAGTTTATTAAAAATGTAGTAGCTCTTACAACAGCCCAACCATTTTAGTTCGTAAGAAAAATGGATCTTATGTATTTATTGCAGATCTCAGACAGTTGAACTCTGGTATTGTACCCACCGTTTTCCCCGTGCCTCCTATTCAAGACATTTTGGTACGTTATAGTGGAAAAAAGTATATAGATATTAGTGATATTTCAAGCGGTTTCTTTCAAGTGAAATTGACTGAAAAGAGTCAATTATATACTGCATTTTCGATTCCTGGTGACCAGCAGTATTGTTTTTGTTCGTTACCACAAGGGTACATTACATCCCCAGCTGCATTGAACGATCTGATGAAGTTAACGCTTGCTGGCTTGGAGAAATATTCTGTGTATTATTACCTCGATGACATTGTATGGAGTTCGGACACGATTGATTAAGTTATTGAAACCACCCGAAACTTATTCGAGAGATTGAGGAGTAGAGGACAAAACTTTCTCTTGAAAAACAAAGTTGGAACACTTTTCTTTAGAACTTCTTGGGCATACTATTTCTCATCATGGAGTGTCGATCTATGATCGCATTATGATTCCATTCGAAATTACAAGCGACCGAAAACTCAGAAACAACTGAAAAGTTTTATTAGGACTGTGTTCTTTCGTGTGAAATTATATAGACAAGTTTTCAACCTTAACTCAAGATTTATAAAAACTGCTTAAAAGAATGCTCCATTTAAGTGGACTGCTGTCCAGAAGCAGGTGTTTGAGCGGCTTAAGGATGCCATTTGTTCAGCCCCAACTCCTATGGAATTTCACCCGCATAGAGACGTATTTGTTTATACAGATGCCAGTGTCCATGGTTTTTCTGGATGCGTCCTACAACCTGGAAGTGACGAAAAGGACGCTCCATTGGTACCTATTGTGTTTTGTAGTCGTGCTGTGGGTCCCCATAGGAAAAAAATTCATCTATTTGTTCTCGAATTAGCTGCATTGATCTTTACTCTTCGACACTTTCGCTACTTTTTAGGCAGATATTTTTATTTACGAACTGATTGTAGAGCCTTAACATATCTTCGTCAGACCAAAAATGTGGCTAAATTTGCACGGATCTTGCTGAATTAGAGCAGTGTAACTATACTATTTCACATATTCCTGGCAAGCCGAACACTCTGGTTGACAGTTTGGCAAGAAATGTGTTAGCACCTCGAAACATCGACGACAAACAGAAAAGTCTTGAAGATCCGCGAGTTTTCAAAATCGAAATTGATGACACGTTAAGAGAAGAACAGCGAAAGACCCCATATTTCAAGGATATTATTTTGTTTTTAGAAGGGCAAAATCTACAGGATTACACCACGTAACGGCATGCATTGCGTTATGAAATGAAAGATGGAATTCTTTACCCTAAACATCGTGGTCCATCTGGCCCACAGTGTCTTGTTGTTATTCCAGCTACTCTTGGTGAAAAAATGTTTTTCACCGCACACACTTCAACGTTGGGATCGTCACATTCTGGTTTTGGCAAGACATACCGGTTGTTACTGAGAACTGTATATTTTCCTCATATGAAGAAGTTTATTGCTGCCCGGGGCTGCCAGTGCGAAGTATGTCAACGCCACAAGAAAGTCCCAGGATCGCCTCCAGGAACTCTTCAGATGATGCTATAAGTAGCTCTCTTCTATCGCCTAGGACTGGCTATAAGCGGGCTTTACTCAGACGCTAATATTTTACGTTACAAGTATTTAGCAACTGCAGTTGATCATAATACCAGATATGTTGTTACTGCTACTATTGGTCAGCAGCAACCTTAGCTGATTTTCTTTATAATCACGTAATACTTCGATTTGGCCTTTGTAAAGAAATTGTGCTGGATAGATCAACTTCATTTACTGGTTCTTTATTTCAGGAGTTATGCAATATTTTGGACATAAGGATGAATTTTATAAATCCATACTATCGTCAAACGAATGGCCTTACGGAAGTTATGGTCCGGAATTTGGAAGCGTTGTTAAAAAGGAAAGTGGACCATGGAAGTTGGGTGGAGCATGTTTCTGCTGTGACTTTTTCTCAGAAGGTGACCGTGAATCAATCCACGTCTTGGAGTTCATTTTATCTTCTTCATGGATTTGAACCACACTTAGAACATCATACGCTTATAAATGGACATTGTTTACATATTTCTAACGAAGAACGTTTAGTAACTCTTCACGATATCAGAGAGATGGCACAGGATAAATTATTTGACAGATTTCGGACTTCACAAAAGTCTTGTGAGAAACATCATACAACAGTGACATATAATGAGGGTCAACGTGTGTGGATTTATGATCCAACTAGACGTCGTGGCCACGCCAGAGCATTTTCAGGAGTTGTCTTTGGTCCAGCATATTGGTGTTCGAAAGGACAACGCTAATTCGTATTTTGTTAAATATAAAACTTCGAAAGGCAGGGAAAAGATCGAATCGATAGCCATTACACGATTGTAGCCCTATTATCCAGATGTCACACCAAACGAAGATGAAGAAGTGTTTCGTGCAAGTAATTGTGTTTCTGACTCAGAAGATGAACGACCCAATGTATCTCATCATGCTGCGCTAATAATAGATTCTGGTCAACATGCTGAAAGTTTTTCTGTGGTTGACGTATTGAAGTTACCAACTAGTACTCAAATGAAATATAAATTTGCGGTTAAAAACCCGTTGTATAATTATAATGAGGAAATTAACGACAAAATTAGTATTTATCATGGAAATATTGCAACACTGAGTGTGTTGCAGTCGTTAATGCTGCAAATGAAACTTAAACACCTCTTTCAGGAGTGGACTGTGCTTTGTGTTTTGCGGCCAGTCCACAATTACGAGAAGTTTGTGTAAAACTGGGTTCTTTAAAACCTGGTGCGGTTAAAATTTCTCCTGGTTTCAATTTGCCCGCAGATATTGTTTTATTTACGTGTGCGCCAAGGGATAACAGTAAGCGTATTTTACGTCAATGTTATGTTAACTGTTGTCAGCAAGCTATTGAAAACAATTATAGAACATTGAGTATCCCATGTTTAGGAACAGGCGCATTTCATTTTGACAAAACTTAAGCTGTGAAGATTGCTTTGTCAACAGTACGTAATGTTTTGGAGAAAAAATTACCTGATTTTGAGGAAATTGTTTTCTGTGTTTTTGAGAAAGAAAACAAGAATCTCTATTACGACAATATTTCCATTTATTTTCCCATGACTCAATATAAGTCTGCTAAGTTTATTCTAGATAAGACATATAAGGGGAATATCTTCGTTTTTTTTTAAAAAGTTATCTGCATAGTAGCTATGTTCTCTGAAAAGCAATGTTTAGTATCTAAGGACATATTATTTTATTTAGACACAGTTACCACTCCCCTTCTCGGCTTATTCCTACATCCTTGATTTTTATAAAATAATGTTTATCTGAAAAAAAAAGAAGAGAATACCTTGATTAGACTATTTGTGTTTTTTCTCTTTCGCTGAGATAACTTATATCTAATCTCTGTTAGACGTTTCCCTTCAATTATGGAATGGCCATCCATAATTGATTATTTGGGATTTTTTTCTTTACATATGCGCATATGAACTAATATTTGACATATTAATAGTATTATATTGGATAATATTTATTCCATAATTTGACTATTTTATAATTTAACGCCTAATTCAAGAAATGCTAATACCATCTGCAATTACATGAATTTTGTATCTTTGATACTTTATTTACCTGAACTACTGTTATTTACTCAGAATACATTGTTTACATACTTATGAGCTCATAAAATCCCTATTATGATTTCCTTTTACTAATTTCGATTTTTCATGGACATGACTAATCCTAGGATTCTTATTATATTTAATTTTTACCTGAATTATGACATGATTTTATAGTTTATTATATTTTACATTGGATGCTTGATGTTTGATACTGCTTAGTGTGACTTCGATACTTAATAATTAAGTATTTACTGTGAAGTGAGGTAATGCTTTAAAAAAGAATTGAGACACATACATATAAGTTTATTGGGAAGGAATTAATTTTTTTCCATTTTTTTTCTAAATAGGTGTATTTATCTCACTAACGATCTAGCTTATTTAAGAGAAAACATTGTAGATTTTTTAGTATGCATCTATACTGTATTATTGTTGTAATTTTAGGGGTATAGCTTTCTTTTGTTTTATATTTTGTATGTTTTTTGTATTATATTTTCAGATGATCCAGTGCTTCTTTGTAGCACATGTTTCATCAAACTTAAAGGTATCCATATCGAGTGGATTCTATTTTAATGAACTGGATGGGCAAATTCTTTATCAACACTCAGCCCCACTTTTTTTAAATGTAAGTTTTGAATTTTCGCAGTCTATTCCTGCTTCATCTATGTTTAAAGATTTACATTGTGTCGATAATTCTTCTAACTCGATACAGACATGTAGTCTTGCCTCATCCTTAGATGCCCTACATTCTCACCTAGCAAATAATTTGTCTATAGGATTTGTAGGAAATATTTTTTCCTATTGTCGTGGTGTAGCTACGCAAGGTCAAATATCATCCTATCAGAAAAAAAAACAGATAAATTAAAAAAAAAAAACTGTTTTACAACTTCGTCAGCAAATACTATGTAATTCAATTTATATTCATAATGTTTCTGCGCAACTCTTAAAATTTCAATCAAAATTAGGACAGAATTTTCAAAAGATGGAAGTATTTTCGAAAACGCTACTTGACCAATCCAAACTTTTAGCTAAATCATTGCAAAGCCTTTCTGATAGAAATAATCTTCAACTTTTTTCGCTTCTGGGCGAAATTTATCAGCTATCTATGCATATTTTAAAGATGGTAGAATTGCAAAAATATGAAACAGCTATTCAAAGTTGCCGCTTGGGAAAGACAGATCCAACTTTAGTTACCTACGATGTATTGGAAGCCCAGTTACGTTTATTAGAAGAATCTTTGTTTACTCATCGAATGATACTTGTGATGCCGTCCTCTGATATTGATGTTTATTACTCTGTGAAATTATTATCATGCACAATCACTGATACTTACATTTACTCTCAACTTAAAGTACCTCTTAGAGAATGTAACATTTTGTTTAAATTGTGTTCTGTTAAAACGATACCTTTCGGCTACCACAATCAGACTTGCTCTATTAACTTGGAAACAAGTTATGTTGTGTTTCAATCACAAGTTTTGGCCCTACCTTTAGTTGGTTCAGATTTACTGTATTGTCATCTTCAAGTTTCTAACTTGTGTAAAATTCCTTCTCATATAGATATATCGTCATAGTTAGCACGTTGTATATTTAATGGGTTTTTCGGAACTACAGTTCATGATATTATTTCTACGTGTTCATATGTATGCCAAGATAATATACATTCTCTGCTTTTGTAATTGAAACCCCATACGTATGTTCCTACTCACCCACCTTCTACTGTGCAATTAATTATTGGTGATAATACAACTTTAATGGACATCTCAGAAAAAGCAAGATTTGGTTCTCTTTTGATATCACTACCTTGCAACATGCTTTTAAAAGTAAACGCCCACCTGTTTGCTAAAGCTGTATTCCCATGTTTTCAACCTCATGCTGTTTCCCCAACAGTTCTTCATTTGTTCCCTGCATTTCTTGCTTCTAATAATTTTATTCATTTAAATTAACGATTTAAGTCTCATGAAATTTTTAACTCCTCAAATTTATTGAACCTTAATTGGAGATTTTCTGTACCCCATTTAAACATATCAAGTTATTCTGTGGCCCCTATCGTTCCTTATAAACCTATATATTATAGAGAGAATTTTATACCAATTTTTCTCATGATATGGAATGTTATTTTGTCTGTTGCGGTTGCTTACTTGTTACATCGTGAAGAATTTTTCTTATGTGCATTGTGCTTTCGTATTGTAAGAGCTGAAAAGATTTCTTTGGATCAAGACGTTTTATGGATTGTCGTCCACATTATTGAGATCACTTTACTTTTATTGGCCCTTTTCCTATTGTTTAATCTGTAGAAACGACGTGTTGTTGTTCGAAGAAACCCTCGCGTTGTTCGTGCATCAAGCTTACCACCCCCTCCCCCTTCTACTTCTAACACCAAAAATGCACGATCATCTACCAATATTCCTATGTCTGTGTCGTATTTGAATGATTATACTACGTATTATTAACCGGTTTTAACATTTTGCTCTTATTTATTATAGTTGAATCTATTTTATTGTTTTTGTTGATTATTTAATTCATTCTTAAGCATATTTGAATTTTTCTGTGTATATTTTACATTTTGTGGTGGATTTTAAGGAATAATATATATATATATATATATATATATATATATATATATATATATATATATATATATATATATATATTGTCATGTTGTTTTCTGAGATTGGCATTAAACTTGTATACACTTTCTTTCGTGAAATCGTATTTGAGATCACTCTTCTACTCTCCACCCAGTATGTCTAAGTTGGTTCGGAGTCCAACTCCTTTATGCCTCAGTATTGAAACATCTTTGGCTTACTGGTTCGAAGATGATGAGAAAGTGCACTAAAAGTCTCAATAGTGGGGGGAGACTCGTATTTCAGAGGTAGAGCTTGTACTGGAAATCGAAACCCAGGTAACATATGAAGACTGTGAGCTGAATCTAGATAGGGAGGGATAGCTTGACTAAATTAAAGAGGTCATTTCATTGTACGGTTTATTTATAAGAATAAAAAAATAAAAATGAAAATACAAAACAATCTTACAAATCGGTTACTTGGGATTACAACTTGAACTTATTACTATATCACATTTATGGGCACAACCCCTTCATTACCAAATGGGAGCTAGAAGGTTTTCATGCTAAGCCGCGATTTATTGAAAATAATGAATTTGATAATCCGTACTCGCAACTTGCATTGGGCCAAAAGGAAAAGTGTTAATTCTTGAAGAGGGAATTTGGTCTCGTGTTGGAATTAAACTTCATATTTATCACTAACAAATCTCAAAGTGCTCATCCCGAATCGAGGGGGGACTTAGAAAAATAATCACATACCTGATTTTACGACGAGCGTCCGGGTCAAAGGAGCGAACCACACTAGATGACTGCAGGGCGAAGAATCACCCGAGCTGGGCGACAGGCCTCGCTTATAAAGGCGACTTCGTCCCACGCATTTCTGCCAGTTCTGACGTCGCTCTAGAGCTACGTCACGAGCCTTGACGAGCTTGGAGAAGCTTCTTCACGCGCATGCTCAATAGTGGCCAAGACTTCTAGTATTTCTATGATTTTCCCCCATCACGCCGGGGTTGAAGTATCTATTTTATATTTACATTTACATTTTTATTTCACGCATAGCTCCAAATACATGTTTCTCATGTACTTATCGCTTGCGTGGTATTAACTAAATTTGCACCCGCGACCCGGCCCTGTGATTTGAGTAAATCAAAGCCAGGTTCATACCACCATTATTACATGCGTGTGGGTTGGTGTCAATGAGGCATCAGATTGCTAATACAATCAAAGCCTCACCTGACTCCGTTCTCCCTTTCTCTCTTTTCTTTGCTGCACATACAATTTGAAAAGCGCGGGCGTCTCGCCCCATAATTTGAGTCCGGCTTAGGACTTCGAGGCATAACTGTGTAACAGTTATCCGCCGACCTCAGTAAAAAAATAAATAAAAATTAAAAAATGTCGAAAGTTATCTTCCTAATAAAACAACCAATTACGGAAACGGTTATCCAAGGCAAGTTGCTGGGGTTTTAAAGGGTTAATATAGAGCGGGCCTTACGTAAGGCGCTAAGGAACTAAAAACAAACTTTCCTAAGAGTCTGGAGATTATGAACGAATAAATTGCAAGAGAGCGGGATTGTAAGATTTCATGTGTTTGGACTATACTACATTTAAACGCTACAACAGTTCCACTAACAAAATAGTAGATTAAAGAACCATGTTTAGTAATACCATGTTTAGTACGAAGCTTTATGATTTGAAATTTGTAAGATGAAATCTTACAATCATGGTATCCTTCTAGCCTAGAATTACTAAGAGATTTCGTGTGAAATCAATCTAGTAGATTTTAATCTAGTAGTAGAACTAAGTACACTCAAAATCAAATAGCGTGAAGCGCTTTAAAGTTTGACTGAGATGAACAATAAAATTACAAGAGCAGTTTTCCTTGTTTATAGTATAAACCAAATGGGAAACAGATAATGGTATAGAATAGTACACTCGATCGTTTTTGCCTTATTTCGTAAAAATCTTGCGGGGTTGTGCCTTACAATTTGTGAACAAAATTCATTATGATGTTTCAATATACCATTTATAATTAATAAAGCATAGGCGATAATCTACTTTCCTATAAAACAAGAATCAAGTGAATATTGAATATTTATGGCATATAAGGAAAATATAACTTGGAAAGTATTTGAGTACAATAGTACATATCCTGTAATATATTTCTTGTAATACAGAAGCGATTGCATACTAAATGCTTAAATCGCGTATGTAATATAACTTGAATAATGAGCAACTAGCGATTAATACACAATGCTTAATAAATATTTTCAAGTGCGTCTATAACCATTTGATATTAAAACTGATCCTAATTTTGTTGAAGAATATAACTAACATTATTAGCTATTACTATCAACATTGATAGCAATAAGTGTAATATATTACAATCTTACTGCATAACTCTGTCCTGTACTAGTGATCAAGGTATATATATTTGTTTTTATTAAACTCTACTCATTTTGGTTTTTGTTTTGGTTTTTCTCATCCTGTGTGGTATGCATCACGCCAGACCCATTGGCTTTTACGTATACTGGCAATATACAGACTTCACAAACTAATTAGCGCCCTTTAGTGCACCTAGGGATTAAATACAAACAACTCTAAATTTCTTTTCCATGAGAGGTTCTGTTAGCAAGGGGGAGACTCAATAGTTGAAGGACTGACCCTATGGTTAGTGTGTTAGTTTATGCCCTAATGGCCTATGGTAATAACAGATACGAATTCTAATAATCAGGGATGCAGTTACATTTACCATATACTAGAGAACATGGTTTGCAGGGGACTTTATAAAGTTTCTTCGTAATTACGGGGGGATGTTTGGGGGGTCTATAGGTTAATATTGTTAGTATTCCTATTCTTCTTATTATTAAACGTAGTATTGGTATTAGCATTTGTATTTTATATCTATATTGTTT
The DNA here is from genome assembly GCF_964235325.1 of Thermobia domestica. NCBI lineage: Eukaryota > Metazoa > Arthropoda > Insecta > Zygentoma > Lepismatidae > Thermobia > Thermobia domestica. The sequence goes on from NC_137470.1 coordinate 121,254,308, forward strand.
TTTATACGCAAACAACAATGGAAAGGGATTTCTTTGTATAGGAAAGGAGTCTACGACGTAAAGTTACATCATGTTCCATCGTGTTGGTGGTTCTTGTTGTTTTATAGGATAGATTTTAAACACAAAAGTTAACCACAACAAAAGCCATGGTTGAGCTAGAGGATTTATATATTTTTTTTAAAACACCGGAAGTATGTTCCGTTCTTTCTTTTAATCCAACTATCCTTGACTTATAACAACCATAGGTTTCCGTTGGTGGTGAACTTTCCTGTTTTTAAATCTTAAACACATAGTGTAAGTGATTTAGTTATTCGGAGAAGAATTCTACATAGAGACGGAATACATGGTGACATGTATATATCCTGTTGTTGAGCAACAGTTGAATGCAGATATGATTAAATTCAATGTGCAATGGATAATTTAATAAAATACTTCCTTGTTCTTTTTCCCTTCGGTTTTTGCCAAAAGATAAACATACAGAAGTTCCAAAAATTACGGTCTTTAACGTAGTGGAATGATAATGTAGAGGGTCGATTACCATACTCACATATAGGCTTTCCTTTTTTTTTGATTGTCTGAAACGTTTCTTATGCTTACATTTGACCCAATAATAAGAATTTAAATTAGATATTCAGACCGTGGTTATCACAATGAAATTGAGTTATTTCATATATTGAGAAAGTTTTAAAGTCTCTTAACGTTTGCTTGTTTGGTTATCGTTACAATTTTCTTATGAGTTTACTTTGAGTATTATCACTTGTCCAAATTTTGTGTTTGTACTGGTACGAGAAGAGTTTTTTCACCTGTAAGCAATGAACTGATGTACGTAAATGGGAGTCTGTCCGTAGATAAAAGAGATTTCCTTGTCACTGCAGAAGTTTATAAGTTTTGTGGCACAGAGAAAGTTCTGTATCCGGATGGAAGTTCAGAGTTTAGATAACTGTTGTCCACTAATAAACAGTGATGGATCGAACAATAAAAATAATCGATTTCCATATCGTCCTTCTGGATCAGCCCTGGATGGGGCCGACAAGCTGTGATCTGGATCCTTGAGTATCTCCAGATACTAGGACTGTGGGGGGGAGACCTTACTCTAGGCATCACACTGGGAAGGCAATGGATAGAGATCTGCAATCAAAGAGACTATTAGACTACATTATCATTAATGCTTTACATAATAACCTTGGCTTATGCAGAGTACTTGTTTATATAGGGTGGTCCACTGTATCTTTCTAGTAATTGTTCATTATATTTGTTTTTCAAAACGGAGCTGACCACACATCAGTGTAGGAAAGGTATAGTGATCGATGGAACCTGCGAAGGTTACCAATATTGAAGCTCTCTGAAAGTGAGAATCGAATAAGAAAATGGTTTTTATCCAGATGTCCTGAGTGGGCTGTCCACACATCTTCAGAGTCTAGGTATAGATACCTGTTTTAAATAATGTATGTGATTGTATAATTATCACGATGAGACTAAGACGCAATTTTGTACCATGAACAAACTAAACCGGAAGCCTGGAAATAAGTGTATGTGCGCTGACCACACATTATTGTTAGCATGCCTCTTGTGTTTGAGCTGTGATGGTGCGAAGATAAAGATAACACCGTGGTAGAACAAGTTCTTCACAAGATGATTGGTTTACCTAACTTGGTTTGTTTCTTCGTGAGTGGAATAATAATGATGGAGGAAAGTGGATTATCAAATATACTTTTCCTTTACTGCAGTGATTAATGGGTGATGAGTCATATGGTGAGTAAACAGTGTTGGGCAAAATCAATTGAAATCAATTGCAATTGATCAATCAATTGAAAGTAATTGCTCTGAAAATCAATTGCAATTGATTTCAATTGCAATTGATTTCAATTTGTAATTGACAATTAATTTCAATTGCAATTGAATTCAATCATAAAATTTGCAATTAAATTTTCGTCAATTGTTAATTGTTAATTGGTCACCAGGCAATTGAAACTTTTAATTGTTAATTGTCAATTGCAAATGGTGCAATTGAAACATTCAATTGTTAATTGCAATTGACAATTGAAACTTGTAATTGTTAATTGTAATTGTTAATTGCAATTGAAATCAGCAATTAAAACTGAAGATAAGAAGATGTGTGTATATTGTATTGTCCACTTGTTACTGTTTTACATATTTCAAATAAGGTACTTATAAGAAATGCTGGATACCTACCATCCCTTTCCCCCCCTGGGAAGAAAGCCGTGAAACTAAGTATTTTTTAAATATATTATGTTTATGGTTCTATTCCCCTCGAAAGAACTCTATATGCCCGTCATGCATACAATAGGAATGAGCACGAGCGAGTTCGAGCGAGTTTTCTTTAAAACTCGACTCGACTCGACTCGAAGCAGACATCTTTGAGTTCGACTCGAAATCTCGGCTCGAAAAATTTTCCCCAACTCGACTCGAATTCGGACCGAGTTTCCAGTCGAGTCGAGCCAATTCGAGCTAAATCCTTTGTGTAGTTCCAAGTATCTTCAAGTATCCTACATAGACAATATAATTATCAATGATACTACTACTACTACTATAACTAATTATTATTATTACACCGTGTACCTGTATGAACATGGAATATAGGCGGTTTGTATCGGAATACTAAAAATTAGTTAACTGTCGATCTCGGTAGCCAAGAAATCTTCAGGAGGCAAGGACATCGGTCACGAGGTTCTTGGCTTGAGTTCAGGAGGAGCAAGTATTCGTGCTCGAGCCAAAAATTGTTAGAAGTTATGGGACTCCAGCCAAACATGTTTAAAACTGCTCGACCCGGGTTTGGGGTTGTTAACGACTCAAGCGGCTCCCTCACAGCTCATTCACTTATCGAGCCGAACCGAGAAGTGAGCCGAGCCAACAGCTCATCCAAACGAGCCAGCACGAGCCGAAGGCTCACACGAGCCGAACCGAACCGAGCTGATTGCTTACCCCAACCGAGCCGGTTCGAGCCATTGGCTCAGTTAAGCTTACTCGAACCCAGCCTATGGACTCGTTTCAACGGAGCTGGTTCGAGCCATTGGCTCCAATCGAGCCGAGTCGATAACTCGCCTTTACCGAGCCGGTTCAAGCCATTGGCTCAATTGAGCCCAGTCGATGGGTAATCCCAACCAAGCCAGCTCAAGCTGTACGCTCAGTTGAACGGAGCCGGGTTGGTTGACATCACTATTCCGGTTGGGCTTCTACTTTGGCTAAAAAATTGGACCGTGCAGTTATCAGATTTGATGGTAAGAACTACAAAAAATTATATGAAATCTTTAGTTTTACGTCCCACGCTTATGCCGGTTAGGCTAAAGGAGACGATGATGATGGAAAATGAATGAAATGAAGAAAGTGGGAGGAAACGGGAGAACCCCGAGAAAATCCACGAGCACGGTCTTTGTCCACCACAAAGTCCAAACTGCGCGAGCTGGGATCGAACCAGGGACCTCAAGCACCGGAGGTGAACGTTCTACCACTGACCCACCGCGCTCCCTGGTAAGAACTACAGTATATACTTATATTGGTGCTCACGGCGTCACTAACTTGTTCCACCACCAACGAATTTCGAGGTACTTTGTTTTGCATCTTTTGTGCGTGTTTTGTGTCGCTTTGTGCGCCTATTCCCACATTTTGTGCATCACCGGAAGTGGGTCAAAATGGGCCTACAAATATGACGGAACAAATTATTGCTCTTCCGCCACCAATGAATTTCGAGGTCGTTTCCTCCAATCGTTTTGTGCCGTTTTGTGCGTCTACTTCCGTTTTGTGCGTCTACTTCCGTTTTGTGCGTCACCAGAAGTGGGTCAAAATGGGCTTCCAAGATGGGACGAAAACGACCAAGAGTTCCGCTACTATCGAATTTCGAGGTCGTTAATTTCACACCGCGCACCCTTTTGTGCGCCTATTTCGACGTTTTGTGCGTCACTGGAAGACGGTCAAAATGGGCCTCGAAGGTGGGACGAAAATGACCCACTTCTCCGCCACTACCGAATTTCGAGGTCCTTCCTTTTGCATCGACTACTGAATTTTCGTGCTGTTTCGTGCCCCCATTTCCACGTTTTGTGTGTCACCAGAAGTGGGTCAAAATGGGCTTCCAAGATGGGACGAAAATGACCCACTGTTCCGCCACTATCGAATTTCGAGGTCATTAATTTCACACCGCGCACCCTTTTGTGCGCGTATTTCGACGTTTTGTGCGTCACTGGAAGACGGTCAAAATGGGCCTCGAAGGTGGGACGAAAATGACCCACTTCTTCGCCACTACCGAATTTCGAGGTCCTTCCTTTTGCATCGACTACTGAATTTTCGTGCTGTTGTTCTACTTTACGTTGATTTGGGACTTATAAATTTTATTCAGTTTTCCACTGAAAAGTATCTATAATTCAACAAGGAAATAATTATTAATTATAATTATTATCTATATAATTGAATTCATTGTAATTTGTTCCATAACAAACACTTTACCATTTCGTACTAGCTGATATGCCCGTTCTTCGCATGAATCAGATAAAATATCATTGTAAACGAACTGAACAACGGGAGAACAATTAAGAAACATTTCTAAAATTGGATATATTTTGTGTGAATATATATCCAACAACGTACATGTGTTTTCATAGGGAAGGCCGATGGGGGCTGAATTTGAACGTATACACTATCGGGGGTGTCACTATACGTCTGAGCAACCCCAATAAATATGGATTCGATACAAATTCTACTACTTTTACATGTACCGATGAACCACCCCTCAGACCCCCTTGGTTCGTATTGTGAAAAAATTTCCTCTGGCCCCCATCAACCTCCAACCAATACCGCGAAAACTATGAATGTGACACTAACATCTGCCATTTTCTACTACTTTTTACATATGCCGGTAAAAGTCCCTATAATCCTCTGGTTCCAATTTTAAAAAAAAATGCCTTTGGCCCACAGCCGATGGGGGCTGTATTTGGAAGTCAACGCCTGTGGAAGTATCACCATTGATCTCAGCTATCCCGAAAACTATGGATTTGACATTAATATCGGTCATTTTCGATTATTTTTACATGTCTCGGAATTCCCCCCTCTGGTGACCCAAGGCCCGCATACAACGGTGGATGAATTTGAAAAGTCATCGCTAATGGTAGTGTCGCCATTGATATCAGCAACCGCGAAAACTATGGATTTGACACTAATATCGGTCATTTTGGATTACTTTTACGTTTCGGTATCCCCCCCCCGTTGACCCACGGCCCGCAGCCGAACACGGTGAATTTGGAAGTTAATGCGATCGGAGTTTCGCCATGGATCTCAGCGACCGCGAAAACTATGAAATCGACACTGATATCGTTCTACTTTTACATGTCCCGGTAAACGCCCCCCTGAGACCCCCTGGTTCGAATTTTGTTGAAAACGCTTTGCCTTGGTGTGGGACCTGGGCCAAGGTATCTTTGATCAAAATTTGGTAACTCTCGGTCGACTTTTCTGGTCCCCAGGCCGGTCCCGGTAAGCGTCCCCTCGAGACCCCCTAGTAAGGAAAAAAAAAAACTCTTCGTCTTGGTCTGAGGCCTAGACCAAGCTACCCGTGACCAAATTTTGAAAAGTTTCGGTCCACTCGTATCGTCCACAGGCCGCACAAAGATAGACAGACAGACACACGAATAAACTCTATTTTATTTATATTAAAAAGGTCAGATCCACCGTTATTGTATTAGTGCGGTGCTTGAGCGATTGATCGTAGAAATTCAAACTCCGATGAGTGATAATTTTATAGGCTTGTTTTATTACAAGTTTAAACTCTTTAGTCAGTAGAGAAGAGGTCGTGAATCATGGGTCAGAGTTGATGACAATGGGTTTTGGTGGGTCTGTGGGTCACAGTGGGTAAGAGTGGTTTATGGTGGGTGGTGGGTCAGAGTGGGTCACGGTGGGTCATGGGTCACGACGGGTGGTGAGTCAATTTGTCGTGGCTAAAGTTTTCATTGCCCCACGCCCTCTCTGAACTACAGTGTTGAAAATTAATCAGTGAAAATCAATTGCAATTGATCAATCAATTGAAAGTAATTGCTGTGGAAATCAATTGCAATTGAATCAATTGCCAATTAATTTCAATTGCAATTGAATTACAGAATTCAATTGCAATTACTTTCCACTGCAATTACTTTCAATCAATTGATCAATTGCAATTGATTCTCCTTTTTCAATGGCCAACTGCAATTAACAATTAACCATTACTTATTTCAATTGTTAATTGCAATTAACAATTAAATTTACAGATTAATTGTTAATTGTTAATTCAATTGAAATTTGCCCAACACTGTGAGTAAATCCAAGGTACTTTACAAGATGGGCAATACCTTGTGTGTTATTAAAACGTCGGGACATACATTGCCTTATTGACATACATTTGCCGTATATTTTGTTTTCAGATGTAGTCAGGTTGAGGAATAGAGTGTTAAGAGGAAGTTTGAATTGAGTCAGCTTGGCGGAAGTTAGCTAATTATACAACTTGGTATAATGATATGTGGTTTGTAAATTATCAGCTCAGCTGACGAATGTTCGGAGAGAGGGGAAAAAGGGGTTTTTTGCATCGCAACTGAGAGAAAACATCTAGTATACTGTTGCAGACGCCAGCTTCAGACCAGGGACATCTTAACACTGTCAGATAAGTATATTTGTATTTATTTCTAAATTAAAGGATAGGAGTGGTCAATCGTTTGGATTGCTATGCATGTGTACAAAAAGTGTGTTGTATACGGTATTTTATACCTTGAAATGTTAACATTATCTACCATTTTTTAAATTGAATTTTAACAAAGATAAAACTTAACAAGTTGATGCAATGCTTTTGAGTAACTTCGTGAACCACAGGACTATTAAACAGATCTTAGATTCAACAAGATTTAATTAAATTTAATTACACCTTTGCAAATATGCCAGTTAGGAGAATTAGTTCCAAAGTATCTTCAAAATTTATGTTAATTGATTGAACTAAAAATTTAAAATATCTCAAGCAAACTGATATAAATTTTTAGACATGTAAGATTTCATAATTGAAATTCATTTCTAGTTTTACACTTTATTACAACTTGTGTATGTATAGTGTTCAAGATAAGACCTATCCCACAGTAGGGCATAACAAGCATTTGAGAAATTCTCAGTTAACGTTCATGTTTTTCACACTTGTATGCTGATTTCCTTTTCTTTTTTTAATATGTTATCTCGATTGCTATTAATTTCTTGGATTAATATTATAGGATTTTTTTATTGTTGAGCTTTGGTGCAATGTTGTATAATTAATTATTGACAAATTAGGCCCTCAGAGGAGGCAGTCTTATCTTGTGCACATTATGATTTGTTCATTTTGTTTGCATACTTTTGTAAGTAGCTTGGTAAAAATAACGAGAAAAAAATATCAAATTTCTTTTTCGAAGTAAATTGATAATCAAGTGATTAAAAATTAATAACTTTTAACAAAAATGAAAAGGAAAATGAATACTCAGTTATTTCCAATGCGCAGGTTCATTCACTTCTCTCACCTGGGCAGGCATCTGCGGAAAGGCTTCTGAAATGAAAGTTCTGAAACGAAAAATTCTCACACACAAAAATAGTATATTATAGATTGAACCCGAGGACTCGAGTGTGTCCGTAGTGTCGCGACTACTTATTAGTGTTAAAGAACTTGGTAGTTAAAACTTTACTGGATTTAATTAATAGTTTCAATTATTAGTACATTTATCTAATTTATTAGTACATTTATTAGTACATTTATCACTAGTTACATTTAGCTAATTTCTACTCTATGCTAATTATTAGGTATAATAACAAACCAGTTTAAATAAGTTCTTAACTTTGTGGTTCATATTTTTCAGCTTGTTGGGGTATACGTATCATCTTTTGCTCGAAGAACGCAAAGGAAAGAGAGGGAAAGACTTACGTTTCCAAAGACAATGTGGGGAGGTCTCCTGTTACGGGGTAAGTACTATCTCCCTGAATTGTTAGTGTATTATTCTTGAAGCATACAGTTTCAATTACTTTACTTCAAGTTACCAATTCGTTTAGCCATTGAGTGTTAGCATAGTTTAGTGCTGAACCCTAGTGGCAACGAAGTCGAAGTTCGTATCCGGGGAGTATCCCATACCGATTTTTATTATCACTGACTTAAGTGAAAGCCACAACGAAAGATAGTGACCAAAGTTACAGTTTAACAGTGATTATAAGAAGTGCCTTTTTCATTACCTGTGAATTTAGTAAGTGTTTCCCTAAGGAAAGACAAAAAACGATGTTTACTATAGTTTGGAGTGTGTTACGCAGACAGAAAGTGCGTGAGTCGGGTTCCGATCTCAGACTTATCGGTTTCCGTTCAAAGTTGGATACAATTGCGTAAATGCCAATAATTACCGGTAATTGAGATCATTTTTACAACGATATTAATTTTGACAGGAACATTCCGGGTCTCGAACTCGGGACCCCTAGTGTAGATATGCCAATCTCAATCCCAATCCCCTCGGGACCAATTGCTCAACTGAGAACTACGGTGTATCCCAATCGTGATAGTCGGTTTGTCAACATTATTATTAATATTCGTTTCGTTGTAATTTCATTCCCCTGCTTTTTTTTTAATTGTTTCTATATTTTCTCGTTGTAAATGTTGGTGTGTTCTTCGGTGTTGACGCTACTCGCAACATCCTGAGTCCTTGTTAGCAGCTGTAGCAGCTGGGTTCACTTCCGTAACCTGATAAGGGGTGATTTGCTTTTAGTTTTAATGCAGAATGAAAGGCGGGTTTGAGGAAGTATCCGCGAACATTTCAAGAAATTGCATTAAACAAAATGATATTCAATCAACTTTTAAGTTTTGAAAGAGTACTCCTTTTGTTTGTTTATTGTGACAATTTATTTCACTTAAAATTATAATAACCGTCACGTTCTTATATTTATATCATAAGTTCGTGTGCGCCGTGCGCTGTTGTGATGCAGTGTTTTCCACCTATTAACCAGGGCCGCTTATGGAGGGGCCAACAAATTTTGAAAGTATCATGACTTGTAGTTTTTTAAATCTTTTATTGGGTATACTTATAAGTTTTTATTCTGACTCAAATTAAGTTATTTTATACCAGATTTATTAAAAACAAGTTGACAGAGCTCGAGTGTCCTTAATATGTGTCATGTAAATTATGAAGGATTCTATTATTCGAGTATTGATTCTCATTACGACATGATGTACACGTAATGATTTTCCTTCAGTGTTTTATTATTATTATTATTATTTTACTGTACAATTTACAGCGTGATTTAATACCACTCTGCGTTGTATTATCAGCGTTGTGTGCCTTTAATATAGTAATCAAGTTAGTAATATAATCAAGTTAGTATTATAATAAGCGGGTTCTAACCCATTACCCAATGATGGGAGGACATAAAAAATGGGGGGGCTAGATCTACCCCCAGTGTTCTTACGAAATACATATAGAACCCTCAACGCTAAGTATACTAACATTAATGGTTTTACTAGCAATAGATCAGCTAACATGTTTAACTATTTACCATACTTGATAAACTATTCAACTAGAATGTTGGCAATGAGATCGAGAGGTCGTCATACAAAATTTTAGCTTGCCACAATGAACAAGAAACAATGATACAATATGATACTACCAATTAATTCGATAAATATTATTAATGTCCTTATAATTGAAAACATTATTCTAGAATGAGCATCAGCTTTAATACTTGATCATAATTCAACATGAACTGAACATAACTAAAGGTAATTTAATCTTACTGACTAAAGGTAGCGAAGTATAGTACAGGTAGCTATTTACATTCTTTAAAAAAATGAATGGCTAATACATATATAATTGTAAATGCATTATGTACAATATGCGCAGTATGCTAGTACATTGCCTTAGTTTGCCAATAGATTGGTCATTGCTAAGAGATTGGCAATTTTACAGCAGCATAAGGTTACTTGTGTTCACCCAGAAGGGTCGCAAGAAAATTTCACGTGTATATATGGATACGAAGTCCACAGCAGCAGCAGAAAGCATAAAAGAGACGAAGGCGTATTTCTTCCCTATTTTTGTTTGTGTTTATTTTATTTTATTTTATTTTATTTTTTTTAAATGTAACCAATATGCTTCCCGCCCGAATTACGCGGAAAAAAATAAAATAAAAAATAATAATCACTAAATAAGCTTTAAAAAAACAAACTGGGCAAGACATTGGTAAAGGAGCCTATCTAAATATCTGGTGGGGAGAATCAAGCTCCCTTTTTTCACACGGGTAGATAACCCAGGTCTAAAGAAAGCGACACGTAAACATTAACGCGTTTATCATAAGTAGGAATAAGTTTGTAACGGAGCAACCAAAAACAAGCAATATTGACTTTGCTTTATTTTCCAGGTTAATGCATTCCTAGACACGAAGAGGGAGAGCGGCGAGTTTCTTGAGAGAAAGAAATAAAATAATCAGGCGGCGGCAACGGATGGATTCCTATAATGTGAATGAGGAGTTTGCAGCTGCAACGACGTATTAAAGTCGGAGTTGAGTATACAATAAAGTCCACTTGTACATATAATTGTTTGGGATTACTAATAATAATTTCTCTTTTCAGCTATGTTAACTCTTGTTAACATATGTTTTCCTTATATATTTTCCGTGTTTGTCAGCATATTGGGAGTCTTATAGGAGAAAAAGAAGGGTAACTCATTCGTGGCTGGCCATATTCACACAAAGAACAAAAAAAAATATTCATCCCAATATGTTGGCAAAACATTCATTTAGGTATCAACTCGACATAACTTGTCCTGTGACGCGTCTAACATACTTGGTATGGTAGGTATGGTAGGTCTGGTAGGTACGGTAGGTATGATAGGGCCCTAATTCTAAAAATGACTTATTTGATCCTCAGATCAGTTTTAGCGCCGCCCACTAAGATGAGTGCCTATTACCCATGGCCTATTAATGCCTTTTACAGCATCGAAGGGAGAGGGGGATGGATCCCAGGAAGTAAAAAGAGTATACTATATTTTTTTCACATTTTTACTGGTTGTAAAAGATCTTTTTCGTTGTATGTATACCTACAGGCTCTATCTATAGCCCTGTATGTACGTGTTTTGGTATGCCAGAGGTCACGCTTAACTACTTGTACTCCACCTCTTAGAGGTATATGTTATATATGAGATATTTGACACACTTACTAAATAATATACTCCAAGTCTTCCTTTTTTTCATACGTCCGTCTAATTTGAGGCGACTGGGCTTCATGGTCAACCTATACTTTACGCTTAACATTCACCGTCCTCACTATCGCTAGAAACTTCCAGCTCGCGTGAGTTGTCTCGGGGGAAATACTTCTTTAACCTTTCAATGGTTACAATCTGAGTGTGGTTAGGGTTTGCTACTAATTCAATTTTACAGGCATTTGTGGGAGAAATACTCCTTAAGTAATACGGTCCCATAAACTTGGGTGTCAATTTAGGAGAAATATCCTTCTTTGGCAGATAATCTCTACACAATACTAAGTCACCAACTTTTAGCTTAATAGGTTGTCTAGTGCGATCAACTCGTAATTTAGTCTGCTGCTCTGCATGCGTCATAGCCTGCTGGGCTAACTTACGGATTAACTTTAGTTGTTTCTGATGTTCCTGTATTTTCGTGAATTGATACTGGGTGTCCAACTGAGTGGGGAATCTTGCCTTTTGACCAAAGACAATCTCGTATGAGGAGTATTTTCTAATAGGGGAGGTTGATACATTATAAGCATATGCACACAATCGGACATATTCTGCCCACTTAGTAGGCTGTTTAGCCGTGTACTTAGTTAGAAAATTTGCAATGACAGAGTTAAATTGCTCACACAGCCCGTTTGTTGACGGTTTGAATGCTGCAGTTCGAACATGTTTAATGTCAAATAAGTCATTCAGTTCGGCCATTATCGCTGAGACAAAATTAGTTCCCCTATCCGTCAATACCTCTTTTGGGGGACCAAACCGCGTGATTAACTCGTCCAACATGGCTCTAGCCACTGTCGGGGCTTTCATGTTTCGCAGTGGTACTAATATTGCGAAATGGCTAAGGTATTCTATCATAACCAGGATATAACTGTAGCCTGCACTACTATGTAGCGGGCCGAAAATATCCAAACTCCAACGGGAAAATAATTCCTCTTTTACATCTAAAGGGTGAAGAAAACCTTGTTTCTTTTCTCGAGGGATGTTCACCCTCTGACATTCGTCACACGAGCGAACATACTCCTTAACTATATTCCCCATGTTAGGAAAGTAGTAACGTTCGCTCACTTTAGAGTAAGTGCGAGAAAATCCCGTATTGCCTCCACACAGCGGAGACGAATGGGCTTCTTGTGATATGTCCGGGATAGCCTTTTCGGGTATCACTAGTTTCTTATCTTTGTTCATGACTCGATATAGAACATCGTCAACTACAACATAGGGTTTTAGAGCACGATCAGTAGGGTTATCTTTCTTCTTTTGTATTAGTTCTCTAATTTTATCGTCCTCTTTTTGCATTGTTCTTATATCTATTTTGGGACATAGCACTAGGTTGCACACATCTGCACAGTCTTCTTCTTGACCGAATTTTGAGGGTAACTCATCCTTTAGCGGACACCTCGACAAAAAATCTGAGGTCACATTATTGCGGCCTTTTACGTGTTCAATCGTAAATTGGTAAGGTTGTAAACGGATGGCCCAACGCATAAATCGAGAATTTAGCATCTTATTATTTCTTAGGTAACAGATGCCGTGAGCATCAGTCCGAACAATTAAGGGACGATCTGCCAATAGAAAGTGGAAATGCAAAATCGTCTTAGTAACTCCTAGCGCTTCAAGCTCAACCGTAGAGTAGTTGAGCTCCGCTGGAGACAACGATTTCGAAAAATAGGCTATCGGGTGTTCTTTGTTATCTTCCTTAATTTGTGCAACGTATCCACCTACTACGTCTCGGCAGGCATCCGAATAGACTATGGCGTCCTGATTTGGTTCAAAGTGGGCAAGGACCGGAGCAGATATAAGACAAGATTTCAAGGTATCCCATGCTTGTTTCTCGGTTTCTCCAAATTCGAATTTGGCGTTCTTTTTAGTTAATGAAATTAGTGGTTTTGCAATAGTAGAAAATCCTTGGACAAAAGCTCTGTAAAATGAACAAAGTCCAATAAAACTACGTATTTCTTTGACTGTAGTGGGGTATGGTACCTTTGATATACCTTCCGTTTTGCGGGATCTACACCAATTCCTCGTCTACCGACGATGTGACCAAGCACCGTGGCTTCTTTATAACCAAAGTAACATTTCTTAGGGTTTAGTTTTAAATTCGCTTCCCGTAGTCGAGATAAAATAATTCTCGTTCTCTCTATTAGAGCTGGGAAGGAAGGACTAGGGCAAACCAAATCGTCTAAATAACAGATTACATATTTCCACATAATGTCACCAAAGATAACATTCATCATATTTTGAAAAAGGGCCGGGGCTGTGGTTAGGCCGAATGGTAGTCTCAAAAATTCGAATTTTCCCCGGCCGGAGATGAATGCAGTCTTCTCTATATCGCACGGACGGATTAGTAATTGATGGTATCCATTCTGCATGTCCAAAGTATTTATGAATTTGGTACCATTTAAGAACGCTAGTACCTCATCTATGCGCGGCACTGGCGTATAATTAGGCCTTAATATCTTATTGATCGAGGGATAATCCACACATATGCGCGGGGAGCCATCTTTTTTAGGTACTATCAAAATTGGTGCCGAATATGGGCTCTTACTTTCCCGGATAATATTGCTGTCTAACATTTTCTGGATCTCTTCTGCGACTATCTCTCTCTGTTTTGGTGTTTCTCTATATGGGGGGTGAGAAACAGGAATATCTGTGATGACCTCTAAGGGGCACATAAATTTATCGGTAGCCGCAGTCAGACGAGACTTGTCCCAGGCTACAACATCCCTAAATTCCATCAATAAGTCCAGTAACTGGTTTCTTTCTTCTGGGTTTAAGATTGGACCAATATTTAGTACTTGAGGTGATTCTTCCTTTGTTTGGGGGACTTTTTGGGGTTGTCCAGAGACTTCCACGTCGTCTATTTCATCATTGTTAGTAAGGTGTACGATCTGATTAACGGTCTGCACGTCATTGTCCGTCTCGTCATTTAAGGATTCGACCTGGGGAACAAGTTTCCCTAAATAAAGGTTTTTAGACAAAGATCTGGTTCGATCTGAACTATTAAAAATAGTCAAAGAGTAATATTTCCATTGTCAATAAAAACTGGACCTCTGGGGATCAAACAGGAGTGCCAATATCGAATTCCTTTGGAAGGTAAGAATTCCCAAATATGCACGTTCCCGGTTGGTGCGGTAATTTCTATGTCATACGAAGCCTTGGACGGCACGCGGACATTTGCTGGAAGGTGCACTTTATAGGTAGTGTCCGGATAGATATCAAAAATTTCGTCGCTTAACCCCAAGGGGTTTGGCACGACCACTTTCTTACCCTGATCCTGAGCAGAACTCTCTAGGTCAGAGAGAGCTGCTGGATCATTTACACTTCCTTGCGTTGTCAAAGGTTTTTTAACGTTTTTAACTGTCCTCTATTTGATGTGTCCTCTACAGGCTCATAAGGCGCCTGTGAGGCCAGGGGTGGCTTTACAGAGTGTTGGTTCTTTTTGTTATATCTTGTCGCATAATACGCTTTCTTTTTCTTTCTGGGAATGATCTCTGTACTCGAACTTTCTGTAGAACCAGCTACCAAAGTTCCACTAGGGCTAGGTTGAGGGTCAAGGCTGCATAAATTCGTTTCTTCTTTTTCTAAGTCAGGCGAATTGGTAGGTTCCAGCTCTGGAGCACTGGAAGATGCCTTACTTTTCTTAGTTCGTGTACGTCTTGCCCTTTTACGCCTAGTGACTTTTTCATTCGTTCTATTCATAGGCTCCAAGGGAAATTTTGTAGTTTCCCTGGAACACACGAATACTTGAGATGTAATTTCTTTAGCAGGGAGTTTTTGTCTTTTATCAGCTACTCTAGCGACGGGATTTATGGGATTTCCGGTGACCAATTTTGGAGACGGATCCTTACTCCTAAGTGGGAGGTTCCGTTTCCTATAAGTTGGTTTGTTTCTATGAGGGGAGATAGAGAAAGCCGTTTGTCTGGCATTATCGTTCTGTTGTGAACCATAGGTCTTCAACATGATTCCCGTCTTTATCTGCTAGCTCCAATATTTGGAATGAATGGTTGTGACATACTTGTGCAAAAAATCTACCCCTAAAATAACATCATAGGCGCAAAACTGTGGGTCAACTATAGCTACGTCTAGAAACCTTCGTTTGGTTGTTTTCAAGTGATATTTGAAACAACACGCTATTCTCACCACAGGAATGTAATCTGTGGGTTGAGCACCTACGCCACGAAGCTTTACATAACCCTTCAATCTCTCAGTTAGTGGAAATCTTGGGGGTAAGAGGGTTTTCGAAACCAGCGAAATTTCTGAGCCTGTGTCAATAAGAGCTTGCGCCCAGCGGTCTCCTATTTTTATTTTGACTGTAAAAAGCTGCGCCTGCCCATGGCCAAAGCCATAGGCATATTGGTGAGTGTTCCTATACATTTTGTAACCCGGTTCTGCTACTACTTCGTCTGAGTAACAAGAGCTAATCTGTACAAATCCAGGTTGGTGTTGTTCTTTAATGCTTGACCAGTCCAAGCGGTCATTTTCCCATATTACGTCATAACTAATTCTTTGACTAACTAATCTTTGTTCTGTGTGAAGTTTTCTAAGATATTGCAGGCACTGTTCGAGATTATCACAATCATCCAGTTCAAGCATCAGCTTATTTAGGATGTCAGGTAACAAACTCACATTCTAAGCTTAGTCATCAATTCACTTTCATTAACCCAACCTTGTAAGAATTTCAAATCCTTTATTAACTTATAAATGAACGCTAATGTACTTTCATTGGGTTGTTGTTTTCTTGTATCGAAGTCATATTCTAATCTTGCAGTATACTCAATACTAGGAAATGCCTTTTTAAGTTTTTCCTTCATCTCGTTATAGTTTAAAGGTGAAAGGTTTGCTAGGTCTACTATATAGAAGGAGAGAGCTTCCCCTTTCAGACAATAAGGAAAGTAATTTACTATCTCTAGGGTTGACCATTCGTATATGCTAGCCACTAATTCATATTCTTGCAATAAAATTTCTACACACTCATGTCTATTACCAGAGAAGGAGGGAATTTCAACATTTGGATAAGTCTTGAATGCTTGTGGTTTAGCACCAATAGTAGAATTTTGATTGTCACCCTCGGGAGGAGGGTTGCTAAATTTTGCCTGTTACAACAGTATCTGTAAATTTAGGTTCCTCAAACCTATATGGTATAGATGGCTCCGTAGCCGGACTAGTTTTAATTTCTTGCTCAGATTTTAAATTTATACAAGGCTTATCCTCAGGATCTAATTTTAAAAAGGGCGAAAAATTTTATTTTTGCTTGTCAGAGGTCTTATCTTCACTTGATGAATGTGAAACGGGCTCATCTTTCAGATCTAAGGACCTGTCTAAACAAGCCGAGGTGTTCAAATTTTCAGAAACGGACCTATAGTCGGTATCAGTTACGCTTCTATTTTCTAACTCGGAGGTTTGTTCTGGACTAAATTCTGATGTATAAGATCTATCTTGTTAGCTAAGTACTGATTTTTCTGACTTTTCCCCTTCGCTAAACTCTAATTTCTCCACTGGGGTCGTGGGTGTAACTACGCTACTAGGTGGCGAAACAAACACTATCTGTAAGGGATCTAACTTTTCCTCTTGTTGGTACTTTTTCATTTCCTTGGTCGCAGGTGATTCACCAGTTTCGTTATAGGAACTAAATTTAGAACGAGCACTAGCTGAAGGTTGTAAACCCATATTCTTAACACTATCAGTTTGTTTGTTAGATTCACTCTGAGTTGGAGAGGTTGAGGGATCGTCTCTATTTTCTACCTCATCTAAACAAATTACTGACGCACCAAATTCCGCGTAATCAAATATTTTACCAATGTTTTCGTTTATTCTACTCTCAGACCAGGAATCGTTGTCTTCTTCTTTTTCCATTTGCTTCTGGTGGTCGAAATAAACTGAGGGAAAAACATCATCACTTTTCTTCTCATCGTCTAACATCCTCTCAACTAGAGCAGGGGCGACGAGGTCATTTCTCTGGTCAGCGTCTTCTGTGGGAGGGTCTTGGTTCGCTGCTCGGGGAGTAGAAACCGTGGGAGGATCCCAATGGTCATATCGGAGGTTTTCTTCGGAGTTCCAAGAAGGTTTTGACTCATCCTGCAGGGATGACGCAGGAGAAGACTCCGGGGTGTCTTCTTGAAATTGGGCTATTTCTTCATTTTGTAATTTCTGTAGTTCGTATCCCAACCAATCCTCTTTCAAGGATTCACCCCCATCTGAATCTACACTACTAATATCTCCGTTTGACCACTTAACTTTAGTAACTACACTGAGTATGTTATCTATACTGTCCAAATATTGCAGTTTCTCTTGGAGGGTAAAGTTATTTACATACATGACAGGGTTGGTTTGAGTAGCTGTTGTCCGAATAACCTTAAGATCACGATCTGTATCAATCCTGATCATTCTAGGAAACTTATATTCGGTCTGAACACTAAAATCTTTCTTTTGGAAAACGTCGGTCTGTATTTCCATATCAAAATTTCCAACTACATTTTCCTCAGGTAATAAATCTTCAAAGGGGGCTGAGGGGTCAGCTTGAAATAGAATACCTAATTTCTCTTCGTCGTCACCTTGGCGACGAACAACTGTGACCTGTACTTTCTTGTTCAGTAGTTGTTTAGTTAGAGGTCGAATTAGCTTTCCTACTGCAGGGGACAGTTCTGTTTGTAATGAATGCTTAATCTGGTCTATTAATGCTTCATCGTTAGGTTGTGTCAGCGAGCACAATTCATTTTCATTGTTCTCGTCAGGGCTCTCAATTTTCGTTTCCCTTGGTTCGGTTCCTATATTTGCATAAATTGGCTCTTTATTCGTGAAAGCCTGGGATTCGAGACCAATATTTTCATAAATTGGTTCTTTACTCGTTGAGATTCGTGATTCAGTATTTAAGTTAGCATACATAGTTCTAGGACCGATCACAGCATAAAATGTTCATCACTACTACCAGCATAAAAGGATTGAAAGGTCGGTCTTTGCATTTCTAACGGCGTTGTAGGATCTGACAGTTCGTATTTAATAGGAAAATATAGCGCTACTGGGCGATCTGGTTCTTTTGATACACTAATATCTTTATTTCCTGAACTTAACACTAAGTTACTTAATCTATTTTCCTTATCAGCTAACTTATTATTATCTAAGGGTCTTTGGTTCGAGGGGACATCAGGTATTACACCTGCTGTTGTTTCTATCTCAATTGTTGCTTGAGGGCATTCCTGACCTGCAGTTATTAGCTCTGCAATTTCTAGTTCATCTTTTAAATTTACTTCATTCACTAGAGTTTTTGGATCTACCCCCGGTGGGGTCTCGTCAGTATCTGAATTTACATATATCGTACTAGGAGCTGGTGTTGGTTTATCACTCGAACCAGCACTTAGTATTTCTGTATCATTTCTAGTCGGGATAGGACTGGACGCGGCAAGCGGCGTTAGGTCGTAGCCACTCGCCGGCGCATCAGGAGTTTGCGGGCTAGCGGTCGTTGGTTCAAGATATCAAAGCTGACTCCACGTATCCAAGTATCTCGGTAATGGGTTCTTTTTCCAACGGCCAAATTGAGGAGGAGAATGTCCATGTACTTTTACTTTATTGCATTCAATACAATAATAATTATTCCACCGATCCAAAATATAACGGTGCTTGCCCGTGGGGGTCTTAGGACAATGGGATTGCCCTAAATCTAATAGCTTTTCTTTTATTTTCTGCGCGAAACTCATTTTTGATGAATAAATCTGTTTTTGAAGTCAGTGGCCTCTTAAACCAGGGCAGTGGATAATCAAAATATTTCCTCTGATATAATAGGAATTTAATCACTGATAGCTACTTCCCTCGGAAATGCTACGTCAAATTTTTACGTATTATGAGACTTATTATTATTTCGATATATTTATTTAGCTTCCTTTGAACTTGAATACTCAACTTCCCTTTCTTTATAAATTTTGCTTTACTTTTTAGAACGGGAAACGGAAAGTGACTAGACAGCTGTTTATAAAGGAAAATGTTTATTTATTCACTTATGATGATTTTACTTTTTACTTCTATTCTTTAACTTGTTTTCTTTTTTTAACTTCATTTTTTTAACTATTTCTTTTAAATTCACACAGGGGGGATTACGAACATCCAACCATTGGATCATGTACCTGCATTTTGATTTTTGGGATTGTTGCATTTGCATAAATGAGAGTTTTAGGCAGTTATTCCCAGGCAGCCGTCGGACATGCACCCCTAGTGCAGGGGGGCCCTGCTGGGCCAAGAGAATAAGATACCCCCCAAGCTTTGCATGGGAAAGGATTTTAGACACTTATCGCCAGACAGACCGTCGAACTTTCATCCCGTGAAACGGGAGGTTCTGCTGCCTAGAGATAAACGGCCTGTGATCCTCCCCAAATAAGTGGTAGGGATTTTAGCCACTTATCGCCGGACAAACGAGTCGAACTTTCATCCCGTAAAACGGGAGGTTCTGTTGCCCAGAGATAAAACTGACTGTGATCCCACCAAAGCTAGCAGAAGCATAAGCAGATTTAGGGTTTTGCAAGTACATGAGACAAAAGCTGAATTCTGTCTTAACACTCGCGTCCCGATTTTACATTTCCATTACTACACAAGAAAACGTCGTGAGGTAAACTGAGTCTTGCTCTGCGGAACCTAGCAACTATTCCGCTGACTTACAACAACTTAAAGCGAGAGAAGTTGAGAATAGAAAATTTTCGTCGCTACTTCACTCCTCGTAAAACGCACTACATAGAGCAGAAAAATTATACTTCTATATCAGAGTCATAAGCTTAACACCGCCTAGGCCAAGTACGCCACTGAACTTTACTGACTTTACATAGTACAGATACACCACTTGACTAGTCAGAAGAGAAACTGCGCGTGCACTTTACACTTTTTTGTATTGAAAACTCTTCGATAAAAAAATCACTCGCGATTTGCCCTGAAACGCAACTGAGATTGTTTGGTTCCCCTAAAAAGTGAGCGAGCACCAGAAATTTGCTTGTAATTCAAGAACACACAGTTCGTTACCCGGCGAACACCGAACACCATAAAACTGTTATGTTGTTTTCTGAGATTGGCATTAAACTTGTATACACTTTCTTTCGTGAAATCGTATTTGAGATCACTCTTCTACTCTCCACCCAGTATGTGTAAGTTGGTTCGGAGTCCAACTCCTTTAAGCCTCAGTATTGAAACATCTTTGGCTTACTGGTTCGAAGATGATGAGAAAGTGCACTTAAAGTCTCAATAGTGGGGGGAGACTCGTATTTCAGAGGTAGAGCTTGTACTGGAAATCGAAACCCAGGTAACATATCAAGACTGTGAGCTGAATCTAGATA
Organism: Thermobia domestica; assembly: GCF_964235325.1. NCBI lineage: Eukaryota > Metazoa > Arthropoda > Insecta > Zygentoma > Lepismatidae > Thermobia > Thermobia domestica. The sequence goes on from NC_137470.1 coordinate 121,274,817, forward strand.
GGGAGGGATAGCTTGACTAAATTAAAGAGGCCATTTCATTGTACGGTTTATTTATAAGAATAAAAAGAATAAAAATGAAAATACAAAAGAATCTTACAAATCGGTTACTTGGGATTACAACTTGAACTTATTACTATATCACATTTATGGGCACAACCCCTTCATTACCAAATGGGAGCTAGAAGGTTTTCATGCTAAGCCGCGATTTATTGAAAATAGTGAATTTGATAATCCGTACTCGCAACTTGCATTGGCCCAAAAGGAAAAGTGTTAATTCTTGAAGAGGGAATTTGGTCTCGTGTTGGAATTAAACTTCATATTTATCACTAACAAATCTCAAGGTGCTCATCCCGAATCGAGGGGGGGACTTAGAAAAATAATCACATACCTGATTTTACGACGAGCGTCCGGGTCAAAGGAGCGAACCACACTAGATGACTGCAGGGCGAAGAATCACCCGAGCTGGGCGACAGGCCTCGCTTATAAAGGCGACTTCGTCCCACGCATTTCTGCCAGTTCTGACGTCGCTCTAGAGCTACGTCACGAGCCTTGACGAGCTTGGAGAAGCTTCTTCACGCGCATGCTCAATAGTGGCCAAGACTTCTAGTATTTCAATGATTTACCCCCATCACGCCGGGGTTGAAGTATCTATTTTACATTTACATTTACATTTTTATTTCACGCATAGCTCCAAATACATAATGTTTTCATGTACTTATCGCTTGCGTGGTATTAACTAAATTTGCACCCGCGACCCGGCCCTGTGATTTGAGTAAATCAAAGCCAGGGTCATACCACCATTATTACATGCGTGTGGGTTGGTGTCAATGAGGCATCAGATTGCTAATACAATCAAAGCCTCACCTGACTCCGTTCTCCCTTTCTCTCTTTTCTTTGCTGCACACACAATTTGAAAAGCGCGGGCGTCTCGCCCCATAATTTGAGTCCGGCTTAGGACTTCGAGGCATAACTGTGTAACAATATATATATATATATATATATATATATATATATATATATATATATATATATATATATATATATACATCTATTTTATTTTACTTGCACTATATTTAACGTTAAAAAAGGAAAAAATAATAATAAAAGTTAGTAAAAATTACAACGAATTATTGAATTAAGTTATTTTTATGGCTATGACGACATTGTATTGTTTCGTTGACGGACACTTTGAATTTGTTCCACGTATACTAGTTTGTTACCACAGAAGTGAAGAAATACCTTAAAAAGAATTCTACTTTTATAGTATGGAACTAATACCTTTATTACAGTTAATGCGAAACTTATTATGGTGAATATATTATTTTACGACGAAGAAGTTAGACAGTTATGTTATATACATGGATAATACTTACAACTCTGTTAAGACTATGACATTTGCTACAGACATTAAGTGGACGATTAATTATTCTGCAGGGCGATTACAAATTGAGTGAATCTACGGAAATATGTACTCCCATGCGCAAAATAAAAATTGCGCGTATACTGTAACTCAAGATTTTTCGCATTTATCCCATTTTCCTTACGTTTATGGGTAAAATTCAGTTATTAGTATGTGGAGGTAATAGAAAGCAATCCATCTAAGGAGATATTTCCAAAAAATATAATAAAATAATAAAAATATAAGCAAAAAACAAAATTATGCTCGGTTTTGTGTATACTGGCAACGATGAATACTAGGGATTTTTTTCAGTAGCAGATCACAATTGCGGAGGGAATTCAGTAGGGGAGTCGAGAAGTTGGATCAAGGAACTGGATAGTGGACTAAAATGTTGCATTTATTGGTTAAAACCTAGTGTGGATTGCCTGCCAAATATAAATTAGCTTCTGTAACTAAGATGTCGTAAGAAAATATAGAATTAAACAGAAAAACTCTTATCTTAAGGTTCTAAGAGATACGGACCATGGTTATGAAGATTATTTCTTTAAAAAAGGAGCTAACACCATGTTGCCTCCTTGGTTCGGTGGGTAGAGTGGCGGAGTCGTAGTTATTTTATAATTTTGACACCACATCGAATCCCATCCCATCCCATTTTTTTTTACAAAACATAATTTTCATGTTAATAAGAACCGAAGCAATATAATAAGGACAACTTACTGATATTTTACTGTAATGACGTGTTTATCCAGGATTAGAGAACTATTGTTAATAGCTATTGTTTTCTGTTCATGCTGTTGTATAGTTCTCTCATCCTGTTTTCTTGGGGAAAAAAACAATTTTGTCTCCAACGAAGTGTGAAGGATATATACGGACAGGAAAAGACATCTTAGTACCAAACGTGATTTATCGTGATGAAGTGGAGTAGTTTGCCATTATTAAAAAAAATTGAAGTTGGCTTTTTTTTAGGTTTTAGCTAAAAAAATATTTTTTTTCTTTATAAGACTATACTTTATGAGGCAAGGTGTGTGATCATACCCACAAATTTAGCTAGGGAGTGAAAGATAATTGTTTATACAAACATTTTACAGGTTTAGGTGCGTGAAACACCAATACACCATGGTCTCGCTTATCCGACCATCGTTTGTTCCACATACCATATGATCCGATATATCATTGCAAATAGCACCAATCGGCAAGAAGATCTGCAAGTTGTGGTCTTAATCTATTTTTCATGCTGTGGAGTCTATCGCCTAGCGCGCCCGTCTACACCTTGACTCATACGTCTATCATTCAGTGCAGACACGTATCCAGGTTTTCTATTCGGAGGGGGCCCAACACAAATCCTCGTAATCACGTAATTCTAATGTTTTTAAATATCAATAATAATAATAATAATAATAATAATAATGCAACAGTTCTGTACCTCTCTTAAACTTTTTCTTACTTTTCACTTATAAACCGGTTTACTTTGGAAACTGCATTATAGCACAAACAAAATGAAACATATTTTCGAGAGAAATGTAACTAAAGAAAACTTTCTGCTACGTATATCACATAACAAAAATAGCAAGAAGACATTGAGTGTATCGTTCTAATATATTAAAGTTAAAAACAGAACGGAAACGAAATATTAATCCTATTTAAAACTGTTCTTTAATTCCACCTGGTCAGTGGCGTATTTACGATTTTGTTTCGGGAGGGGCTTTGCTAACTTTCGGGGGGGCTTTGCCTGGAAATGTGAAAATTCTGCAAGATATTTCATTTACTTTACTATACTAAGTAAGATTTCGTGGGGGGCTTGAGCCCGGAAGCCACCCCCCTAAATACGCCACTGCACCTGGTATAATGGCATTATGGTATGTTCTTAGAATTATAACAGGACAACAGCACATTGCCCAAAGTTTGGACACTGACTACTAGTAAACTGATATAAAAGAACCTCAAAAGGGTAAAGGCAAGTTCATTAAAAAGTGCTTGAGTTTCGGAGAGATACAGCTCTCAGGCCCTCACGGTGGATACGTCCCTGATTCAGTGCAGTGCAGTTATTTGTTATAAAACATTATTATTAGATGCGTAATATGTAAAATTATATCATAAGTTTTACTTTTAATGGGTCTTTTCTTAACACATCCATATTATCCAGCGTTCTGCCTGCCTGTTTATGTTGGATAAGCGAAACCCTACTGTATTTCCAAAGCTAGCATATACATGAACCAGAATTGTATCGTCCTAGAACAGGCAATAGTCTGAAATGCTTATATTAAAAGACTGGAATAAAAAAAAGCATAAGTACTGATTTGGAAGCGTGAGAACAAATGAAAAACAATTCAATATATTTCCTAGGTATCAGATTATCATCTTATTATGTCGATGTGTATTCTTTTTTAAACATAGTTTTAAAAGTTATACCATTCGCAATATTCCTGAGGAAATCGAAAGAAAAACTCCTTGTGCCTCTTATGGCAAAGCGGCTTAAGTGCATGGTCCGAAGCCGATTCCCACGTTAAGGTATAGATAAAGTTCCCGTACTTCAAAAATGCAAATCCGGGATGCTACTAAATTACAAGAATCTTTGAAATGCTTAAAACTGAAAGAAGTGTTGAATACTAATTTACTTCCCTCCATTAGATAGAGTTGTTCAAGTATTACGTTATCACATTTTTATTCATTTCACTAGATCTTCCAAGGACGCCAATTTCTCTTTAAATTTGGGGGGGGGGTCATTCAAATGCAGAAGATATATATATGAGGATTTTAAGACAAATTACACTCAAATAATGCCAAATATTGTATATTCATAAATACAAAGGAGGCCTACATGAGCTTTGAGCGGGCCCGGTTCCCCAGGATCGGCGCCCTTGCCTTCTTCCTAGTTAAGCAAACGTAAGCAGATGATTTACTCCCTCCCCCTGGTAAGCAAAATTGTTTTTTTCCCTCAAGATCTGTTGTGTTTCGTGAAATAACAGCAGGAATTTCCTGATTACTTAACCATCTAAATGAATGTTTTCACTTAGAGCCATCCCGTCGATTCGCGTTGCCTAGGACTAAAATAAATTAAGGGTCAATAATGTAGATGAGACTTCCATATCAAACATGAAGAGACATGTGGATCGGAGATCTTTCTTTGTTCCAACTTTGATTTTTTCAAATCCATGATGGGAAATTATATTATGAGTACAATTTTCGAAATTAATAGTATACAATCGTAAAAATATCTTACAAAACGATGGTTTATTGCAAAATACTTTGACTCAAAGAATAAATTACAGGTAATAAACTTGTTACTTTTCCTGAAGAGTCTAAGTCGTGAATGAGACGGAAGCTGTCGAGCGTAGTGCTTGGAACGATTGCCTCACTTGTTCTACCTTCCCGTGGCGCAGCTTTGATTTGACTTGATCCTAAACGGATTATTCAGAAGTCGAAGTCGGAAGATGTTTCCCATTTTTCCAAAACACTCTTGGTCGATTACAATCTGCCTCACTCTTGAGGGGACAATCCCATGCCGTAAGCGTCGGTGGACCACCGATAGGCAACTAGTGACATGTCCCCAAAAATTGGCGGTCTCGCAACCAAAAATTGGTCCCACTTCCGTTTTGAAAATTATACTACCACCGGCAAAGAAGCGACGGAACGCCAACGAACCACAAAATTATTCCCCTAAAATACGTTAAATCGCCTATATGCGTAATTTCTTTGCATCAAGATGAGTCTAAAAAATTTTAAAAAAATAAAACGAAAGTGCCCTGAGCTGGGCGTGAACCATCAACCTTAGGGTTAATAATTGCGTGTTCTTCCGAATTCGTCAGGGAGGCGATTATGAAGAGACAGCTTGTAGAGTGATAAATCGTTGAAGTCTTTTTAATATTTCTAATCAGAGTGCTTCTTTAACCGTGTATATTTGAAGAAAACTGTTCGGAATCAAATCAAATGCACTCGTCATGTAATTTTATAACAAAATGGCAAGCGTCTATTTACTTTTTTCATAGTTCTCCCATATTCACTTGCTAGTGATCGGCGACAGTTGCCAACTAAATTCATACAATTATACGCACCCACCTCAAGATTTTTCACTTCATGATAAGGCAGGAGTTACTCTTGACCCCCCTAGCTCAAATATTGTCCTTATAATAACAATTCGTCAGGGAAAAATAATATATAATAATAACCGCATGCACATGACTGGCGATAGTTCATGTTGGTCCCTTTACGATTCTCCGTGACAAATCAAACGAGCGCGGACCAAAATAAGTCCTCGTTCTTACGTTGTGGTAACTTCAACACCCCCGATTCTAGATATCTGCTTCGACTAGACGAATCCCTGCCACTAGTGGCACGGTAGCGGCAATCCTTCGACGCGTCGCTATATCGACGATCGCCATTTAGCGGCAAGTGAGCCACTAGGAGTTGGCTACGTTTACGGCATGGGGAAGCTAATAAACAAACAAAAAACTAATAATAAATCTAAAGCCTTATAAAAAAGTTTTCTGAAAAGTTACATCTAGCAAAATCATTTGTTGGTATTCCAGAACTGTGAATTCACCTTTATTCATAATTTACTTCTATCGTAGTTTTGATATGAGAATGATATCTCTGAAACTAACACAGGTCATTAATACTTTTTTTTTTTTTTGCTTTACTCAGATTTAGCAGTTTTACTTAACAGTCAGTCAATTTGGATCTGTGATATCAGAGTTTTAGAGATTTCCTTATTTTTTTCATTTCTAAAAAACTTTGCAACTAACACCATTAACGTATCTCTTTTGATATTTCCATATGTAATGGCTTGGTCACTCCCAGTATATTTCAAACAATAAAATATTTAGGGTGTCTTACTCCATTAATCCGAACTATATTTTATATCCAACAACTCTGTGCATTTTCCCTTAAATCTGCAAAGTTCCTACTAGGTTAAAACTCAGTATTTTCTATTTTCTTCCTTTCTTGCTAAAATGAAAGTGTTCTTTAGACAACCTGGAATGATGACTCTATACTTCATTATGTTGCATAGGGCATTTTATGTAGCATATCATTTGACAGTTGGACATTTTCTTTTTATATTGAAAGCAACAGGGATTAAGTCCTTCTACACTTATATGATAAGTAAACACATTCTTTTTGATTCGTGGATTTATGCCAATGCACTACGTCCAGAGAGTTTTTAATTTAAGATAATAATAATAATAATAATAATAATAATAATAATAATAATAATAATAATAATAATAATAACTATTATTATTATTATTATTATTATTATTATTATTATTATTATTATTATTATTTTATTGACTTAGGTTTTCCTGAATATTAAGCAATATTTCACAAAAAGCTGGTATTTTTAAACAAATGTGTTCGATATCAAGTTTTCATAAAAGTAGTCACTCTCTCCTATAAATAATTTCAGAGAGGCCGCGGTGGCTCAGTGATAAAGCGTTCACCTTTGGTGCATGGGATCCTTGGTTCGACCCCAGCTCGCACCAAGTGAATTTTGTGGTGGAGAAACACCATGTGCATGGGTTTTCTCGGGGTTCTTCCGGTTTCTCCCACTTTTTTCATTCCACCATTGCATTCATTTCTCATCATCACCGTGTCCTTTAGCCTAGCCGGTATAACCGTGGGTCGTAAAACTTAAAGATTTGATTTCAAATAATTCCAACCCAAACAGTTGCAGGAAGTATGTCATTTCGAATAAAACAAACCACTCTATAAAATTCTGAGTATTATTATTTTTTATATATACAATTCTAGCGGACCTTATTTCTAAATCGAAGGGTAAGAAGACTAAATTCACTCTCTTATTATTATAAATTCATTTCAATTGAAGCAGTTAAAATAGTTGGGAAAAATTAGAAAGGCATACCCTATATTCCAGTGTACCACAACCGGATAACGTGGCACACTGGCGTGCCCAGCAAAATGAACAGTGTGACGCAAACTTTTACCTATTATTTATAAGAATATTTGTCGAGTTTATTTTATTTATTATTATGAATGATTTTTCCACGGATCAGCTCTCTGTATACAATTAAACAAACAAGTATCACATTGAGGGAATGAGTGTAATTATTTACTTTAATAGTAATAGAAATGTATTTTTTTTGTATTTTCTACCGGGAATAACTGCATCTGGTCTAGAAAGCTGGGACTAACAACAAAGGAACCCGATGTGCTAAACACACACCACCTACGCACTTCAATACACCAACGAAGGTGCAGACTATTCATGAATTAAAGTCTCTCACCCAATGTATTCTCCTAACATGTCTCCCAGCGATTACAACATTTGTTGGTATCTCAATCACTTCCTAGTAGGATAGCTTTACCTAGAGACCACTGATTAATCTGGTATTGGATGTTTCACTATCTTACCTTTGGAGTTGACGGTCATCGGTTGGACAATCTCACACGCAAATATATAATATTAACAACGTTTCTTCTATAATTTTGTAATATTGTATTATTTCTTTGTATTATTTATTAGGTTGGTTAGGCTTGTTTCAACACTTTTCTCTTTGCACCTACTTATTACCTATACCTTAACGTTGGATAAAAATACACTAGCTCTCACCGGGAATCAAATCCAGAACCAATGGACTTGAACAATTTGGCAACAACAAGGCACATTTAAATAGAAGTTTCGATTTTGTTAGGAAAATTGTGATTAGGTGTAACATTTAAAAATATATTTAAGAATGGGTACGGATGAAACGCACTGAATTTTCTCGCTCGAATTTCTTAAACTGACTCGTGTTAGGCTGCAGCTATTACTGAAACATTTATTTGGGAAATGCGAATAAAATAATGTGTTTTCGGAAAACTTTGTTCGAAGCAACTTATGTCCAAAAGTAAAGTACCCATTTGTCATATTTCTGTTAGAAATAACTTATGCCATATATTAGAATTATTAAGGAAATAATTGTATGTGAACTATGAGCAAAAGCGTCTGAGTACTTTCTGAGAAATCGTCAAAAAAGTCATCCCGAAGAATAAAATATCCCTTGTGTCTCTTTTCAGGACAAACGAGTTATGCTATTTATGAAATACGAACAAAATTGCCTGAGTCGTTCTCCAGAAAATCGTAGGGTAAATCTTACTCCGAAAAGTACTATACCACTTCTAGATTTTTAGGATGATGGAATTATGCCGTATCGTTAGGTTATTTATGTGACATTTATTTATGAAATATTAACAAAATTGGATCAGGCGCTAATGGGAAAATCGTCGAAGAGTAGGCTAAACTACCCTTCTGAATGTTTACAGGACGAACAAGTTGTGTCATATTGTTAGGTTATTAATGATACATTTATTTATAAAATGTGATTGAGAAAATTGTTCGAAAAAACGCATCCCATACAGTAAATTACACCTTACGTATTTTTTCAGAGCAATGATTCAAACTATATTTGTAAAAAAAATAAGCAAAATCTTTACAGCTATTTTTGAAACAATTTAATTATTTTAAATTTTCAACCTTCAGTATACTACCCTTATTTTTATGTGTCGGAGAATATAGAATTCGAAACGATAAAGTGTTATAAAAACTGCATGTCTAGACTTAGGTCCAGATACGTCGAACAGTATGGCCTCTATTTGAATGCATGTAAAAGCGTGACGAACCAACAAACGAACAGATGGACAGACATCAAAATCACCTTTTCGATATGTGGGGGCGTGAAACTTGAATTCATTGAAATCTCGAATTCGATTTTTATCACTATTACTACAATTTCTTCTTTCGTCGCTTGAACGTGAAAAAGAATAGGAATACAACGACACGTAAGGTGATAATTTGTAATTCCCAAAATTTAATGAGTTACGTTTAATGTGTTGCCATGCTAGAAAAAAAAAGCTTATGCCTGTTTGTTATATCATTTTAATATCAGCTTTTCACGCTACTATATAATGTAGAAATATGGTATGATTATCGTTCATATTCATTCTACATTTGTAAATATTCGTGTTCCGTATACATAGATCTCTATAATTTAGTTACGTTCAACGAAAGCATTCTTGCACTTCTGGATATAAAAAAAAGAGAGAGAAAGTCAATACTCTAAAAAGCAAAAAACAAGCACACACACACACACACACACATAAACGATCATTTAACATCAGGTCGATGTAACAAGGGGTAAGACTGGACAGACTGTCAAGGTCGCGTATGTTCTTCCTGACACACAAACCCGAAGTGAATTGTCTGCTGTTCAAGAACGGGAAGTAACATGCAAGACTACAAACTGAAAACAACAACTGTTTCCAATAGTACACGTATTCTAATACTGAATAAATACGTCGATTAAAGGATATTACCAATAAATTATTTCCTTATTATATTGTTTCGGTTCTTATTAACATCAAAATTATACACTTCCTATAATGTTTTGTAAAAAAAATGGGATGGGATGGGATTCGATGTGGTGTCAAAATAATAAAATAACTACCACTCTTTCCACCTAACCACGGAGGCTACGTTTTGTTGGCTCTTTTTTTAAAGAAATAATCTTCATAACCATGGTGCGTATCGCTTCGAACCTTAAGATAAGAGTTTTTCTGTTTAATTCTATATTTTCGTACGACATCTTAGTTACAGAAGCTAATTTATATTTGGCAGGCAATCTACACACTAGGTTTTAACCAATAAATGCAACATTTTAGTCCACTATCCAGTTCCTTGATCCAACTTCTCGATTCCCCTACTGAATTCCCTCCGCAATTGTGATCTGCTACTGAAAAAATCCCTACAAATCATCGTTGCCAGTATACACAAAACCGAGCATAATTTTGTTTTTTGCTTATATTTTATTATTTTATTATATTTTTCGGAAATATCTCCTTAGATGAATTGCTTTCTATTATCTCCACATACTAGTAACTGAATTTTACCCATAAACGTAAGGAAAATGGAATAAATGCCAAAAATCTTGAGTTACAGTATACGCGCAATTTTTTTTTTTTTTGCGCATGGGAGTACATATTTATATGTTTTGGTGACTTGTTATATATTTTGGGGGAACAAAATAACTAATATATTTACGTACTGTTTATATGTGTATATAAAAATTTGTGTTATACAACCTCACCCTCCGATTGGATTTTCGCCAGACGAATTCTACTATTTGGATAATGATATTATACTGGACATTGTGCTTGGACTACTAAGATAGGTTTCTTCGATTTTGTGGAATTTGGTGAATATTACGCTACCCTTTGTTAACAGTGATATATTGGATTCAGAATTGGAATTTGTTGCCAGCATATTGTAGAAAAATGATTGTATTTTCTTATTTTGCGGAGAGTTTGCTGATTATTTTACGCTGGTAGTTCCTGGACTACAACTTTATGAACTACAGTTATCATCTTATATTCCTACAGTTCTTCGAATTCGTCCATGTTTAGTTAGATATAGCAGTGGTGATTGTCTTTAGTTTCTCTCTCTCCATCCTCACAAGCGAGCCCAGGTCGCTATAAACCTGTATTCTTCGGTCACTTGAGACTTAAAACACCTCAAGTTTTATTCTCTTTCAAGGATTGAGAAATGAAACCCTTTCTCAGATTTTTTTGATTTCCCCCATCTTCTACCTTCTTTGCTTAGCTACTTAGCCCGTATACCAAATTAGAGTGATTTTCTTCAATTAGAGTTTTTTTTTTTTTTTTCAAATGCTTTGCATATATATATTTTCTCTTTGCACTATTTACACCTGTTCATAATACACCATTTTCTTTCTACAGTAAGTCAATAGTATTAACAATTGACAATTAAAACCTGATATTCTTTCATCAGTATATTATTCTGAATTGTTCAAAATATTATATGAAGTTCAAGGAGAACGTATACTATATTACAAAATTAGCAGATGTTTTAGTGTACTAATTTTTGATGCTACTGTATCTATCACTTTTGCATTCGAAATATTTTTTAATAAATATTTTTCAATAGACATCAACTTAAATGTTTTCAAATATTCCTGAGACATGGTACTCGTTAGCCTATTTTTAATGTATTTCAGTTTATTTCAGTTTTGAAAAATTTCTTTCACATGTTACCTGAGTTACGAGCAAAGTCAATAAAAATTTGTATGCTGGAAACCTGGATAAGTATTACTGCAAAATTTACAATTCTGCAAAATTAAAAAGCAGCACATTGGACAATTTTGCAACACGTTTTGCATTCGCTTTCCGTGTAAACAAATTTATTTTCTCCTAATTCTGAATCACTTGCACCATCAGCACAGTCATTTTTTTCTCGGTTGTGTTCGTCATCAAGACTGACTTTCAAGGATATCCACGTCCTTCAAAAGTCCAAGAGAATACATTTATAGTATCCTTGGAAACTTCTTTCTGAAGTTTTCCAGAAAATATGTAAGTTTATCGAAAGGCACGTCTGGAAGTTCTGTTACTTGGTGGAAATGTCTAGGGTCCAAATAATCCATAAAGTACATTGCTTCTTGAATCTTGAAGAAATACTCGAAACTACCATGTCCAATATCGTGTTGAATGCGTCGATGCAGTACCTGGTCATTGGATAGAAGCAGCTTCATCTTCATATTCACAGGAATATCTGTCCATTTCTGAAGGCGAATTGTCGACAGGTCAATAGAAAAAAAGAAAAGAAATCACGTTCTAAGTCTTCAAATTTGTCATTGGCCCATTCTGCAAAGCTTAATGCTGCATTCTTAACGGATTCAAAAGCATCTCTCTACTCTTTCACTTGGAACAGAGTAGTCTGCACCATCCGATAGGACTACACTAGCAGCACCCTCTATTTGGAGATAGTTTGACAGAGAGGTCGTCACTTGAAATATCTTAAGGAACATTCGTGCTGTCCGGGTTGTTTTGAACTTGAAAAGATCTTTTATATATCCTTTCGCTTTACACCTAGCTTTTGGTTTGATATTTTCTGTAGAAGGAATTTTCTTAATTATTATGATCAACTCTATATACAAAGCACTTTCTGGGTTCGAAAAATGACCGTTTTTTCTAAAAAAAAAAAAAAAAAGTGTGTTTCCTACCATCTTGTTTCCGCAATAACTGTAAGACGCCTTTGTTAACATTTGATCTTCCAAATGTCCATTCGCTGATAAAGACTCACGCATAAATATCGCACAGTCATTCAGCAGAACAATGACACAGAATCAATGCAACTTTTGTCAGATCACATATGACATGATTGAGTATATGAGCGTAACACCACACGTGTAACTGAGTTTCTTAGTGGTTAAGCGGTTAGCGTATGCGCCTTTGTCGTGGGAGACCTGGGTTCGATTCCTGGCGGGAGCTAATGTGCTTCGGATTTCCCGTAAATCAGTATGTCTCGTCTCATATAGCCTCGCTGCTAAAAGGGCCGTTAAACTCAAAATCAACTGAATCGCACTTGTAACTGATCATAGGTGAATTGAAAAAAATCTGAATATTGTCCTTCCATGTTACTTGAGCCATCGGTTGAATTTCCAATACACTTCTTAATATCAAGGTTCAACTTCTGCAGAATTTCCAGCAGTAAACCGCAAGGACACTGACCTGTGGTAGATAAGCATTTTACAATGACAACAATACTTTGTTTAACAACCATTTTAACAACATACCGTAAAACAACAGAGCACTGGCGTGAAACTACTATATCTTGAGTAGTGTATAATAGAACAGAAAATATTGAAGCTTTAGAAAATATCTTCTTTGATAAGTGTGTTGATAGCATTCAAAACATAAATCACCGTGTTTAGTAAAAGTTATGCGACCACTATACTGCTTACTTCCTCGTATATGACTCTTCTCGGTGACCTTATCTAAATTACTTTTAAGCGGAAGATCAAATTTGCTTAAGAAAGGAATAATACCCAAAAAGTTTCCATGATCTATAGCTGTTTCTTTCAGTTTATAGGCTACTACATTTCCTCTGTAAATGAGCCCTCTTTTACCAATGAGTTTCTGCACTTTGACAACTCGATACATTACCTGTCTGTTCTTCTTAACCTTATACTGCCTTTGTTTTACCTGTTCATGAGGAAGTAGTTTCTTAACATTATGTTCTCTTTTGTTAGATATGTAAGCACCCACATTGGTCTAATGTATTTTGGAAGACTCGTGTACTCTTACTCGCTGTTAAACGTGTTTAATGTTACGTTTGTCACGTACAGAACCTTTAAGAGAAGTTTGTTTGATCTGGAGGAATAATCTGTGAACACACTGAAAAAAAAAATGCTTGAAGTGGTACGTTTTGTCGCGGATTAAATATCCGAAATGTTTTAATTAGCCCAAGACAGGTTGTAATTTATATAAGTGGTACGTTTTGTCGTGGAATAAATATCCGAAATGTTTTAATTAATCCATAACAGGTTGTCATTTATGACAGGTCGTCAAAAGTGGTACGTTTTGTCGCGAAAATTCAAGTGGTACGTTTTGTCGCTCGTACGTTTTGTCGGGACACCGGTGCGCATATGGGTGAAATTCATCCCCCCCCTGGGAAAATTTTTCAATTCGCACACTGTACATAAACATTATTTTATTGTGGAAATACTTATTTTCACGTTATCAGCTATATTGCTGAGTTCACGTTGGACGATGTCACCTCCTGTGAGGTCGATTGACGGTAATGCTTATGGTACTGAACTTTGGAGGTTTTTGTCCTATACCTTCTAGAACTTTCGATTTTAGGTCAAGACAACGTGATTGTGGGTGTTCCCGAACATATGAAGTTTTGTTACCATTTATGGACAGAAGAAGAAAAGGGGTTGGGTTTTGTAAAACCAGCCTTTGAATAAAACCACGAACACCGAGATGGTCGAGGAAGTGCGTACAAGATTTGACGGAGAAAACATGATTAGACGTTAGATCATGGAGCTACTTCTATACTTGAAGGTAATCAGCTGACATATTGAAGGAACTTTACATTACAAACCATTACATTTTACAGACCAAAAATTGTAGTTTACCTTCCCTAATTTTGCTGCATCTTTTGAAATATGTATTATGTGTATTTCATTTATAAGTACAATATTAGCTCAGTTAAAGCTACATCCCAAATTTAGTATTCTTGCATTTTCATGAAAAAAATATACAATTTAATTATTCATGTTTCCAGCTTTTCACAAAAGCTGGTGGTGGAGACAACATCCCCAACCTGCTGGGCAACGATTATCTTACACTTTCTAGGTTGCGTTCAGTGCTATGCCAACTCTATATACGGTAATGTAACATTACGTTACACTGAACATGTAAACAAATTTTAGGTGAGAGCTATCATGCTGTGTTCCATAACCACTTACAAAACCATACTAGGATTCATGCTTAGAGTAGTGACTTTTTTCTTTAATTTTTGATCCATACTCCACATTTGTCCTTGTATAAAGGTAATGTATTTAATATTATATTATAAATAGCTCCTGTTAAATAGTTTTATAGCCGCATTTTAGATGGCGCCAGAAATTTAAACTTTGAATTCAAATGTTCGAGGCTATTATGAAACTTTAAAACATCATATTTTTGAATCAAATACGCGGGCAGATCGGAAAGTAACGCACAATATTTTTTTAAAAAAGTTTAGTATGTACCAAAACCAAACAAAGCACAAATGAACTTACATCTTTCGCTTACTTTTCTACATAGTCACCCTGTTTCTCAACACGCTTCTCCCCGCGTGGTAAAAGTTTCAAAATGCCTTGTTCCTAGAAATCCTTTTGGTTGGAGTATAGCCATCTACGGACTGCTGATTTCACTTCCGCATCTGTGGAAAAGTGTTGGCCGGCCAGGAATTTCTTCATGGGACTAAAGGGATGAAAGTCTCACGGTGACAGTTCCGGACTGTATGGAGGATGTTCGAGCACTTCCCACCCAAATTTCTTGAGTTTCTCCCGGACGGGGGCAGTAAAGTGTGGACGGGCCGCAGCGTGCCGCATCATTAAGGTTCTCACGGTCCTATTCAAAGAATGCACACCACCTAGAGACATTGCTATGGTCAATACTGTTGTCCTCATACACGCGAAGCACGTTCCTGTGAATTTCACTTGGTGTATGTTTTTTAGCCCACGAAAATCTAACCACACCTCGCTACTCTTCATACGTGCATGATAGTAACATGCGCGCCATGTTTGTTTCGTAGTTGAGGCTACTGTCGCCTGAGTTGCACAGGAGAAAAGAATACCCTCTGTAGCTCTTACTTCTAAATCTCTCTCGTGCAATTTCACCATTCCAGCTGCAATACCTAGGGAGAAAAAATATTGTGAGTTACTTTCTGATCTGCCCTCATATATTACTCAAAATAGGCTAGTGAATCAATGTAGAAAGTTCCTAAGTTAGAACAATTTAACGTTATCTAGAGAATAATTATTTCAAATTCTTAAGGCATATTATTCCAAGTGGAAGTTTATATTGCACATCTAAAGTTTGGCTGTCGTTACGAGGAAAGAAAATATTCGGAGTTTAAAGTGGTGATGTTTCTTGTAGACATCATTTCAAGATAGTACGGATTATTTTGTATTCGTTGACTGACAGAACAAAATGCACAAACCAATGATCAATAAGTGAGGAACATGAACAATCACAATGAAATGCCTGGCGTGGAAGATTCAGGACATAATGTTAAGTGCAAGTTGTAAAGTGTAACAACTACAACCTTGAATTACATTGCACAAGCGACGAATCTTGGGGACTAAACGCCTGCCAAATATACTTGAGTACCTTAAAACAAAGTTCGATTAAAAATAATGTAGTTTCCAATGTCAGTGGCATCACACAATGCTCCTTGCTTAGAGTATTCCCTAGTAGCAAGAAAGCTTTCGGCAAGTTGGCGTGTGCTTGGCTTTTGGCTTACTACGTTTGCACCTGAAAACATGCTTTCATACAGTCTGTCTTTTGTTGTATTTGCAAGTAATGCTTTAGACCCTTCACAGAGAGTCATAACATTACTGGCCGTTCATTGGCTATTGACTTAACTTTTAAAACGTTTGCGTCATGCTTGAATGGAACACTGAATGCAGGGTTACCCACATGTAACTTCGTTACTGGAATCCAGTTTGCAGCATGCTTGCACGTTTTGCAAGCTTGGCCCACTTGCAATTCAAGCTTACAGCAAACAGTTTGCAAGTTGTTTCTGCTACTAGGGTTCTGTTTTCAGGAACTACGTATTCTCATATCCTTGTAGGAAGTTTTCAAGGGAGCAATCTACGAGATCAGATTTTTACTGTGACAGGATTTTACAATTGAATCGGTGAGTTGAAAAAGGTACACATTCCAAAAATATAAACTTTCGGAAAACTAAGAAAAACTGTTTTCTGAGAAAACTAATTGTTCTACCAAAACATTTACTATTGTCAATTTGTGTCGTTTAGTGTAGCAAACGTATTGCACATGGTACCTGTACATAATTTTTTTATATATACCATATAATTGTGTAAAGATGTTTAGGAATATGTTCCTTTTTCAACTCAATGTTTTTAAATGCACAATACTTTATCCCAATTAGTAGATTATGTTAAACAGGTTTCTGAAATAAGTGAGTAATATTATTAAATCTTTGTATAAAGGCAAACAAATGTATTTCAAAACTGTTAGCTACACATATTGACAAAAATAACAATGTTTTCCGATAAAACAATGGTCATTGTGGAATTTTTCAGAGTAGACAATCGTCAATCATCTTGATTTAGCGGATCAGCAGCTGAAAAACAAAATACTTGATCGAAAAACATGATAAAAACATGTTCCCTTTCAGTTTGACCATCATTAGTAATTTTTGTATGTGACTAAAACACACCGAGCTGCGAAAAAGTGCTGAGATATTAATATTAAAACGATTTATTTTACTTACAACTCAGTCTTTTTTTGTTACATACACGGTCCAATGTCATAACCTACCATAAAGCATGTCTGTAATAAAGATAGCAATACTTAGGTTAGGTTAGGTTGGATTGTATTATGAAGTTTCGTGTTATATTCAGAATGTAGTTAGGATAGATAAGTTCAGGTAAAATGAAAATAGTCTAAACTAATTTACGAAATATAAAATACTGAATATAAAATTTACATGTTTTTCATTATCATTAAGCGTGTTTGATTTAATTTTGATCTTCAGGTCTTCAGAGGTATTGCAGACACCGACCTGAGGTCTGCCAAATCGGTTACTTAAGTTTTCTTGAAATATTCTAAATAAAACTCATACTTAATTACATTCTTCAAGTCAGGACATATTTCTATGAAAAGTTCATGCATTAGGCTGAGCATCGAGATATATGGTTGATGTAGACGTATAATGTGCAACATATTTATAAAATTAATCAATATGTACATGTATTTTAACTACATGTGAGGCTGGAATAGCATTAGAACGGTGTTCCTGTTTACCTCTCATGTCAATAGGGAATTTCCAAGAAGCCAAAATCTTTGTCAACCTAATAACAACTTTGTGTGATACCGCATGAAGGCTTTTGTACGCATTACGACATACTTCAACTCTTCTCGTCCCTTTCATGGCAAATTATTTGAAAGAGGACTCGTATTACTTTGGGTTTTGATTTGATGGTCTGAGCCTTGCAATGTCATGCCTCTCAATTAGGCTCACTAATAATGTGTCCTGCTCGTTCTTAGGTCTGCCACTATATAGGGTTTTAATAATGTTCTCCTTTTCCTCAGTAGCGAAACTATCCATGCATTTTCTCATAGCTTAGGCCGGTTGTTTTGGCTGGAACAAGAACGCCTGCTGAAGTTACAAACTCCTCACCTCGACGTCGTGCTAACTTTTCCATCTTCCGTACACGTTTTTCTTTGTTAAGTCTACTCTTTTTAAGGCTTGGTTCACCACTGTCACTGTCTGTTTCGGATATTGTTACTAGGTTAAAGCAAAGAATCATTAATTAACTTCGCTACACTACTTTCCGCAATGATCTTCACTTTCCACTTTAAACATAACCAACATGACCTTAAACAACAGCTCACCTGTTAAGTCATAACACATAACTGAGCACTAGCGCTGTGGCGAGTGCCGCCGACACTAGCACGGCTGTGAGTTGAAGAAGGGACATATTCCTGGAATATGTTCCTTCTTCAACTCAATCGCATCTACATATTTTTGGCAATCTCATTTGCAATAGTGAAATATGTTTGTTTTTCAGCTCTATGGATGTAGATACGTCCAAAGAAAAAAAAATGGCTATCTCAGTTTAATTTGTTATATTTTTGGAATATGTACCTTTTTCAACTCACCCATTCAATTGGAAGTCATGATTCGAGAGGGAGAAAGGATTTGGTAAGCATGCTTTCCCTAAAAGCCAAATAGAAGCAATTCGAATTTGGAAAGAACTTAAAATAAGACAGTGTATGAGGAAAGATGTTAATATAATTCTAGGTGAGAAACAGATAGCAAGAAACAGGTATCATGTTAAGGTGTAACTAAGCTGGTGGAGTGTGAATGGTGTATGACTTCATACATTCTTGAAGTGTAATTAGTGTGATAATGTTACATTGTGATCAACCAAGAATTGCTTTTCTTCGATATTAAAATAACACAAGGTTAAATGAAACAGTAGTGCAAATTATAATAGTTTTTTTGACTTTCTACGCTCCCTCTTGTATATATGTAAGCGTTTTCTAAGTCGTGTCGTGTCGTAGTTGGCTACACAAAATCACAGAATTGCGATGCATCTATGGTCATAATTTATTAACGAAATGAGGTATTTTTACGACAAAGACAGCAAAGCGTATCCGTTGCTCCATGAGGAGAGATAAATAAATCGTAATTACAATTATTATATCATGAAATTAATTTTAGTAGACCCCCACTAAGAATGTGTGCCCCGATGAAATAATCGTGGCTATTGGCCTGATCTTGGGGGAGGGGCATTCGATTGGCGGATGATGTCCTTAGGAGCTCTTGCCACCTTACCCCCTCTAGCGTCGTCACTGGTAAAGTCCATTAGTCCATTATTCCCTTAGTAACATAAAACAGTGAAAAATCTGCAACTGCGGAATTCTTCAGAATTCGTCAAATTACCGAAGATTTGTGAAATAACTTGTATTAGTCATTCATGATACGCATTAATTTCCATCATAGAACATTAAAATAGTGTTCTGTATTTTTTTGTGCTATTAATTCATATAGTGTTACTTTAAAATCATTATTTTTCAATAAATTTATTACAAAGTATCGTTTCTCTTATCATTGCTTCCAAATTAAAATAATGAATATTTTAAGAAAATAATTCTGTTTGCATGCCAATGTTTCGATTAAGTTTCTTTCTCGTTCTTACACTTTTTAAAAATGAAAGTAAACAATTAGAATGTTCCAGTGTTGTCGTACATAATGCTGACTAGCGAAATTTAATGTGTTTCGCGTCAGAATTTGATTTGTCTACACGAATCTCTAGACTGATCACTTCTTATTTTTAATTCCAGTAGCACCTTTTGTGCTGGTCGTGGCCCCTTGCTGTTGGTCAATAGCAAGAATCGAACCTTCTACATTATATTTTACGTACTTTTAAATAAAACGTATATTGAGCTGGTTGGATCGTACGTTGGCGTTCTTATCACATATCTGTATGCACATACAAGCTGAAATGGGCAACGTAGCATTTCCTTGAAGTAAGTTATATATGTCGACTTAATAAAAATTTGTATTATTAACTAGCATCAATTACCCGCTTTGCTGGGTTAAATTAAAAAAAAAACATAAAATATGTTTCGTTAGTCAGTCACTTTTTATTGTCACTAAAGCGCTCCGTGATATTGGTCATTTTCGATGATTTTTATATATCCCCTCTCTTCCCCATGTTGCGGGCCACGGCATCAGAAGTGTCATTGTTCATCTCAGCGACACCAAAAAGTGTGAATTCGACACTGATATTGGTCATTCTGATTATACATATATCCCCCTCACCTCCCACAATTTTTGCGAGGCTGAATTTGGATTCAAATGGCATCAGAAGTGACACAGTTCATATCAGCGACCTCAAAAACTATAGACTTGACACTAATATCTGTCATTTTCGATCATTTGTTAATATATTTCCCCTCCTTTAAGTTACATCGTCAAAGTGATATGACAAAAATCACCTCATGTTCGAACTTCATCTATGTTGAAAATTTGATCGAGATCTTTCAGGTAGTTCAAGGGTGAAGTCACATACACAATCACTTTCATTTTTATTTTTTTTACATATACATATCTTCGCCTCCTCCTCCCCCTCTCCTACGTTACGCCGTCAAAGTTAAATGATAAAAATTATCCCAATTCCGATCGTCATCTATGTTGAAAATTTGATCGAGATCGGTTGGGTGGTTCAAGAGTTGTTAAGTTTTATTTATTATATATATCTGTACCAAGAAATACCATTTTATGACGCGTACATGACTCGTGAACGCGGTTGGAGGGAAGCACCTGGATTGCGCGCACTCTAGATCCCAAATCGCGCATAAATCTCTGTTGGCCTTTTCGAACACTGAATTTTGTTCAACGTTGTCACAATGCTAGCTTTAAAATCTGTGCGCAATGTCTTCCTACAGATTAGGACAGAAACAGAAATTAGAAATAAAATACAAATTATATTGAGGATTAACTAGATATAACTTGATCAGTAAATGCAAGTCAAGATACCTCCAAACCAAAGTTTTTATATTTACAATACACCTGTTAAAATTTTCTTGGTTGCAATTTTAATCCTACAATTTTTAGAAATTTAATCTTTCTTGTCTCATACTCTGAACATGTGTCACTTTTAAGCATCTCATAGTGCTTCAATATGAAGTTACGTCTCTTCAAATCTTACTTTCTTTGTGCATTGGTACCTCCTTTTGCAATTCATCTTAACCCATATCTTCCCATTGCCCCCAAAATGGGACGGTCTAGAATTTATTTTTTTCCTTTTACCTATTATGTTATTTTAAAATAATTATTTTACTGTTCGATAGGTATGGTATGTAGCAACACAGGACATACAATTTCCGTTTGTCACTTGTTTATTTAGTGCTCACGGAAAGGAGTGAACTTGGCGGAAACTCAACAAATATCGAGTCGGAAAAGGTTAATTGTTTTCTGTCTTCTAGTATTTTAAATTTGATCAATTTCATTCACTCATTGTATTAGGTCCTTTCATATTCAAACACTATATATATCTTCTACGCATATTATAGCTTTATGTTGTTAACTAACACAAAACTCAGACGCCCCAATAAAAGGGCAATGTGAACTGTAGGCGTGGTGGGAGTATAACCTACAGAAGTTGTCGGTTTGCATAACTTTACCTGATAGTTGCAATCTGAATGTAAATAGAAAAAGGATATTTACAATATTGACTTCTCGTATCTGCACTGCCTACGTTTAAGATAACTTAAGACATACACACAAATGAAATAATAGATAACATTCCGTATCAGTCAACGGAAAATTTGCTTGTTGCAACACACCACAAACAATGAAAAACAATTATAATAGTTATGTCCATTACGATTATGCAAACTAAAATGCAAACTTTCCTTTGCGTCAACGCAAACTGCCATGAAACAACACTCAATATGTTCCATGTTTTTTTCGTTACACCCCTTTATTATTTCAACTCTAAAGCAACCGAAAAAAATGGGGGAAATGCTAAGTGGCTCATATAATCATATAACAGATATAGTATCAGGCGTAACAACTGTTAAGCAGAAAGTTTAATGCTGCTATAAATAAGGTAGGCGCAGGCCCGTAGCCAGGGAGGGGTTAGAGCGGGCAATGCACGCTCTAAAATATTTTTGCCCGCTCTAAAATATGGACGTTGTCCAGAAGTTTCAAATTGTTTCAGCAAATCTCAAATAGGAAAATCTTGTGATTTTATTTACTAAATAAAATTGAACTTAGCGCGCATTTACTACTACTAACAAATGAAATTCAACGTGGCGTATATTTCTACGAAAAACAACAGTTATTCTTATTGCTAGATATACTCAATAATCTCCCTTGTATTACTTTTCCTCATTCCAAGAGTTTGATGAATCACAACCACGACAACCATTCAAGGCGTTGGACAAGATGCCCTTCCAAAGAATACCCATATGAAAATTGACCCCAAAACAGGCTATGTTACATGAATGTGAGTGCCTGGCTTGTGCATGTGTAACATTGCAGGCAAAATACATTTGTTTTGGCGACTTGACAGTACATGTCCCACGTGTGCCTGTAATTAACGTGTAAAACATGCAACATATCCATGTTCCTTACAGTGCAAGGATAACGCATGTCTAATATATGAAACTGGTACCGAAACTGTGATGTCTGGAGAAAACGTACATGTGTCTCTAGAATAGTCAGATACAAAAAAATCAGTGGGGAATTCAGACGTTTTGTTTATTGTAAAAGCGGCAACAATGTTGTTTTCACTTGATTTGAGTCTTTGCGGGGAGCACTCACGAAAACAAATCAATGATTGTAAAATGTTTCTAAATAGCAGTTTGCATCTGCTCACTTTGTGTTTTCTGAGTGGCCCCGAACCATTTGTTTCACGATTTGTTTACAATTATGCGGAATGAAGAGAACGTTAATTCCTTATATGCACTCAGAGAAAAAAATCAAGACGGCAGCAGAACACCGAACCTATTATTTTTAAAAGATTTTGTCCCACACCATTATAATTGCGCGCAATAATAAGTAGCAGTCGTGCTTAGCGTATTTCCAGAAGGAAAAAAAAACAGTAGAAAAAAAACTACAGGCGAATGTACCTTGCCAGACGTTTCCAATTACTCTACTGACTATTATAACGCCATAAATATGAAGCAGGCATCCATGAAGTCATTTTTTGATGCAAAAGTTATCGAAAATGAAACTAATTCAGAAGCAGGGTAATCTGTATCAACATGTGTAGAAGGTCAAGAAGAAACTAAACGTCAAACATCTGAT
This sequence comes from Thermobia domestica, assembly GCF_964235325.1. Lineage (NCBI taxonomy): Eukaryota > Metazoa > Arthropoda > Insecta > Zygentoma > Lepismatidae > Thermobia > Thermobia domestica. The sequence goes on from NC_137470.1 coordinate 121,298,072, forward strand.
TTTCACCATGTTGGTGTTAATTTTCACCATGTATCAGACCTTGGCGATACAAAAATCACTCAGCCGCATCTTGCAAAATTTCAAGGATGGTACAAAACGTCGGATTGGCTCGAGTAGTCTGTAATGTTAGATGCTGCCTTCTGCTTCCCATGCCGGAAATAGCCGTCAAGAAACAGTGATTCCTCATTTGTGCCGAATGGTTTTAGAGACTGGAAGCATGCAACCATGAAAAAATAAGGGATGTTCTCGTCATGCGAATTCTGAAACTCATATTCACGCCGTGGCTTGCTACTTGGAGCAACGGAAACGTGAGGACTCGGGCGAAACGGTCGTGAAGAAGGTGTGTAGTGATGTAATTATGAATAATAGGTAGTATATGAAAAGTGCGATGGAAGTTAGTCAATTCTTGGCTGTGAATCAGTTGTCCTTTAGGGAAGATTCTGGGTTTGAGCAACTCGGAAAACAATCAAATGGTTTGTTTGTGACAGTTTCATCATCATCATTTTTATTTAATTTTAAATAAATTCTGTCAGTCTTTAAAAGCATTAAAAAAGGCAGAGCGAAAGAAAATTCAGTCGGTCATTTTTGAGACTGCTGTTAAGTGAGTCAATACATCTTTCGCATGGGCCGCAAAAGTGGTTGTTTTTGAACCTTGTTATTAATCTACTCGGAGCTACTTCTGTTATACACAGATGAGTATTTGTGCTTTGCAATAAATAATTACGCAGATATCTAATTCGATGCAACTAGTTTTTGTCTTATTGTATTTTCTGGTGCATTCAGTTGGTTGCTAGTGCGCTTGCGATTCTTTTCTTTTTTTTCATCAGCATGAAGCGAAAAAAATTAAGTGGGTCGGCTTATCGTAAACTTGCAAACTGAAAGAGAAGCAACCTTACAGAAAAAGCTTGGTACAGTTGATACATTTTTTTGGGCGAAAGGAAAAACTGATTTACGAAAGCAGTTCAGTAACTGAAGTGGAAGCGGTTACATCGGGTAAACTCTGTGAAACGAAAAATTTCGACAATATTGTGGGTTTAGTTGAAGAAGAAAGTGCACTTAAAATAGTGTCTCCTCAATCCGTAGAAATTAGTGATTGTGACAGTGAGATTGTAAATTTTGTTAGGTACGATACTGCCGAGTGATGTCTGAATGAGTCTACAATTGACATTCTTCCAAGACGTGGAATTAATCAGAATACTGAAAACGGTTTTTCTAAATCGCAAAGATTCATAGCAGTTAAGACAAGATTTTAAATACCAGTGCGTTTTTTCGTAAACTTGTAAATGGCAAATCCATTTTGCGGAATTATCTGGTATATTCGTGTACCACTGGCGCCGTTTATTGTGCATCATATAGGTTGCTCAAAGGCAAGACAAAGATCGCATCTCAAGGAGTTCAGACTGGAAAAGCATTTCAAATGTTCTAGCATCACACAAAAATTCTGAAGAACACAAAAACTGCGAATTGGCACTCTTAACAAGGCAGAAATTTGTTGGGACCTTGAAGAACCATTTTCAGTCACATATTCGGACAGAACATACGTACTGGGTCAGTGTCTTAAGAATAGATTTTTCTGTCGTAAAGAAGTTGACAAGTTGCGGGCTTCCCTTACGTGGTCACGAAGAAAAATTCAATTCTCTGCACAACAGGCAATACATGATGTCTTTAGAGCTTATTGCCGAGTATAATCCATTTCTTGCGGAACACATTGAACGGTATCGAAATCCGGGGAAAGGTCACACAAGTTACTTGTCTTCTACAATTTGTGATGAAGTTATTGAACTGCTTGCTGATAGAGTGAGAAAAGAAATTATTAATGACATAAGACAAAGCAAATATTTTTCAATAATAGTTGATTCAACTCCAGATATTTCGCATACTGATCAGTTAGCTTTTGTGTTAAGATATGGGAATGAAGAGGGTAAACCTGTTGAAAGGTTTCTTTCGTTTCTATCAAGTCCAGGACACAAGTCTAAAAATCTAGCTGAAGCTGTAATAAATATTTTGACCAGACATTCTATTGACCTTACTAATTGCAGATGTCGGTCGTACTACAATGGCAGCAATATGTAGGGGGCATATGTAGGTTTACAGGCTCGAATTAAAGTAATAAATTCTAAAGCGTATTATGTGAAGTGCGCAGCTCATTCTTTGAATTTCGTCGGAATGCATCAAGCAGTCGTAGGGAAGCCTGCTCTCTTTTCGCTATGCTTCAAAATATTTACAATTTTTTCCAGTTCAACTAAACGCTGGAACTTACTTGCTTCTTTCATGTATCCAGGAATAAAAAACCCTAAAATTTTTATCACAGACACGTTGGTCAGCACGATAGGAGGATGAAAACTTTGATAGTGTAATTCAGATCCTTACTCATATAAGCGGCGATCCTTTTGAGAAACCTCTAGTTCGAAATGAGGTCTTATCCCTCTTGAATCAACTAAACAGGCTAGAAACAGCTTTCATGATCACTTTTTGGAATGATATACTGCAGAGATTCCAGAATGTCACCGTGAAATTACAAAGTGTCAACATAGATTTAACTATGGTACATGATTTATTTGAGTCACTTGTGAACTTTATATCTTCTCTTGTGTTCTTCGTACTACGCTGAACAAGAATTCAGATAATAATAATTATAGCAATGCTTGATGTGTCCTCCGTCAGCCTCAATACAATACTCTGTACGATTTGACAGTGATTCAGCTACACGATTGAAACGCATAGGCGTATTACGAATCATTGCAAATCTATCACGAATTCTCTGCTCCAATTTGTGTAGTTCGTGTATTTGTGTTTTGTACAATGTACTTTTCAAGTATACCACAAATAATAAATCCAAAGTAATAGGTCAGAGGAGCGAGGAGGCCACTGTATGACTCTTCCTCACCCTATTCATCTGTCTTGGAAGTGCTGATATATGTTTGTCCATATATTAATCGAGAATTGATGTTGGTGTCGGGTAGGTAAATTTGCGTTGTGCATGGTGTTCGTTGTGCATGTTGAGAACACCATCTCCTGTGAACCCTACCTCATCCGTAAAAAAGATTCATGAATTAAACAAAGGGTTTTCTACATACTGATTAAGATACCACTAGCAAAAGTGTCTTTGCGGAGGATAGCCTCTTTCTTTTATTTCTTGCACATGGTGCACGTGGTAAGGACACAGTTGTTATTTGCGAAACGCTTTCCACACGGTCTCATGGGAAACACCTTCTAGCGTTGCTAGTCTTTTTGTACTGATACAAGGATTTTCTTTAATTATCTGAAGAATTCTCTCTTCTCGATAAGAAGTCAAGACTGTCCGAGGATGCCCAACTGAATCATATGTAGCACGCATATGCCATATCGATAGCAGAAAAAGTATTATGGTTGGGAAGGACACGATTTGGAAAATATTCATGATATAGTCGTTGTGCTTCACGTGAGTTCCCATAAACACGACCATACATAAGATGCATATATGCCACTTCATCAAATGTGTACGCCTATATTGATCCCATTTCAGTAATACAACACATGAGATGAGCATACACCAAAACAACTAACGCCACGCACTGCACAATGTATTCTATTCAACTAACGCCTACTAGAGAACGACACCACGGGCATCTATTCAGATGAAACAAGTGCAGGTGTGTGCACGAAGTACAGAATACCAGGTTTGTTTACCAAATACAAGGTTTGTTTACTATGTTTATGATCTCAATGTACTTTTGCTCGATGCTCATAAATTGCTCAATGTACTTTTTCCCTTGTTGTTCAAAGTTCGATGAGGCTTCGGAGCCCACAAATCATTTTTATTTGATCTTGAAAGAAATAGTGTACAATCGAATGGTCATAACGTGTTAGAAAATGTATTCATTTAAAGAAATGAAACATCAAAAAACGAAACAATTTGACTTTTCTTTAAAGGTGTTAATTTGCACTTAAACTTTACCTTACCCTCACAGAAATACCAATATCTCGTCTCTACCTAATTTTACTTACTCCCATTCCCTTATTTTCCTATTCCACAGATTCTTCGATAATCATTCACTTTCAACATTCACTTAACTCCTGAACCTGAAGGATATAAACTGTGACATTTAATGTAAGCTTTAGTTTCTTTCCATTTGCACCAATCTAGATTGTATTTACATACTCATACGAATAGAACCAACTGGCATCTTAATACTCCATTTTCGCTTTTTGTTCTTAATAACTTTTGCATGTTCATTTTCCCCCACACGCACGTGCGTACTTTGTGAATATAACTGTAACATTTTTCTGAACTGCAGAAACTACGCTCTTTGCTAAGTAGTTTTTGAATCCTTTGCTCTGACGTTCATTTTGAGAACATTTCGGCTTTCTGTATCTCTGCAATTACTTGTTTAAAAGCTTTTGTTTGCATGACATTTATCCTCCTTAGACCATCGTCATCAAATGATATTTAGTGTTGGAACTTGGTTTACAAGTGTTATCAACACTTTTCTTTAAGGTTAATCTGTACTATATGTGGTTGTGTAAGTGCAAATATTTAAATTGATGATAATGTGAAATTTACAAATGATAATACTTATGTACACGACATAATAGCTTAATAAACCAATAATTACTCATTTTCTATCAAAATATCTTCTTTTTTCCTATTCGTGCTTAAATCAGTGTTCCGATATTCCAGCTCCCTCTATAAATTTCTTTGCGCTGATACGATCTAAGTCTGAAACATGATATTTCTTTAACCGCCTTTAATATGTCTTATAGTTTTCAAGCTAGGCATCCTGAAAGTTACACTTTCATCGGTTTTGGCATTGCTTAACTTTGAAACAACGCGGTTTTCGCCCTATGTCCATTTCGGCTTTTTTATTTGTTTAGGTGAGAGGATTTCACCAGTGGATTTTGGCTACATAATAAGTGAACATCCTGTATATATATATATATATATATATATATATATATATATATATATATATATATATATATATATATATTGACCTGAGAAGTAGACTATGCCAAGTCACTTTGTGGTCGAAATTGAGTTATCATCTTCTTCTTACTTACATTAGCACGATACTTCCAGTGGTAAATTGATCTAGATCTAAAAGCAGCTAGTTTCGGAAATAGCCAGTTGTAAACTAATCCAAGTCACAGTTTATGTAAGAGGTAAAGAATGCTATGTGCACTTAGCTTATCCTCCGATATCAATATTCAGAGACTAATATTCTAAGTCAGACTTGAAACAGTCTACCTTGCAAGAACATATAAAAATATTTTTTTATTGTGAAATAATAATATTCTAAGTCAGACTTGAAATCCTTTACCTCCCAAAAAATATATAATTATATCTTTTACTTCTGACTTATCATATTTGTGTATTTAAGCATATAGGAGTTAAATTCACTCTCTCTGGAGCGCAACAATCGATTACCACAATAAGCGACAATGTAACTTCCATAAAAAAAACAGCGGGTGCTTAGTCTTTTGTGGTTCTCGAATCGATCAGACGCACTGCAAAATTTCTGAGAGAAATCGTATGATATTGCAAATGGTTCACAAACAAGAATTGAAGACGATAGGGAAGATATTGGTAAGTACTTGTTTATTTTAATTTTAGAAGGGATAAGTAAAGAGAGGACGTTTTGGTTTAAGCTCTTTTAATAGTTAATAATTAAATCTGACTCATTCATCTAATTTTTAAAAAGAGTTAATCATAAATAAAAAATCTGTATTTCCAGAGTTGCTTTCAGAAAAAGTTATTTGGAAATATTTTTTTTAAAACAAAAGGGGATATTATATGCAAAAATACAAGTTTCGTGGTATTCTTTCAGTATGCGCTGGGCAGGGAGGGGATTTTGCCAATACATTACGACGAGACCGATGCAACTCACGCAAAACGTATCTTGTCCATCCACATTTTTTATTATTTTGAAACGGCGCATATCAGGAATCTGCAAAGACTCAGTCTCGGAAAGCGTCGAGAATTAACACGGAATTGGGATAACATTTTTTTTTCTAATATTGCAACCCTCATTATAATCATCCCTCATTTTATTTTGATGGGGAAAATACAAGAAAACTCTCATATTTTTATTCTCATTGCTTATCAAGGAAGTTCTAAGCTAGAACATATGATGTTACTGTGAGAACTTGCGATGATTGTATCTAGGTTTTCGGCCAATCTAATTCTATTTCTTTTATGTCGTACATAACCCCGTAAATGTTTATTTTTTGTTCGCTCATAAAGCAGTAAGATCACAAGCTGTTGTCTTAGTATTAATTACTTTTCTGAACCTAATTGGAATACTAAGAGTGCCCTGCCGAATCGATGGAGTCCGCGAAGAACAGTTGAAGAACTCCTGATATGTACTGAACAACAAACAAATTCAAATACAGGAATGTACGAGGCGAGTTCGAAAAGTAAGAATACAAAGACTAGTATTCAATGAAGTGTAAACACACTAAAACATCTGAAGTAATGACTTGGATAAAACACGTAGATTATTGTAATCTTGTTTTCTGAACTAACTTTGTGTATTCGTTTATTTTGATTTGATCGTCATTCAGTCTAGATCAGCGGTTCTTCATCTGTGTTCCGCAGACCCCTTGGACTGGGCAGGACTCAACAAGCCTCCCTTAGATTCCGAAAAGTTTCGGATACAAAAGGAAACGCTGAGGCATATCCGTAAAGTTACAACCCCTGCAAGCGGACAAGTAATATTTTTGTATGAAAATTTTTAAGACTGGCTTTCAGTGCCAGCGGCTGGCTTGCTTCTCTCTCGCAACTGTTTCTTTAAAATTACAAAATTTTCACTACAAGCGATTTAGTGATTCAATGATACCGTGTTCCTCAGAGGCTGACACCGAAAGAAAGTATAGCCAACCTACACACTAAAACATTACTTGTCCATCTACAGAGATTGTGCCCTTAATGAATATGCTTCTCAGAACATTGTGACTTGCATCATCGATCTTTTAATTTTTTTATCGTTTCAGATGGAGCTGGTGTGCCAGGACCTAGTGGCTTAAAGTGTACTCCTACTGCACCAAGCTATGTATATAGTATGGATGATCTTTTGGATGCTGATGATATTGATGATCCCAACTATGAAGAACCTTCATCAGTTTCAGATTCACCCCCTGAAGAAACTACAAAGACTAAAAAATCAAGGAAGAGACGTAGAGATAAATCTACTTGGAAATCTGCAGCAGGGGAGGAGTATGTTTCTAGAACAAAGAAAATCGTGGCCGCAAAATGTGTACGACCTGGTTGTCCTGGAAATTGTCGCCGGCGTTGCTTTCAACTTCTCTCTGAAAGTGAAAGGAGACATATTCATAAAAACTTTTGGAATTCAAATGTAATAATCAATTAAAAACGGCAGTTCATAGTTTCTTGTGTGGAGAAGGTGCCTATCAAAGTCAGACGGGAAATAAGTGGCCAAAGGAGTGGTCAAAGAACCACAAGTCTTTGCTACAGCTTTAGAATCGAAGGTCGAAAAATACAAATTTGTAAACACTTTTTTTTGACAACACTCGATATTTCTGCCCAGTTTGTGATCATTGCACTGAAAAAAAAACTGTAAGACGGAGGTGGTGTTATGGAAGATAGAAGGGGGAAAACATGAGCCTCCAAATAAAATATCTCCAGAAGTACGTGCACAAGTAATACACCACATTTCAAGATTTCCAACACTTAGTAGTCACTACTCCCGTGAAAAATCAGTAAGAAAATACTTAGGTTCCGAATTAAATTTAGCAAAAATGTACATATTGTATCGCGAGGAATGTATACAGAATGGTGTACCGGAAGTAAACGTTGTAAAAGAGTCTTATTATAGAGCGGTGTTCAATTCAGAATTCAAGTTATCATTTAAAATGCCTGAAAATGACACTTGCGACACATGTGATAGTTTTGTTGCAAGCTTGAAAGAGAATCAAAGTGAGGAAGACAAATATAAGCTTCAACTCGATTATGATAATCACTTGGAAGAGGCTAATCAACGATACAATTTGAAATGGGAAGATAAGAACAGAGCAAGAGGCAATTGTAAAGAACGGGTTCTTATGGTTGACTTACAAAAGTGTCTCCCAACACCATTGCTTACAAATTCTGAAAGTTTTTACTTACGGAAATTGTGGACATTCAATTACACTATTTTTGATAGTACTACGCAGAAAATTTACTGTGTTATGTGGGGTGAAACAAAGTATGGTGCCAATGAAATGGCTTTGGGTTTATACAGGTGGGCAGAAATAGAGCTTACTAACAGTGATATTGAAGTGATAACAGTTTGGCCTGACAATTGCCGTGGACAAAACTGGAATCTTGTGATTGTGTCTTTATGCATGTGGTTGCTTCGAAAGTTTCCGAACCTGAAGATTATCAACCACAAGTTTCTTCTAAGAGGTCACACTCACTTGGAACTGGATTCCAAACATGCTGTGATTGAGAAGGCCAGGAAAGCGCTTCCGCATTTCTCGATAATGACATCATGGGATTGGCAGCAACTTGTTAGAAGTTGCAGACACAAACAACCTTTTATAGTTCTTAATATGGAGCTTAAAAATTTCAAGAATTTCAAGGCATTGTGTGGACAACGCTCAAGTCCTTTGCGTCTTTCTAGAAAACGTACTAGTGAACAAGATGCATTTATATCAAAAATGGTCCACATGCAAGTATGTCAAGAGGGATCTTTCCCCAACCACTGCTTCTTTTCACCCCCACAACCCTCGTTTAGTCCTCGCGAGCGTGTAAGCTGTCACTGTTCTTAGTGTTGCCGTACCTCCGATCCACTTGTGTAGTTAGAAGTCCGGCAAAATAAGGAGAAAGCTTTCCTTCCTATTTTCAGTTAACAACAACAAAAATTAAAAAAAAAATCAACTAGGAAAAAGGAAAGAAGGAAAAGGAATCGAGGCAACATTGGTTTTTAGCCAAAAGGTATCATAAATCTCTACCACGTGTCGCGAAGACTAATAGGGGAAGGTACAGAGGGGTGGACAGGGTTATTAGAATCCCTGGAAAAAGAGCCCCCTCTTTCTGTCCCAATGTTTATTACAACGAGAACTTCGGTGAAAACTTTCAAAGTGTTGACCTAAACAAATCTGCGCGATATGATGGTGGCCAGACTAAGTTCCCCAACTAAGTGATTTATTGAAGCCCATCAGTTCGGCTAAGTACAAAGATATTCAAAGACTTTTAACGTGGGTCCCCATCATTTGGCATGAGTACTATAGAAACCTACCGCATCGTAATGGTGACGGGGACTCAAGCGATATGTAACCTGAATGATTCTCAGTGTAATCATTGAAATCTGAATTATTTCTATGTGTAAACACCCTGTATAACAATAATATCATTGTACAACATGCGTGATACATTGAAATTACTGCTTTACAATGATTCTTTCATTTTCAGCAGCAGTTATTACTTTGCTAATATATAGGGAAAACAAAGTTTAGTGGTAAAATATTACAAGTCACTTTGCACTACGGCCGGCTCTGCTATGGGGAACTGTAAGTGGATATTTTTTGTAATAAACATTTAAACAGAGGCTGCTGTGACTCACAAGCAACGTACAGATCAAGACAACATAACGCACCACGCGACAATATGATACAGTATAGCGTCGATTATCCGAAGTAATTGGGAGACATGGGTGTTCGGAAAACTGGTTTGTTCGGATAATCGAACTGTACATGTTTATTTGCCATGCGCGGAGCGGCACACCTCAACTCTAAGCTGGCGCAGCTGTTGCTGTGAACAGCTTTGATACTGCCACTACTTCTACAGCCAGTGCCAAACCGACAGAAGTGTGCTGATTGTTGAAACACAGCGACTGGCGGCTTGGCCGGTCAGCAGCGCCTTATGAAGGCCCCATTAGAAGCAATATTCCGCCAGCGGTGGCTCAGTGTGGCGACTACTGTGGGAAACTTGGTTTGGGAGTGAGGGGGATGATGGACGGTAGGGTGGGAGAGTAACAGGTGCGAGCGAGTACACAGTTCGGTTAAGCGGTCGTTCGGTTGACCGACGTTCGGATAATCGACGCTCTACTGTATAAGGTAAACGTCGCAACATACCCATTTATGCCGAAATCGGAAAGGATGGGCAGCACCAAAATAAAATCAAGATATTTGATATGCTATAACACTGACTTTGCAGCCATCTTGAAAACCAGGATCTTGGATATAGCGTAAGGTGTCGAAATGAGAAGCGGGATGTGTGATATATCAATATAAGGTAAAATGCAAAAGGAAAACCAATTATGCAACCGCGAAAAACATATATGTAATGGTGTGGACGGGACGAAGTGTGGAAGACTCGGGCAAAACAAACGTGTATTCGAAGGATAGAATAATATGGCAAGACCCCCACGACAATGGTACGCGACAAGTAACTCCAACTTTGTCTGTGCATGAAAGACACTGCCGCCTTGACAGATTATGCCTTTCGAGGATATTTGGATTCCGTTTATGACAGTGAAAACCACAGTTGCAACCCGCGATACGAGCGCTCGTTTGGAGACTACATAAACTACAAAGGACTATCTCTTATGGAACAGTAATTCGGCAGCTCGCTCCGGAGTGTAGAAGATATCATCTTGGATTGGTGATCAAAAGGACGAGCTACCTGGGATCGAAGGCCACTCCTGGACAACGTTTTGTACGTTTCTTGTTCAATTTTCTTACTGTTTCGTGTAAACAAAAGACATTTCGGCCTACATATGTTTAAACAACACTATCTGAAGCAAAGTGTGTACGAATGAGAAAGCCCATGTTCTGGCTTACATTTCTTTACGAATATTTCTTTTTCTTTGCGCGGTTTGCTACACTGTTTCGCGACAGTCCCAAACTGTCACAATATCAGGGAAAGGCAGCGTTCTGCATTGACTCGATGAATTCCATGAGTTGTTGCAGTCTCCCACTAGAAGGCTAGTTTACTACACAATGTGGCAACTCTAATTGTGTCTGCTGGATTCACTTGCACATATGGAACGATGTGAACGTGACAGCAGGGGCCGGACAGTGAGAAGTGATAGTGTGTTTGTGGCATACGCAAGCCAAAACGCGCAGTATTCTATGTAGTGAATGTGTCTGCAGTATCGTTCATCTACAAACACCAATGTAAAGCTGCAATGGCTAACTCTCTCAATCTGGTGTTACTGATGCAAAGTGTACTTCCAAAAGAAGTGTACGTCCAATCGACAGAACCGACAGTGGACGGACGATAAGTAACTGAACAACACATGTTGGAGATTTTGAACAACCACGATGTAACAAAAGTGAATGTGGATGAGACTCTCGAAACCAGTAGACACAATTCGAGTCGTTTCATTTTGTGGTAAAATAGCCTTCTAGTGGGAGACTGCAGCAACTCATGGAACTCATGTAGTCAATGCAGAACGTCGCCTTTCCCTGATATTGTGACAGTTTGGAAGCGTCGCGAAATACTATAGCAAACCGCGAAAATGAAAAGAAACATTCGTAAAGAAATGTAAGCCAGAACATGGCGGGGCTTTCTCATCGGTACAAACTTTGCTTCAGATAGTGTTGTTTAAACATATGTAGGCCGAAATGTCCTTTGTTTACACGAAACAGTAAGAAAATTGAACAAAAAACATACAAAATGTTGTCCAGGAGTGGGCTTCAATCCCAGGTAGCTCGTCCTTTTGATCACGAATCCAAGATGATATCTCCTACACTCCGGGGCGAGCTGCCTAATTGCTGTTCCATAAGAGATAATCCTTTGTAAATTATGTAGTCGCCAAATGGGTGCTCGTATCGCGGGTTGCAACTGTGGTTTCCACTGTTCCAAACCGAATCCCAATATCCTCGAAAAGCATAATCTGTCAAGGCGGATGCACGTTCATGCACAGACACTGTTGCAGTTACTTGTCGCGTACCATTATCGTGGAGTCTTGCCGTACTACAGTATTCTGTCCTTCGACAACAAGTTTGTTTTCTCCGAGTCTTCCACACTTCGTCCCGTCCACACCATTATACATGTGTTTTTCGCGGTTACATTATTGGTTTTTCCTTTTGCATTTTACCTTACATTGATGTATCACACATCCCGCTTCTCATTTCAATACCTTACGCTATATCCAAGATCGCGGTGTTCAAGATGGCATATCAAATATCTTGTCAGTGTTATAGTATATCAAATATCTTGATTTTATTTTGGTGCTGCCCATCCTTTTCATTTTCGACATAAATGGGTATGTTGCGACGTTTACCTTATATCATATTGTCGCGTGGTGCGTTATGTTGCGGACTGTATCTAGGGTGTTTCTGGATATGGGCAGCTAAAATTTGACATTTTTTCTTCTTTTTTATTATGTGTCCTCTGGGCGAAGTTTGAGTCGGATCTAACCCTGCCTTGTTCTGTACGTTGCTTGTCAGTGCAATCACATCTGGCGCGTAGAGTCCCTAGTTGGATCCCAGATTCTACCAAGTTGGCATTCTGATGGACAAATATCTTGTGTGTGGGTTTCCTAGAGGTTCTCCCATTCCTTCCCACTTTGGTTAATCCACCATTATCATCCTACTCATCACCATCTGCCTTAGCCTAGGTGCATATAAAATACAAGAGTCAATTACAACGCTTCGCTGTGAAATAAGAAAAATTTAGTAATATGTTCCGTTAATCAATCACTTTTTACTATTACTGAAGCGTTCTCTGATATCGATAATTTTCGATCATTTTCATATATATATATATATATATATATATATATATATATATATATATATATATATATATATATATATATATATATATATTCCTCCTTCCTCTAGTTCCGGGGCTGAATTTGGATTTAAACGACATCGAAAACGCCACTGTTCATCTCAGCGACCTCTAAAACTAAGGATTCGACACTAATAGCGGTCATTTTCAATCATATATATATATATATATATATATATATATATATATATATATATATATATATATATATATATATATATGCTCCTTCCCCTACCCAAAGTTGCACCGTCAAAATGAAATTATAGAAACCATCCCAGACCAGAACCACATCTATGTTTAAAATTTGATCGGAAAAGCTTTATTAAGTCACAAACGTAGTCACTTTCATTTTTATTTATACAGGGTGGCCCATTTTAATCTTTCCACGGAAATATCTCGAAAACAGTTGAACATACATGAACCATACAAAAACTCAAATAGGAAATACCATAGGGCAAATCGAATGGTGATGCCTCTGTGCCACCCAGGGCCGCCCTTCATGGGAGCCCAGGGCACAACTTCAGAATTTTAAATGGAAACATTTGGCAAGAGATACCTCGTTTGATAGTTCTTTAAAAACTAAAAAGCGTTGTGGCAAAAGATTTTTCATATCGGTCACCGTATTCAAAATGGCCGCCATGACAGGATGCCTGTATCAGATGAAACTTCCCGTACCACTAATATGAAAACGGTTGAATATAATTGACCCGATCAAAAACTCAAATAGAAAATGTCATGATACACATCGGTTGGTATTGTCGCGTTGGCTCCCAGGGTCACCCTTCATAGGGTACACGGCCCAACTTCAAAATTGTAAGTGGAAACATGGGGTTAATGACACCTCTAGGGATGCGCACGAGTCGAGACACACCTTGTAAAATTCGAGACGAGTCGAGACAAACGTATTTCTCGACTCGAATTTTCGAGTTGAGACTCGAGTCGAGTCGAGACAGCTGCTAAAAATCTCGACTCGACTCGAATGTCATGAAAATTTTTCTATAATTTTTAATATTATTTTGAAGAAAGTGCTCGCTCAGAAACACTCGGCACGAGAATTTCGGAAACTGCAGGACTTGTCAGGTGTTCGTGGAGTGCTGTGTTGATTGTCTTCAGCAAGTGGCGAAACCAAGGGGAAAAGACGTCCAAATGTCGAGGGGTTGGGTGCCCCCACCTCATTACAGATGTCGAACGTCGTAGGCTGGGCAGACCGGTAGAACAGGCGGCGAACTGCGTCGGAACTAAGATAAGAGTTTAATGCTGGGCAAAGTACAAGTGTGTCTGAACAAGTGTTGTCAAATTTTCGGAAATTTTGAACCTGTTTTTCAAAAAAAAAAAAACTTTTTTTTTTAGGATTTTCTGGAAAAATTTAAAAAAAAAATGTTTGTATTAGGTTAATTTTACTAGTAATGATATCTCTTTTTTTTTCAAACACGCGAAAAATGTAAGTTCAAAAATTTCAACATTGAGAATGTTAAAAAATAGCACTCGAAAGTAAAACTATTCCAATTATTATGTATATATTAAAATACTAGATTTACCCGTATATGTTTCTCTTCACAGAAAAGTTTATATGTTTGTCTCCAATCCTTTCAACAATGAGATTCGAACCCACAAGTGCTAGATACGTGCCCTTTTCATTTGTCGATTCCAAATTTTATGTAAATTGTCCATTTCTAATTGAATATTTTTATTAAAAAAAGCATGGCCATTAGTTCTTTCTTACATTTATAGGGATACGCAAGAAGTACTGTGGGGGCACGGTGGTTCAGTGGTAGGGCGTTCACCTCCGGTGCTTGGGGTCCCTGGTTCGATCCCAGATCGCGCCGCGTGGACTTTGTGGTGGACAAACACCATGCTCGTGGGTTTTCTCGGGGTTCTCCCATTTCCACCCACTTTCTTCATTCTACCATTTCATTCATTGGTCATCATCACCGTCTCCTTTAGCCTAACCGGCATAACCGTGGAACGTAAAACTAAAGATTTCATTTCACTAGAAGTATTGAAATTTTTTAAAAAGTAAAGCATCATACCCTACGAGTTATATATTCCAACATCACATAGTTGTATATAGGGATTGTATATCTGTCAGGCGTTTGTTTCATGTCCAAATGATAATGAAAACGAAGGATAACCATTTCTCCAGTCTAAGATTAATCTTCATTGTTTGGAGAGGTTTTTTTTTTCAATAAACATCGTTTATCATTGACATAATTAATTGTGTGTGTACTTTATTTACTTATTAAATAATGCATGCAAATACATGCATACACGATATGGGCATTCAGTAAATGGATATTTGAATATTTGGATTCAATTATCTATACAAGCCGGCTACGTGTCTTTTGTTTTGGCCTTTCCTCCTACCAATTTTACAATTAGGATTGAGCTTCTTACCGGATGTGTAGCCTACCGAAGGACCACACAGATGTTATCGAAACTATTGTGCTATAGTTTCTTGTATGCTTTGGCAGAAAGTTCTGTAGATATCGAAGCCCGCCAGTGAAGTCATATCTAGCATCTTGGTGCTAGATCTAGCATAATTCACTCCCACTTAGCATCTAGCATCTTGACTTTAGCATCTTGGCAAAATCTCATTCTTTCCTCTGGAGAACAGAAAAAGAACGAAAATTTAGATGGCTCACTGACCGTTGCTAAATATCCCTTAGTTGAAGCGATGGCTTGAGTAATAAAACCAGTTAGTATTTCCGATGTTGTATTGTTGAATTCACAGAAATGTTCAAAAATAAGCAAAACGTGACTCTGCACAAGATGTTTACTTACCCATAGTTTTATTATTGTCAACTGAACCCTGAGTGTCTGGGAT
Source organism: Thermobia domestica (assembly GCF_964235325.1). Lineage (NCBI taxonomy): Eukaryota > Metazoa > Arthropoda > Insecta > Zygentoma > Lepismatidae > Thermobia > Thermobia domestica. The sequence goes on from NC_137470.1 coordinate 121,313,617, forward strand.
GTTTCTGTCCCTTCTCACTTTACAACTTGAGAGGGGAGGGCGTATGACCGCTAAAAGAAATGCTTCAGTGCTGCGTCGGAAGCGGCATGTTTTGTATATATTTCTTAAAATGTTATCCATTCATAAAGTATAAATTCCTCTTCCTCCCCTGATTCTCTTTCCAATACAGAGAACCGACTCTTTAAATAAAGAAAGAGCCCTGAACCCTCCAGAAAATGCAAAAATGAATGATGGGTACAAATAACAAATCTGTGGATGAATCAAATAATGCAGTTACATGAGATGATGACGAAGATAACAGTGCTTCATGCAGCGCAGTCCACCACATGTAAATAGATTTGAAGTGTTCATATTTGTGTATGTGTACGTGTGTATGTGCTTGTTTCTGGGTATTGTCACCGTCCTACAGCTCATTTTTTGCGATTTAAAAGAAACATTGAGAAAATAGATTTATTCTGAACTTTATTAACCAACCCTCGTATAGATCCAAATGTTCTAGAAACTCTTTTGTCATCGCTTTGGTATGTCTCTTCGTCTGTGTTGGTAAGCCTGGGCAAGATTTTGTGACCATATATAGACATCCGTTGCAGAGACAGTGATTTCTTTTGTGAACGCTCTCTGAGTCCAGAAAAACGGGAAAGTCGCAAAAACACTTTACTTCTTGTCAGTGCTCAACGCTGATTTGATTATTTAGAATGTCCGCACTTCTTCAGCCAAAGAGTGTGAACTTGGTATTATACGTCATCGTCGGGGGCCTCCAGCCCCGGGAACATGTATACAGGAGTGAATTGGACAAAGCATTCAGTCTGCTGTGGACAGTTTGAGGGAGCCTACTTACTCCCAGTTTTCGCGTCGTAGCACGCCCTTCTCCGAAGAACAGCGTGCCTTGCTGCTTAGAATGTAGCCCGTTCGTTTTGAGTTGCAGCTCGATTGTGATAAACAGGCATGCACTATCAGTTTAACAGCTCATTAATTAGTGTTGGAAGTTAAACATAATAGTTATTCACGAGAACATTGTCATTCCACTAATCGATTGGAGTATCCTTTATCATTGTGAACGTAAGCTGAGTTTTAAAACACGATTTGATCGAGGACATGAAGTTGATAACATACGCATAGCGTTACCCGGAAAACTTAGTGAAGAAGAAACGATTGGGACTCAACCTTGGGACTTCAACATCAGAAATAGCGGATATACTCGAATACAGGACATCGAAGGCGCAACATCGACAGGCTAGCCGAAGAAACACGTGAGTTTACTAACATTTTAAGCCACCACATTATTTATTATTAAAGCCACGCCACCATCGTGTCATTAGTACCAAATTGTTAATTGTGAATATATTGAAAACGTAAACGCATGTAATATTTATGCTCATATAGTAATATTATATTTCTTCTATCAAAAAGTGATTTTATCATTTGTCATATGTTTAATACTTAATTTTCTTTATACGTGTAGCTTCACAACAAACTTTACGTTGCTTACATTTTCATTTACCATGCTCCCAGTCATCGTAAGTCGAAACTGTAGGCATGGGCAGTAGTCGTATTCGTCATGGTGCAACTGGGAATCACAACTAAGAAAAGGGGGAATATATGAGAAATAAAAGTTATTCCGAACCACGACGTAAATAACGATTACAGTATTTATATGCGCGTGTGTCTTGTAATTGTTATATTAATATCCACTGGATTAAGTGAAAGTATAAAATGGATTTGATGACTGCCAAATTGACGTCACCTTGGTAAGTCATTATTTTTTAATATTTAGTAATATTATATTATATTTTGTATTATATTATATTATATTTTGTACAGTAGATCTGCTCCTTCATAATCTCCGTGTTTGATAAGAATGAACCTCCCTGACTCACGGAAATATAACAAACCATGCACATTAAATGCCAGACTAATATAACAACAATTGAAGATGCCCGCCTAGAAAATTTTCTTCTGCCGCCCATGTCTGGAGGTACACAATTTCGCAACTCAGTGGATACGATGTGGATGTATTCAAAGTCTACTGATTTACCCATAAAATTTAAATTTTATAACAATATTCTCAGTGAATACTAACCTGAGGAAAACTATTTTTTTAATTCGATCGCTAAAGGAGTTTTTTTTTTTTTGTTGTTCACCAGGTCTCGGTAATCGTCTGGCACGCAAACTGAAGTTTCTACAAGTGTTTCCTCAGCATATTTTTTAGAAAGGGGTCCTCCAGGAGCGTTATTTAGGGGGCAATTCCTGCATTTGTTATATACTTATATAGATATAGATAGATATAAATATAGATATACTGTGTGTATATATAGAGATAAGTAGGAGCGGGTCTTTAAAATTAGTTCGGAAAGATAATATGAAAATCAGACACAGGGGTGAGGCCAAGGGGGGAGCCCATCGGGGCCAGTCCCCCCAAATGGTTTCCTGCCCCCACAAATGACCAGCTTTTAAAACATCATAGAAAAATTATCTCGCTTCATTCATTTAAAAGTAACAACGTTTATTGACAATTAATAATTTGCGATAAAATAGTATGGAGAAATATTGTTTTTCCATACCGATAGAAAAATAGTATAGTATATCTTCCTTATACCGATCGAAAAATAGGATACTTTTTAGTGACTGCAGATTACACAGTTTACTGCGATTTATATTTGACAGTTTGAAGACAAACGTTTTAACAAGGTACTACAAATACAGCCATAAAACAAAGGTACTAAACTGATTTGTAAGTACAGTATATTTTTATATGCTTTAACAAGTGTTTTAAAAGACATAGAGGATGGAAAATTTGGTAAGAAACAATGCTTTTGTTCAATTTGGATTTCATTCGGTCTCTGTTTTATTTCTACTCAGTGTAATAAAATAATTATGTTTTTTAGGCACGAATAATAAATAAATAGGTTTGTCAGGAAACCGTAAAGAAATTAAGTGAAATTTCAAAGAATATCAATCTTGTGTAGATAGGTTCTGTATACAAGGTCTTAAATTTAAATATAAAGGTAGCCAAGAAAATTTTGTTGCTTTTTCACACACCACCTTCGAACATCGATATGTCCCTAACCAAAAATAGTCCCCATCAGCATCGACGACCTTCTGAAAACGTTCTGGAAGGCCATGGAATCCATCGCGGTAGAACTTGGTGGGCCGTGAAACGAAGAAGGTATCACGTGCATTTTTGACTTTAAGTAGGGATTTGAACTGGCGTCCTCTAAGGTGATTGACCAAAGAATGGAGCAGATGATAATCGGACGGTGCAATACCCGCGGAACATAGTGGTTGCAATATTGTTTCCCATCCAAGGCGGATAATGGTGTCCTGAGTCATCCTAGCCACGTGGGACTTAGCGTTGTCTCGTAAACGAGGACCCATTTGCAATTCAGAAGCGATGGCTCCAGAGTTTTGAGTTTTTGTTGAGCACAGCTGAGCTGCTGACACTACACAGTTGCATTGATACTCTGACCAGCTGGTAGCAATTCACGATGCACCAAACACACAGAAGAACCTTCTTCTGGTACAGTGCTGGTTTCGGCTGTTTTAAAATCGGTTCATGGGATGCTAACTAATGATGACGGCGCCGTGGAGCTTCGTATAGGACCCACTTTTTATCACATATCAACGTCCTGTCCAGGCGACTGCCGCGTTGCCTTCTGGCCCGGAGTCAAAACATGTGAGATCCATCGACCTAACTTGTAGTGCATCTCAAGTTGATGGATGTGCTGCCAAATGGTTTTTCCACACAGTGAATTGTAGTCCCAGTTCCTCTTTGTACATGTGTTGGTCTTTCGGGTGGACACGTGGTGTTTTCGGGTGTTTCGTCATCGTTGAACTTGTTAAAGCATCGGTGCACTGTCCGCGTCGTCACGACACCCTCACCAAAGGCCTGGTATATCTTTTGTCCCGCTACAGCGGCGTTTGACCTCCATTTGAACTCGTTCAGCATACATTCTCTTATGACACTGTGTGGATGTCCCATGTTCCCTCTGTCTTTACGCAAGTTCATGGCGTATCTGAATTGCCACAACCAGATAGTATGTTGGATATACCCACAACAACAAATGGCGTTCGCCTTATCTCCACTCGCATTCAACTCACGGTGTGAGGTCCAATTAAACACAGACTTCCACGAAAAGGGACAGAATTTTCTTGGTTACCTTTATAGTTATGCAGAAAAGTATAGCGTTTGGTCCCGGGCAGTAGTTCTTGATTAAGCATAATAAAAACTATCTTCAATATAATTTATGGAGAATAATAATAATAATAATAATAATAATAATAATAATAATAATAATAATAATAATAATAATAATAATAATAATAATAATAACAATAATAATAATAATAATAATAATAATAATTATAATTATAGGCTAAAAATAGTGTTTTTAGTTTTCCAGAAGGAAACCAAAATTTTCCTATCTTTCAGGCCGCAAAAACACTAGCAGCAACACATTTTTTGGCTTTGTACATTGTAGCTGGTCCCCCCTCAAAAACGACGGGCCCCTCCTACACAAACCTGCTGGCTACACCCCTGATTTGGCATAATTTGCAAGAATCTATCTAGTCTAGTATAAATAAAATAAATAGTTTGTTTGTGTTTGTCTGTCTGTATGCGACCTGGGGACCAGACGAGTGGACCGAGAATTACCAAATTTTGGTCAGGGGTACCTTGGCCCAGGCCCCAGATCAAGACAAATCTCTTTTTTTTAAATTCGAACCAGGGGGTCTCAGGGGGCGCTTACAGGGAAATGTAAAAGTGATAGAAAATGGCCGATATTACTATCGAATTCATAGTTTTCGCGGTCGCTGAAATCAATGGTGGAACTCTGATCACATTAACTTACAAATTCACCCTATTCGGGCCGGGGATCACGGGGGGGGGGGTCGGAAACCGAGACAAGTAAAAGTAATCCAAAATGACCGATATTAGTGTCAAATCCATAGTTTTCGCGGTCGCTGAAATCAATGGTGACAATTCCATTAGCGATGATATGCAAATTCAGATACAATTGCATGCGGGCCTAGAGTCACCGGGGGGGGGATACCGAGACATGTAAAAGTAATACAAAATGACCGATATTAGTGTCAAATCTATAGTTTTCGCGATCGCTGAGATCAATGGTGACACTTTCATTAGTGATCACTCGCAAATTCAGCTACCATTATATGCGGGCCATGAGTCAGTGGGGGGGGGGATACCGAAACATGTAAAAGTAATACAAAATGACCGATATTAGTGTGAAATCCATAATTTTCGCGGTCGCTGAGATAAATGGTGACACTTTCATTAGCGATCACTTGCAAATTCAGCTACCATTGCATGCGGGCCGGGAGTCAGCGGGGGGGAGGGGAGGATACCGAGACATCTAAAAGTAATCCAAAATGATTGATTTAGTCTCAGATCCATAGTTTTCGCGGTAGCGGAAATTAGGGTAATACTTCCACAGACCTTGACTTCCATGCAAAGAATGGGTATATTTAGCTAATATATATATATATATATATATATATATATATATATATATATATATATACTGATCAAAAAATTAGGGAATCAGATGAAAAGACATGTAAAAATTCTTACGAATAATGTAAGAACACTGTATCTTGTCCAGTTCAGATTAAAATCATGAAGGCCCAACGTGAAAACGAACCGTTTGGAACATCTGTGCACGTGATCAGTGACGTGGCGCTACCAAATATAATTTTGTAGTGTGGCGCTGCCAACACATTCCAGCTCTAGGATATCTTTGTTCTCATTGTGTTTAGTGCGTCGCAAATCTATGTAGTGAAATTGCGCAACAACGTGATTTGCCAGAATCGTTGGCATGGCGAGCTGTCGGCAGGTTGGAAGCTGGTCAGTCATGGCGGGAGGTGGCACATGCCATAGGAATGGCACAAAGTGTGATTTCCCGATTGTGGAATCGATTTCAAACAACTGGAAGTGTTCGAAGAAGACAAGGACAGGGCCGTCCACTAGCAACCAAAGCCAGAGACGATCGTTATCTCTTGTTAACAGCCTGTTAAAACCGGCGTCAGAATACAACTCTGCTCTCGCGAGCCTTCCGAACAACAACAGGACGCACAATATCTACTCAAACGGTCCGCAATCGCCTTCGAGAAGGTGGTCTCTACGCACGTAGGCCTATGGTGTTTGTCCCATTAACTGCACGACACCGTGTTGATCGAAGAACGTAGGCGGAGGAACATCGTAGGTGGGGACGCAATGAATGGAGCAATGTTATGTTCTCTGACGAGTCTCGATTCAGTGTAGAGCCTGATAATCGACGTGTATTCATCTGGAAAGAGTGTGGAACACGACACAATCCCATGTTTGTGCGAGAAAGATCCCAGTATCATGGTGGTGGACGGATGGTGTGGGCAGGAATCAGCATTGGTGGGCGTACTGAGCTCCACATCATCCGAAATGGCTCTTTGACGGCTCTCAGATATAGGGATGAGATCATGAAAGCTCTTTTTCTTCCTTATGCTGGTGCCATTGGTAATTCGTTCCTTTTTATGGATGACAATACTCGTCCTCACAGAGCTCGGTTAGTGGATGAGATGCTGGATGCTGAGGGTATCGCTCGGATGAAGTGGCCAGCATGCTCCCCGGATCTCGTTCCAGTTGAGCATGTCTGGGATATGCTTGGCAGACGAATTGCCGCTAGGCCAGTAAATCTAACACCCATTCCAGAGCTGGAAGTCGCTCTTCTGGATGAGTGACACAACATTCCCTAAGAACTCATCGATAATCTGATTGAATCCATGCCACGCAGGTGCGAGGCTCTGTTGGCTATTCGAAGTGATCATATGACATATTAAGGAACAATCAGCGTTGTTGCCTTGCCTGTTTGTGAGCAGTTCGAAAGGTGCACACATAACCGTCTTGTGTCATGAGCCATGTGAACAAGGTTTTCCTTGCCCCAACACCAGTATGTGTTCTATTTTTCTAGTGTATCTTAAAGCATTCCTTCTTGTATGATATATATGAGTCAAACACAAGCTTATTCCTACACTATCTTAAGGTCTTGTGTGATATTTCAGCTGAACCCCTAATTTTTTTTGAGCATTATATACAGTATAGATATATAGTGGCGGATCCAGGATATGATCAAGGGAGGGGCTAAACCATAGTTTGCAGTTTTATCCAGTGTAAAGCAGGATTGAAGCCCATTTTATATAGTGTATACTTGAATGTTAAGGGGGGATATAGCCCCCTTGGATCCGCCTCTGTATATATATATATATACATGATCGAGAATGGCCTCGAATCCATACTCGCTGAGATGAAGAGAAGATGCCGTTTAAATCCACAAATTCAGCCCCATTAGTACTCTAAGGAGGATGGTGACATGTAAAGATAATTGAAAATTATCGATATTAATATCAAATTCATAGTTTTGGGGCTCCATAAGATCATTGGTGATAGTTTTGCTGCCCTTTGTGTCCAAAATGAAACGTATTTTCCCCGTGCGAAGAACGGATATTCTGCTAGTCTGTAATAATAAGTAACGGAAGTTTCACTTAATATATTTCTCGCTGCTCAAATTTACTCACTTGTGCGTATATGTGTGTAAAGTAGATTTAAAACCTGTTGCTTTAAGTATTTTTCCGTTAGCGAAATACATTGTATATACAGTAGGACGTCGATAATCCTAACGTCAAAAATCCGAACGCGGTCCCTAGAAGCTTTTTACATTTTGTCTTAACGCTAGCGATAAACCAACAATAGCGTGTCCATCGACGTTATGTGAAGTCAGTGTTTTTGCAAAAGTTCGTTTATATGTAATTGATTGTCATGTATTTTTATTTTTATTTTTTCTTAGGCCTATAAGTTTTAATTGTGACTTACAAGAACAGTGTTATTTAGAGTACAAGCAAGTTCTTAAGAAACATTAAATGTAAGTAGCCTTACGTACGGTATTGTAATTACTGTATGTACCACTGTATCGATAGAAGAACATACCGTACGGTATATGTAAGCCTAAATGGCATTTTCGAGTCGAGGCAGCAACATATTTTCGAGTCGAGACACGAGTCGAGACAACATTTTCTCGAGACGAGTCGAGACAGGCTTAAATCTCGACTCGTGCGCATCCCTAGACACCTCGTTCGACACATCTTAAAAAATTAAAGAGCGCTGTTGCAAAAGATTGTTCATATGGGACACCGTTGTCAAAATTACCACCAAGACATGGTACCTGCATCAGATAAAACGTTCAGTACCATTAATATGAAAACGGTTAAAGATAAATGAACAGAACAAAAATTTGAGTAGAAAATCACAGAGCGTATTAACATCCTACAGCTCGAGAATTTTGCAACAGAAGAAAATATGATTAGAGTGAAAGTGCTGTAACGCAAAGGAGGAAACCTAATTCCTAGAAAATTATCGCTCCAACATTCCCCTATAAGTTAGTGAAGCGGGAAGGAATGGTGAAATTACAAATGAGAACCTTAGTTTTAGCAAATTGTATCTATTGAACAAAGTTATTTCAAGTGTGTTCTTATAAGAGATAAATGTCTCTGTAATGGGGTAAAGTATGTAAAATTCTTGTTATATGGTACCTTTCACTTTGATTACAGGCAATGATTTGATGCAAAAATGAATCAACTGAAATGCGAAACAAATTTGTTGAACAATGCAATTATACAAACGTTAGTTTTGTTCAACAGAAGTCTGCACTATATTGGTTCGATTTTTTCCTTCTATATCTTCTTGCATGTGATAGAATATGAGGTTCACTGAGATGTTGTCTAGAGTTACATTCCGGTAATCTCAGTTGTGACCCTAAGTAACGAAACGGTACATACTGATGCACATGCCTCCCAAACATCTGACACGGATTGCGTTAAATTATCAGAGACGAAAGGGCGGCAAAATATTTGCAAGTTCCAAAAATGTATTATTAAAACCTTTGTTTCGCATTTCAGTTGCTTCTTTTTCCCCATCAAATCACACTTTGCAATACAAATGGGTGTTAAACTTGAATTCCACCTTATTTTTATTCACCTTACTTTTATTGATTACAATACCAGTCACTTGTACACAAGTATTTCAGACAAACCACAAGTATTGCAAGTAAAAGTATGGTTCTCGTTTGAGATTTAACCATTCATTCCCACTTCATCAACTTACCAAGGAAACTGGAAGGATGATTTTCTAAGTATTACATTTTCTCTTTTATATTATGTCAATTATATGTCAATAATGTTTTTCTCCGTTGCATTATTGTCGAGCAGTGAAATGATAAATACTCTTTGTGATTTCCTATACGAGTTCATTTATCTCCAACTTTTTTCACATTAGTTGTACTGGACGTATTATCTGATACGGGCACCATCTCTTAATGGCCATCTTGAATACGGTGACCGATATGAAAAATCTTTTGCCACAACACTTTTTAGTTTTTAAAGATCTATCGAACGAGATATCAATCGCCTCATGTTTCCATTTAAAATTTTAAAGTTGGGCCCTGAGGCCCCATAAAGGGCGGCCCTGGGTGGCACTGCGACATCATGATTCGGTGTGCCCCATGACATTTCCTATTTGAGTATTTGTTCGGTTCATTTATGTTCAAACGTTTTCGAGATATTCCCATGGAGATATTAGAGTGGGCCACCCTGTATAGGTGAAATTTGAATTGTATATATAAAAGAGTGAATTGAATTCTAACTGCAAGACTTAAACTTTACAAGAAAAAACGGTGATTCTTTACAACGCTGGTGTGGCTATTCTAGCATATGTGGAGATCCCATATCTCTGTGGTATATGTATTATCGGTACCTTATTATGAAAAACTGGTAACATGACATGTTGGCAATCAACAATGTATCAAGTTACTCCCTCCCACAAAATAAAGAACCAAGAATACAAATAGTACAACGATATGAAACCTCCATACATACATCACCATACTACTACTACTACTACTACTACTATTACTACTACTACTACTACTACTGCTACTACTATTACTTCTACTTGCGTTGGAAACAGAACCCACCAAACCCCTGCGAGGCTTAAATTTCTTCCTACTACCACTACTGCTACTGCTACTGCTGCTACTTCTACTACCACTACTTATACTTATGTCAAGAACAGAAATCAACCAACCCCTGCGGGGCTTCTAACCTGTTACTACTATTATTACTACTACTACTAGTACTACTTATGTCGAGAACAAAACCCAACATACCCCTGCTGGGCTTCTAACCCGTTGCTACTATTACTACTACTACTACTACTACCACTACTATTATTGCTATTATTACTATTACTACTGCTACTACTATTACTACTGCTACAACAACTACTGCTACTACTACTACTACCACTGCTGCTACTACTACTGCTACTATTGCTACTTAAGTTGAGAACAGAACCTAACCAACCCTTGCAGGGCTTCTAATTCGTTCCTACTACTACTACTACTACTACTAACACTAGTACTACTACGGCTACTACTACTACTACTGCTACAACTACTTATACTTACGTTGAGAACAGAACCCAATCAACACCTGCGGGGCTTCTAATTCGTTCCTGCTACTACTACTACTATTACTACTACTACTGCTACTGCTACTATACTGCTACTGCTACTACTACTACTACTACTACTACTACATATACTTATGTCGAGAACAGAAACCAACCAACCCCTGCGGGGCTTCTAACCTGTTACTACTACTACTACTACTACTACTACTACTACTACTACCACTACTACTACTACTACTACTACTACTACTGTTGCTACTACTACTAGTACTACTTATGTCGAGAACAGAACGAGTTTGTAACCATATGGTCCAGCTCATCGAATAATGAAGAAACTTTTAACTTTCTAAGTGAACCTCGTATAAAGGCAGCTCTGAGAAATTTCTCTTCGTAAACAGACAAAAGTGTATATGTATGTGTGCGTCTTTGCGACGCAGAAAATCCTTTCACTTCTCCAAACATGGTTATAAAATGTAACTCAAAGAGGAAATCTACTCCCTCTGCATTCTTAACCATAGTGCTTCATGGCTATTTTTAACTATTACGTTATCCATGGCGTGGCGTTGGTGACTGGGAGCACCTTAGTGAGGAGGGACGCAACAGTGAATTCAGTCTGTGATGGACGACGGTAAAAGAAGTTTGTTACGTTAAAGTTGTTGACGCCTCAATGAAGAAATTCCTAAATTGTCAATTCAAGAAATTAAAAAAAAAACACTGAAATAAAAAATTAAAATTCATCAAGTACAATGAAGCTCACCAAAAGTGCAGTGTTTTTTATCTGAAAACATAGGCTGGACACGGACAATTACAACAGATAAGTATTGAAGAGATAGGGTTTTTCCCTCTAAGGAATTACACGAACGTGAACCGCGCACAAGTCTGAAGGGCCTGAATAAAATATAAAATCGTACGATTAAAATAAAAATAATTGTCATAAGTGTGTAGTGATATCTAATTGAAACATATATATAAATTCCTAGTTATGCATGCTATCTTTGTGTTTTTTGATTCCCTGTATGCATGAAAACAAAACACTTTATGCGAGCAAGTAATTCAAAGCTCCGTTTATATGTGTAATTTAATATGTAGTGTTAAAATTATAAACACAGCTTAATATTGTGCCCTTACACTGGGTTACACAAGCACATCCTGCTCCACGAATTCTGGGGCCAATATACAATAAATTACTGTACTATTCCATGGTAAACCGGGCGGGGTGTAGTTGGGGGGACTCACAAGTTAAACCATAGTGCAAGGCGTATTAGTGTTCTGATATGGCTAAAGGAGCAGTATTCTTCCTAACCAGTAATGCTATGCAACCATTCACTATCAGCCTACATTTTAATATTGAAAGTAGCGGAATGCATCCAATGTGGAATAACAGAAATAAAGCTACAAGTTGGATAAATAATTTCTTGTTGACTTCTTAAACACTAATTCAATTGAAACATTATACCATATATTAGCATTTTAGCCAAAAATATTTTTTTTCTATTAACAGTAGTTAGGAATCACCCTCTCAAAATCAAGAAAGAAATCGGAATGAACAGCACGAACTTTTGATTTTAAAATTCGCATACTTATTGACTACATAGTACGCATTTGTCAGTCATGTCTTTAATGCGTTTTGCAGTTCTTATAAAACTAGGTGAGTAATGAAGTTCATTTACAGAATTAACTTTTACAGCATCACTTTTCTAAAGACAGAGGAAGATTTCCCAATTTCATTGATAATTTCATCATTAGAGATTTTTGCAGAACTTTCCTTTCAATGGCCAAAAGCATAAATGATTCCAGAATATGATTTGACAAAGAGGAACGCGTAGGAGTTTTAATTAAGATAACTGAATGCTCGCTCATGATACTTGAGTAACTGAGAGAGTAATCACATATTTGTGTGCAGTAAACAGTGTTTGGAAAGTGGAATCATGGATGTTATGTCTTAGTAGCAACCCTTAGCAACACAAACAACACTGCTTACAAGGATGATTTTCGTTGCACATCTTATAAGACTGGCCTTCTGAAAAAGAGGCAATGCATTCTCAGGTTCACTTTCGCCCTCCGAGGCACTATACTTAGTAGAACTGTGGCATTCTGCAATATCTACGTCGGGTTGTATGTCAGTACAATCTTCATTATTTCTTTTAATACAGTAGTCTGGCAGAGTTTTTCGGATTTGTTTTTAAATTTTAGCAAAATTCAGCAATTCAAATTTCAAATGTTCATGCTCAACTAAACATTTTCAGCTATCTCTTGCAAAGCACCTTCTGAAACATCCCCATTTAGTAAATCAGTAAATCGGCGAGGATCAAGACAAGAAGCATCAAAGGTTAATTTTTTGTTGTTTCTAAATCTATCATTTAATCTACCCTGGATTGGCATCACAATGCCAACACTCTGCAATATTCGCAAATGGGCCCCTGTCAATATTCGTGCATTATTCTTGGGTATACCGAATTAGAAACCCCATCTTGCTATTTCCATTCCTCTTTACTGACTCGAAATTAAAAAAAAAAAAAACTATGTTTGCATCAGTAATGGAGACCTTCTTCTATCCGAGTTTTGGAAACAAGTAAAAAATAAAATAAAAAATCGTAAGTTAAAAACTAAAGATTTGCAAGAAAGGAGTGGTGCGTTTCCATTGGGGTCCGCTATTTCCCGTGTACTTTATATATAAGATAGAAAGAAATTTTCCCAGTCTAATGCCCCGTTAATTCCCACAGCCTTGTAATATCTTTGTTACTCTTGGGTAAGAACATGGAGAATATTCAATAAAATCCTCCTACATCAAGGAAACAGTTTTAGACATGGATTTGGAAACACAAGTTGTGGTTTTGGGAAAAACTGGGTTCCCTGAACACATCTGTGATGTTAGAAATCAGTCCCGTGGCCTCAAAACCAAGAATCCGGGCCCCATACGTTTGTCTCAGGTCCCTTCTGTTCGTTATCAAATAGGGCCTATATTGCGCTGTACCATACTGACATGTAGCATCAGTATTCTCTTGTAGTGTTCGGTTGAACAACATTCAGGTAGTATAATAAGGAAACTTACTTTTTTGAGCAAAGTGCATGGAGAAAATGGGACCAACATCGTTACGACGTCACCGATGTGCTAAGGGGAAACCGACCCTATTCCAATGTAACCATCCAAGTCCAAACCTCCATTCTTCGTTGGTGAATAGATGGGATTCCTACCCTATAAGTTCGGGATCCGATATCTGGGAACATCCGGCCCGGGCTCGATTTGTGATATCACCGCTCTGCTCAGGAGACCACGATCTTTCCATTGCCAACTTCCACGTCCAAGAACTACATATTTCATTGGTGAATAGAAGGGACCTAAGCTCAAAACTTCGGGCCCCAATTTCTGGATCTTCGGGCCATTTTCTGACATCACCGGTATGCTCAGGGGACCATTATTTATCGCCACCATTCACGTTCAACTACTCTATGTCTAACACTATTTCCTTACCGTAGAAGAATAAGCTCCATGCTCTTTATATGTTATCAATTGCTCATCACATTATTGGATACATAAATTATGGGCGAGATTACATTTTCGAGTTAATAACTTACATGTAAATTTGATACTTTTTATTGTGTTATTGATTTTTCAGCAAAAAAGGCTACGGGTTGGCAGGGGACCAATTTCACTATTGCTCTCCCTTTGCTAGCACTGTGGGCCTGATAGCGGGAACGGAATTTTGAAATAGATATAACTAATCGAGCTAAGTTATTTTGCAGACGGCAGGGCCCACCCGGAAATTTCCGGATATCCGGGAGGCCCAGTCCGCCTCTGGTTCTCGAATGTTCTTTCATACTTAACACACCTCGGGTTAATACACGGATAAGCTCGATCAGTGGCCACATATACATACGACAAGGCCACTTCAAGCACTGAATGCAATTACGCTTTAAAAATCATTTTAGTGAAATAAGGATCTCATACTTCACAACACGCACTACCATTTAATATTTAAAAATTCAACGAAAATAATCAATACATTATAATTTTCTGCATGAAGTAACGAACTGCTTACCAGTTTAAGTGTTTCGCCACACTCCAGAAATACAACTTCTGCTAAATGCGCACACACACACTCACTACAATGTAAACAATCAACATGGCTCCCACCCGTCAAATTTTATTACACAAGATTTTGTAATTTTTAAATTGAATTTAAAGCTACTTACAGATAATCTGCAATCTTGTTTACCATCCATATTAAATCGACAACATATCTACATAAAAATAAAGCAGAAAGTGCACTTCTACCTACTCGGGAAGTACTACACCAGCGTCGTAATATATAACCGAAGAAACAATACTGTCCACCCATTGCAGAAGTTAATGTAACACTACTGTAATTCAATAATATTTTTAATTTACTCAGTAGAAATATTTACTCAGTATGGGTCATTAAATTTAAATCAGTATGAAACCGCTGTTATATACTGGACTAAAGAAAATTGCTACACCCCCACGCCTTAACGAATTTTCTAAAAGGGAATTTTTTCCTAGTCCATTGTAGATTTCAGTTTGAATGTTTGGTGGAGCCTCTCAGGTCACTAAGAGCGCCAAAATGTCTTCTATTGATAACGTTGCTCGTCACGATTTTAGAAAGTAGCAATAAAAATTGACGGCTAGAGTTTTCACGCACTGTATCACATTGTCTCATAACGGATTATATTTTGAAGGAATTTACATCTAATAACTATTTATCTGCATAAGTATGCTCCCAAAATCCCTGTGAAACTACCGAAAAGAAAGAAAAAATGATAAATTAATTGTTCATGTTGGTAATCTTTGAATGTATTCTGTCATATTATTGAAAGAGGAATTGATAAATTGTGAATTGATCATTATAGAAGCGAGATCATGTCGCGCATGTTTGTCCGAAAACGAAATACTCCTCCCTCTCATTCTTTGTACATTGAGAGAATTGAACACAAGCTGCTTTACAAACGAAAATTCATCTACCTTATCTCTCTTTTCTCCGTCCTCCTATCATTTTAGTAAATAAACTATATAAGTTGACTACACCTGCATTTTTGAATATCTTAGTGCAGTACAGTGTTGTGGTTAAGTTGTAGTTATCACGCAGTCTAAAAACCTTGTGTCTATCTTATATTCTTCAAGTGACGACATCAAATTCAAGTAAATTTGTAAATTATTATTATTATTATTATTATTATTATTATTATTGCTTTGGTATATTTCTAATGCGAGGGAACGGGGGATACCTTAGAAAATCCAAAACGTGGTTTATCATGAAAATATTTAACGGGTGGTGGAATCGAACTATGAACCACCAAGAACCAGAGATATGTACTCTGCCACTGAGCCACCGTGTTTCCCAAACCAGAGAAAACTACCCCTGAGCCACCGCGCCCCTAAGCAACAGAGATATGTGCTTTAGCACTGAGGCACCATGTTTTCCAAACCGGAAACGGCTAGCACTAAGCTACCGTGTCCCCACGAACGAGAAATATGTGCATTTTGAAAAAATGTTTGAGGGTCTTGACGGGCCCGCGCAATCCCCGAATTTTGTGAATATTTTGTTCGTTCATGAATTGAAATAATATACTAAGACACTATAACTTTGTGAGTGATTAACTAATGTAAAGGGAAAACGGAAATATAAATTATCTCACGCCTAGACAAACCGTTGTTTGAAGTGTGTGTGTTTGTCTCGTCTCGTGGGCAACTTAAGCAGCAAACTGTTGTGTGAAGAGTACGTGTTTGCTTCGTCTCGTCTACTAGGCAAGTCAAACATTAAACAAGTATACCAAGAGATACATTATATGATTAGCAAGCTTTATTATTATTATTATTATTACGGGTGTAGACATTTTATGTGTGTATTTATAGACATCTGAAACATTGGGGGAGGGGAGGAGTGATCTGTGGTATAACTAAAGATATGTGGATATCCAAGACTACATATGATACCTTCTTCAATATGTTACCGTATCATTTACACGGAAATATCCGACTAGTTATGAAAAAAAAGAAGTCACGCTTTTAGAAATGCATAATGACGTCCCTCAGATCCCCACTGAAGGAAAAAGTGTTTTATTGGAGTTCATAATTCATAGATTAGTGCTGAAACCAGCTGTGGAATTCGCTCGAATGTTTATAACTGGATGCTTTTAAGTAATCCTGAAAGCAAGATTAATCAGAATTGCGTACTGACCAACATTTTTTGATTATTTGAAGATGGGACTTATTCATTTTATTTTTATGTAGATACTATGTTGTTTAAATATAATGTAGAGATATATAAATATGTTTTTTGAACTATTTGTCGAGAACCTGCGAGCATATTGGAAAATGTTTCCGGAAAAAATTAACACTTTACAGGTGGAAAATGTACAAGAACGAATGATTAGAATATGTAATAGAGATTTATTGCGTAGTATTTGAAAAATCAATCAGAATTAAATTGTTAAAATGCTTTAAATGTGTTCGAAAAAGTGTTCGTATACTGAAAAAAATTTAGATATAATGAGGCAAACAGATATGAGGGAAAAGAGACAAATAAAGAAAGAGGTTTCAGCTTGGAGCGGGCAGTTTCCCGAAATAGATTTGATCATCGCAGAAATTACATATGCTTATTTTCAACGTGGAAGCGCATGGGCTTCCTGTAAATTTGTGGGACTTTCCAGACTTACACTCAAAAGCAAGAAACACACTTTTATTTTGGTCATGGATGCTCAGGCATGGTTTCTTTGGATTTGCAGGGAAACAATATTGCCGTTGCAACTTTTGAGATACGTAATGAACGGTGTCCTGTTCCATGACGCAAGAAATATTGGTTCACATGTTGCTGAAAAAAATGATGTTAGATGCTGTTTTATGGGTGTTCCGTTTTGGACAAGCACCGGCGAGAAGCCCCTTCTAAAAAATGTAAGAAATCTTCTTAGAGTTTGTTTTAGGAGTTGGAAGAAAACGCAGGAAGCTACGGCATACATACATGCAGTGATGTTATGGGGGCATTTATACCCGTGTTTTAATATTAAATTTCGCCTAGGCCTTTTTCATAACCGAGCGCTATTCATATTGTTTTTGATAACTAGTTTCCCCAAAGCGATCGCTTCTTGCCTCGCTGAAAGAAGGAGCGTTCATGTCCGCCTCTTTAAGAGTAAATCTCCTCTAGACTTTTTTGTCCCACCAGAGACCATTCATTCCGTCTTTTCCAGTAATAGGATTCCCAAATGATTACATATTGCAATACTGCGAGAGGGGGCTCTATGCTCGTATCTGTTGGTAGTATGCTTCCCCTCAAGTGAATACTTATTGCAATACTGAGAGAGGTACATCCATGCCCTGCTGTTGGTAGTAGGGTCCCCCAACTGAATTCTTATTGAAATATGAGGAGGTATTCATGCTCGTATTAACCCCATAGTGCAACCTATTGTTAGGGTCATCAGAGCATACATGCATATTTGGGGGGTATTGAAAATGCCTCAATCTTGTGGGTGAGAGAATCCCAGCGCATGGAAGACATCGTTTACCTCTGTTAATAACAACTAGTGCCTCACATTAAGATTGAAATAGCGAATGTGTGTTAATGCTTTATCATGCTTTGGAAACAAGTAGTGCAAATATAGTATTTATTGAAATAAGCAGCACTGTACTCACCTTAAAATATAGAATTATACGGAATGTTGTCACACATGCGTGTGCACTGAAGAACATCCACAAATAATGTCTAATTCAGAATTCTGCAGCTAGGTGTAACTGGTACTCAGGATGTTGATATATATGATTTATTAATGATTTACTACTGAATTACCATTGTTAGAGTAATTGAACTGATAATCTGCTAGGAAACTTAAAAACAAATGCTTTCTGTATTTTGATTATCTTTTGAAGACATATGGGTAGTAGTAATAGAATAAAAGTATGGGGTATCACAAGAAATAAAAAGTATAGAAGGAATGTAATAATATTTCGTTCAAAAGAAATGTATTTACCATCTAGTAATATTGTTACTCTGATAAATCTTATTTTTACCACGGGGAGTATATTTTATACTTTGATAAATAAATAAATAAATAAAATGGAATCTTTTTGTTTTACATAACACTATTATGTCAGCTAGGCTAAAGGAGACGCGGATGGTTTAATGTAGTTTCGATTTATAAGAGTTCTTGAAAAAAAAAGTATGTGAAGAAAGTATAAGGAAACCACAGACAAAGTGTTTGTCCTGTTGGTGCGAGCGGGGATCGAACTAGAGACCCCAGATAATATGAAGTGAACGCTTTTCAACTTTTTAAAAAACTAATTTTGTATGAGTTTTTTATAGCATCAAAACTTTGTTTGCTGGGGAGAATCCGAATCAAGTGAGTCTTCACTAGGATCGAAGTACGGGATTTTTTCACAACCGCGAAACGTTTTCTGAGGGTTCCTGTTGGGATTCAAATTTAGCTTTTATACACCGGGGAAAAGTTTTAGCTAAGATTGACTTGGGTTTGAGTTTAAGGTGTCAATCAGCAGTAAGGTGCTTTCTTGTAGATTCTTACAAAAGCATTGTTTGTGACGATTAATCCGAACTGTATGAAGTACTGTTGGGAATCAGTACTTCATACCCAACTTAGGTCTCACACAACATTGAAACTTTCTTGTGGGCTCTCTTCGAGAATCAAACCTAGGTCTCATACAGCAGGGATAGTTTGTTCGCGCGGATTTATCGGGAATCTGAACTGTATGAAGTACCAGCAGGAATCAAATTTAGTTTGCGCATATCAGCGAAAGTTTCTTATGAAGTGTTGCTTACATATGAAGGTACATACATTTCAGACATTAACAAAATTTTCTTGTGATGCTTTTACCAACAATGCGAGCTGGGTGAAGTACCGACCAGAATCCTACATAGGTCTTGCTAACTAAATATATTACCTAGGTTTTCCACGGTAAAGAAACTGATATTTTAATCTCGTACGTAGTTAGACTAACATAAGTTTGTGACTGATCTTTCTTACGAAGTTTTCTTGGATTAATTTTATTGTTATTATCTACATATTGTGTGCATTGAAAACACTAACCATAATTGTACTATTTTGGTGAAAATGTGTTGTACTAATAACACTATTTTTGTTTGCAGACGAAATGGAACCACAACTCTCGACATCATTTTATAATCCAGAGGCATGGTTTACTAGTCTGGACAAATTATTAGATAAAGCGAATGAAAACAATACGAGGATGGAAAAGAGAGGTAAAAAGGAGATGGAGGACGACGCACTGGTAGATAAGAAAAAGGAAGTATGTAAGATGATGAAGGCTGTAGAAAAGAAGAAGAATCACAGATACACAATAGTGGTAGTTAAAGGCACAAAGCCAGCAGTAGAAGTACCAACGGATCAACAAAGAGAAGAGGGAGTGCAACCGGTGCAATAAGTGCGGCAGTGGATGTTGATGCACCAGTGGAAATGTTGGGGGATGCTGTTAATGTCGATGAACTTAAAATATTTTTAAATGATGGGGAGGATTGGGTTATAGTGAAGGCGTCGGAAAATGGGGAAACTAGAAAAAATAAGAAAAATAAAAGAAAAATCTGTATATTTTGTAAATAAATTATTCTTGTCATTGTCCTGGGAAAATATTTTTATTTATGAATTTCTACCCTTCTTAACATTGTTAACCCTGCTGAGGTATTCACAAATGTGTAACTTTATATTTTTTGGTAAAACTAAAGCTAAATGAAAATACAATCAGCAAATATTGTGTAATAAAAATTCATTCTGTGCAGGACGCATAAGATTTTTTCTTTCGTAGACTCCAAAATGTAGAGTCTTCAAATTATTCTTAGTATTTTTTATGAACAGATGGATTTTTACCTTATCGTCCCTTTTCAGCAGCGAGGGTACAAGAGACATGCTCCTACAGGTTAATGACGGATCCGAACCACATATTGCTTCAATAACAATTGAAACAGCGTTTTCGAATCCTAATTCTTTCTTTCTTCTCTTATAGTAGTAAACTGATCCGAGTTTTCAACTAATGATGTGAATTCAACTTAATGTTGAATGTTCAGTATAGTTAGTACAGGTAATGTAAATAGTTGGTTTCAATACAGTATATTTAAAGGAAAATGAAATGAAGTAAAATCTTTGAATTTTACGTCCCACCCTTATGCCGGGTTGGCTAAAGCAGACGGTTATGATGAGAGATGAATGAAATGGTGGAATCAAGAAACTGGGAGGAAACGGGAGAACCCCAAGAAAAGTCAACGAGCACTAAGTTTGTCCACCACAAAGTCCACATGGTGTGATCTGGAATAGAACCTTGGATCCTAAACACGTAAGGTGAACTAAAACAACAAGTTTGAAATATGTATTTGTGGAAAAGAAAGAAGAAAATTGTGCTATAAGTTGTATGTTAAGTACCGTTTTAACATTTAATTGATGAAAAACCTAGCTTGGTTTTTCTTTGAACTTTGAGACCGCTTGTAGGAAAGATGAAAAATGATCTTATTTATTTAACATAATAGATATCTATTTAACATAGCATTTGCGTGGTTGGACTGAGGAAAACTTCAGTTAAGATAGTCAATGGAAGTGCTGGTGGTGTTTGGAATTGAGTTGAGTTTGAGTTTAACGGTCCGCTCAGCAGCGAGGCTACACGAGACGTGACTCTACATGCTGACGTTGGAAACGAACCACAAGAACTCCCGCCGGGAATCCAATTCTTTTATTGGCTTTATTATTATTTATTTTGACTTTGACTTATTTGACTTTTATTATTAACAGATTCGCTTGCTGCAGGAAGCTCTGAACAAATTTATTTGTGGTCGTATGAAGAAGTTGCTGTTAACTTATTTGTTCTTTGACATATTATTTACAATAATACTCCTTGTTAAAAAATGGAAAGAGCGGTTACAAACTGTTTCGTACGAATAAAAATTACACACCATAGTTGTGTGGGCTAACCGCTTTCGCACGGAAGAAATCTTATGTCGTTTGGAATTAAAGTCAATGTAAGATCAATGTTCTACCACTTAACCCACATTGCTCAATCAGTTTAACATGTTATGATTATATCCTTTAAGCTAAGAGAGACAGTTGTTGGTGACAAATTAATGCCATTGAAAACAAGATGAAAAGAAGTTAGCACTTTAACAAGGCAACATCTTATATTGATAGTAGCATTGCCCAACCAAACAATGTGCAATTGATAGAGGAATGAAGAAAAGTGAGAAATCCAAAGTTTTATGGGCCGACACCCAAAAACACAGGAGATACAGAGTAAAGAAGAATGTAGATCTTGTCATGTCAAGATAGCAATGCGAAGATAGCAATGTCTTTAATCATCATGTGAATATAAAGCAATGCAAAAAATACACTGACACAGAAAGACCTTCAAAATGATTAAAGTAATCAAAATGGTATTTACACAACAGTATAGTAAGCAAACATTGTACCCACAGACATGCTCAATAACATCATATGTAATGCAGTATTGCCAATTGAGCACAAAATGAAGGTTTGTTAAGTGACACGGAACACAAATTCTAGCATGTAGAAAATCTAATTATGATTAGAACCATACCTGTGAAGTCATGATATGACCGTGTTACCAACATTTGAAGATAGGCCTATATGAATTTCGGATGTAGAAGAGTAAATACATTACTAACATACTGCGGAGCCTTTATTAATAGCAACACTGAAAAATTGAATACCAATAATGTCTGAGATGATACAATATTACGTGCATCAGAAACGCGAGCCTGCTAATCAATTGTCAATCCAAGAGCATGCATCATTTCAGTTTTGTGTGTTGTGTTTGATATAATTCTGATTTTCCCTTTGGGCAAACCTGCTTCGACAATGTGATTCGTCCCTTATTTTCGTACTTCAGTGATTATATTATTGTTTGTAGTCTCATATTTTGGTTTTAACTAGTTAGAATCGTGTACTGTATGTTCTCTTCTACATCCGATATTCATATAGTAATTCATATAGGATCACTTCAAACGTTGCCAACACTGTACATCACGACTTCACAGGTATGGCTCTACTTCTAATTAGATTCTCTAGATGTTATAATTTGTGTTCCGTGCCATTTAACAAAACTTCATTTTGTGCTCTGTTGACAACACTTCATTACATATGATGTTATTGAGCATGTCTGTGGGTACAATGTTTGTTTACTATACTGTTGTGTAAATATCATTTTGAGTACTTTAATCATTTTGAAGTGCTTTCTATATCAGTGTATTTTTTGCATTACTATCTTCATATTATTCTAGATCCTTCTTTCCTCTGTATCTCCTGTGTTTCTGCGTGTCGGCCCGTAAAACTTTGGATTTCTCACTTTTCTTCACTTCTCTATCGATTGCACATTGTTTGATTGGGCAACGCTACTATCAATATAAGATGTTCCCTTGTGAGCCATGGCAGTCTGCAAAACGTTTGAATTCAGTATTGAATTCAGTAAGCTCCATGGTTTTGCAAAACATGTTCCTATCTTTAAAATACTTTATTATTTCTCTACAACAATTTGATAGTTCACATAATTTATTTCTTTCGCAACATGTTGGTCTTGATATTTAATAGGGATTGAATTCCTCAAAGCAATACTGAGTTATGGCTAACGTTCTGATAGATTTGTCAACAATTCTTTGGAAAACTAAAAAAAATATTAGGATCTTTTCTGTGTTGAACACTAAATAAGTGATAAGTAAGCACTTCAAGAGTTAGGCTTGACATACATTGAGCGTCATATAGCTAAAGCTATTGAATACCAACAAGATCAAAGCTCTAGAGATGAAAGGGCTCGGAAAAAAACCGGCTTTTTTGAAAAAACTCGGTTGTTTCTGCTTCGTTTTTTTGCTTGGGAAATTTTGGACTTTTTATCAAAATTCTGCTTTAAATTGGTAAAGCAAACTTTGTTTCGCTTCTCTATAACACAAAAAGTCATTTAATTAGTGTTTGATGCCGATAATAATGTAAAACCTCGAAAATAAACCATGAATTTCGAAAAGATATTTCAAACAATTTTACTTCAACATTTTTACATTATGAATTCCAAAGGATTAACCAATGTATATAACAAAAAAGTTTTTTAATTTGCTCTATACAAAAGTAAGCAGAATTGGCAAGAACCATGGTTGTTTCTGGAAATGCCAAAAACCCATTTTTGGGGAAGTTAAAACCAGGTTTTTTTCGGGGTTTAAACCAGGTTTTTTGATTTAGATATTTTACTTTATGTATTTATATTACATATTCACAGAAATAAGTTTCTTTCGCCTTGGTGTTATTATGCAACAGCGGGGTTATGCTGGAAGAGGTCCCATAAGCTTAAAGAAGTCCGGTCACTAAATTTCTTAAATTGAGAATCTCCTGCCATAGCCATCGGGAAAATCCCCTCATTATTTTAAATGTAAAACAATAACTGGAAAATCCTGTTATTGCTTTGCATGTAAAATATAAAGGTCAACGTATCATAATCAGTACGCTAAAACTGAGGTATTAAATTACAAATTTAGTATATATATATCATTGAAAGTCCAATCCAAGCTAATGTTGGAAGCTACATAGGCAATCGATAAAT
This sequence comes from Thermobia domestica, assembly GCF_964235325.1. Taxonomy (NCBI): domain Eukaryota; kingdom Metazoa; phylum Arthropoda; class Insecta; order Zygentoma; family Lepismatidae; genus Thermobia; species Thermobia domestica. The sequence continues at coordinate 121,337,691 of NC_137470.1, forward strand.
TTAGCCAATTTCTATCAATATATTTAAGCAACCTTGCCTTCTTTATAAAACAACAGGCATTCAAGCATGCAGAAATATATAGTTTTATTTCGTTTCGTGTGTTTAGGCTTAACATCCTTACGTAGTACCGAGGTTATCAAGAAGAAGACTTTCGTTTAAAGTGACATCCGAACAACTACTTGTTTACACATGAAAGAAGGATTGTGGTTCAACCGAGAAATGAACATGGGATACCTTGATTAAAAGGTGAAAAGGAAATAAGACGGATTGACATTTGGAAACGTCACCATGAAGTTCACACGATTCGCATTTTTCGTTTTTTTTTTAGTTTTTTGGTTTAAACCAGTTATTTAAAAAAAACAGCTGGTGTAAACGAGCCAACCCTAAAAGTAAAAACTTCTTCTAAAAATACACAAATAACTAGCAAAATTTTATGTAGTATTTTTACTTCAGAATATTTCATACCCTACCCCTACCCTACCCTACCCCATTCCATACCCCTCCAATACTACATTCTTCATGTTAGCTTAAATTCATAAAACATGTGCTCCATCCATCTTGATGGTGAATTCAGAGCGAAATATGGCATTTAAGTCATGGAGTTCTTATCTAACTATAGAACATGCTATAAGAAAGCTATTTTAGATAGAAAAATCATGAAAATGAAAAAAGCCAAAATTTCCAAAATTCTCGTTTTTTCCCAAAAAAGCCGGCTTTTTATGTAAAAAACCCATCGATTCAAAAAAGCCGGCTTGCTTGCATCTCTAGAAAGTTCTCAAGAACTTGAACTCAGAAGTTATACTTGAACTGAAATCTTTCTTTCTAGCGGGTATGAAGAACTCTCTTTAAGGCAAGTGGATTAATGAAATGAAAGGAAGACATGAGTGTGGGGAATCGAACCATAATCCATCACATCAGAGATGTGTAACCTATTACATATACATATAAAGGTATTTGAATAATTATTTGTTCTTTGAAGGTGCAGCATATATGTTCCAGAAAAGAAAACAGATAAATATTAGATATACCAGACTTTATCCGTAAAAATAAATTCCAATTTCATGAAACAATTATTCAGACATAAGTAGGAGGAATGAAGGGTGATGTTGGAAACTTTATAATTTGCACACTTTACTAAAATATTGATAGGAATTAGTTATTTTTTCTTCGAGTTTTAACATCTAAGACTGTTGGGCATGAAAGTCACAGTATCTTGTGCTCTGAGCAATATTAGCATTCGGAGATTTATCCAGTGTACATGAAAATTTGCATATTTTTACAGTGAAGGTAAAATAGTTGGTTTGAACCTACGATCGTTGGGACCAGCTGGAAGATGAATCCGGAACCACAAGCACTAAAGGCAAGAACCTACATACAGTATGCAATGCCAACAAACATTATCGTGGTCCTTAACCCTTAACAAGATTTTTGTTACCATCTGATCTTGCCTATTGCGTTTGAACAGTATTATTTTTAAGTATTGTTCGCTGTGATTATATGTGTACATACCTTCCGCGGTAGTAGAACAACTATAGCCACCTGGTAAGAACTCTGCTGAATTTACGCGAAAAGTAGTCTATGGATATGTTGCTTTGCAAGCAATGCCGGAAGGAGATAGAAAATGGAGTGAACCATTAAGGGTTAAATGTAGGATGGTCAAAGTAGAAAAATAACCGAAAGGATGACCTAAGTATTGTCAAAAGAAAGAAAATGATGAATAGGTGCAGCTTAGGATGTTCAAATTGGGGATATGACGAATGCAAAGAACTAAGAGTAGGAGAATCTAGTAGACAAGAATTAAAAAGGCCTCTCCTCTGACTTTTTAAAATGTTTTATATTACACTATATCTGAGGTACTCTTTATTAAAACGAGAACAAATTAAAATATAACATTACTGGTTCAGCATGTACGGGAAATTCAACCTCTGACGGCATATACATTGAAAAATAGTTAGGTGGATACGGAGAACAGTATTTCAAACCTGTGAAACCAATAATGTTAGTATTCTGATGAGAAGTATGTATTGCATATCTTAGAAAAGTAGTCTTAAACTGAACATGAGAATACAAGTACACCCCATAATCATAAAATAATGTAGTGGTAATACAAAGTAAAACTGTGAGTTTCAGGGTCAAATGTTTTCCTATTTATTAAACATTGGTTGTTCAAACCTGTTTTAAATGGGCGTTCCAAATAAAACAATAAAAGGACCAGTGAAAGTACTACACTGGGGTCACTAGAAACTATACCATAGTTAAGGATAAATATATGTGTGACTGTATAGTTTAAACGCAATGCTAATTTATCTACGTACTGTTTTACACATATACATAAAAAAGAAGACAATATTTTCAAAAACTGTTTCGATAGTGGAGTCTTCTACTTCTTTTGGTGGGTGCTGAAGATTAGAAGTCAAAATATCTAATGGAGATACTGTTGAAGATGTATGCAACTGTTACTGCAATAACATTCACACAAGCATTCAATATCTAATAAACACGCTTCAAATGTGACAGGCTAAAAGAAGCTTGCTTCTTTGCAGTGGATGTACAAGAGGACACAATAAACCATGACCGCATTCTCTTAGAAAAAAATATATTGAAGACAAATGGGATAAACATTATAACTGATATGGACATGAAATTGTGCTTCAGTTTCAGAAGATGTATGATCGTACTTTTAATAAATTAGAACAATTTGTTTATATATATGATGAAGCAATTCATAATGATGCATTTACTAAACTGAGAAATATTCTTGCAAAAAAGATTTTAAGAAGTTCTTAATTCAGAATAGAAACCAATGTATTTAAAACTATGAACTGTTTTCACGATTGAAGAAATCCAACAATTGAGGGAACTGTGTTTCATTGGATGATGGTTGTTGTGTTTTGTGCCTGTATGTGAGTGTTACACATACAAAGTGTAAAAAGGATTGGTATGACTTGATTTTTTGTGAACGTAAAACTGACGAAAACTGAATCTTACTGTTGTAATTGTCTCAGAAAGTTTAAAATAGTTACTGTGTAGTGTAGTGCAGTGCAATAATACTAAAACATTTCTTCTGATAATGAAGAGGGGAATTGGTAAATGTTGCAGAAGAAGAAGAACGGATTAACGCCATTACAAAGTTAAAACTGTGTACAAACTAGTTTAAAATATTAGATGTTCCTTTGGTAAATTATTATTACTATTATTATTATTATTATTATTATTATTATTATTATTATTATTATTATTATTATTATTATGACAGATAGGTGTTTATAAATCTTGAGGTGCTGTTGGTGGCTCTTAAAAGTTTCATAATGTAAGAATGAACAATTTTCCTAAATAGATGCTGGTATGATGTTCACTAAAAATAATAAATCCTAGATTTACTGCAGTTTTGCAAACAATGATTTACAAAATCCTTCTGTTCCCAAAATATTACCTACGCTGGCGACCAATAGGCAATGTTTGTCCTCATATAAGCTGAATATCTGTTTGCTATTCTTTAAAACAAGTTGATACTTGGGAGCGAGGTACTGTTCAAAATTTTTACATCTTCGAGAGTACACACGTTTTGATCTACTGCATTTATTTCCAAGTTATTGGTTAGTTTTCTTGTTTGTTTTAACCAATGTTTTGGATTGTTCTTCATCTCATACATTTGGCGAGGAGATTGGTCAAGCCTTGCCATTCCTAAAATAAAGATTCTTCTCCATGGGAACTACTTTTTCTTCCAAAAACTCCGTTATTCCGGGTTTGATTCTTACATCTTCCTTCGCGGTGGTTAACATAATGCACCTTAAAAGTTACACTACCTCCATATAAATAATCCTCATTGGAACTCAACGTGTTCTCTGTCACGGGAAGGACTTCCGGATTTAATTCCGATTTGCGTCTCTAAGAGATATATAGAGGTTTGTTAAACTTTGGGATAGTGCTCTGAATTGTTATTCCTAGAACGATGTTCTTATCAACATCTCTTAACGAGTGTCGTACTACAAAATCAAAAAGTGCTCGGATATAGAGTTGAGGGTCTTCAATTTCATTTTCACTCGATGACTTAATACTTATTTCCATCCCTTTTAGCCCGAAGTATGTATAATTACGAAATGTAGTCTTTAGTATTTCAAACTATGGTGCACCCATACCATACATTGTATTTCATTTGTCATGATAGTTTTAAGTTCATAGGTCTTACCTACAAATATCAAATTTGATTGGACTTTTTACAAGTCTACTTCTTTTATCTTACCATTGAAAAGAATCCTGCTCGATAAAGGTCTGTGAAATCATGCTAAATAATAATATCCTGTCCACCTTTAAAGTTTCTCTATAGTTCGATCAATAAATGTTGATATTTTAGATGGGTACACGTATCCCCTTGGAATGATAATTTTCAACTAATCTTATCCATGTATAGTGCACCACCTCGAGGAGAGCATAACCAAATCGATACATCAAATCAACGAGTTCAACTTGCATAATTCTTTGTGTATTTTCGTTATGCGATAACGATATTACATTCTTGTAATGAAACGATAACATGTCAACCTGCTTGAACTTCATTAGTTTGTTTAGTAAAACCCAATTGTAAGTTTGTACTTTGCAGACATATAATATTCTCCTTGTAATAATGCACTAAGTCAACTTGTTTATACGTTATAAAGCTTTAGTATTGCCAGTGCCTTATCCAATTCATTTCAAACTTTAATGGTTTATTTTCCTTAGCGATGTCGTTGTATGTGACAATCAAATGTTCACCACCAATAGGGAAGTGCTGTTTGCATGTCGTTTTGCGCTAACAGTAAGTCAAAAATTTTGTCTGCAGTAAATCTGATCGTTGTGTCCATTTTCCGTACAATGAATTTTAGATTATTTTTGCAATATACCTCATACCTTGGTTCGTTCCAATATCGTCTTGATTTAGTTGTATGCCTGCATGTACATAATACTCTTTAATGTATTTTTCTTTTCTTCGCTTTGGCAGTAAGCAAGAAAGAATTTACATATTCACCCAAAAGACTAACTGAATTACTAACATCAGAACCAACTAGTTGGAAATGCTATATTTGATATCTCGTTTTCTATTAAAACCCAGTTAATTTATGATTATATCGTATGTTGTGTGAGTGCGGTAAAGCTTGAGCACAAGGTAAGCGTTAGTGATGAGATCAAAATGTTCGCAATAGTTAATGTTACTTTCATCCACAACATAAGACGCAAATATCTACTGTTACATGTATATGTCAGAATTGTTTCTTCGATATTTCTTTACTTTGTGTATATGTACTGCCTTATGACTCATTACTCATGGATATAGTGCTGTAACTTCCAAATACTGAATTGTTACATTAGATTTACGTTTGTATGAATAAAAATCTACGTTTGTTCACAGTATATATTCATAAGACCACGTATATAATTAATGTGATTCATAAATTATCATATTCAATCAGAATGAAAATAAAAGTGATGTTATTCGGACGGATCAAATATTTTCTTGTACTTAAAATACATGGAATATAATTCAATACGTAAACAAATATTGCATTGGAAAAACTTTTAATATATTCATACTTACTTTGTGCGCATTCTTCTTAGCGCACCCTTCGGACTATGAATCCTGAACATGCGTGTGCTTGTACTAGTACAAATAAAGTGATTAACACGGTGTTAAAATGTACAGTCGAAAGCTAGCTATTTCAGCAGGCGCAAAGCGAAAAATAAATAAAGACTTGCATAATGTTAAACATGTAAGAACATATTCTACTTCTCATAATAAAAAAGTGAAAGGGGAAATTCAAAATAATCTTTCCTTATCGCAAAGTAAGCGTGTAAAGTTTAAGTATATTTCACCAAGAGAAAAACGTTTTGAACTTGAAAAACAAAAGAAAATTATTCTTGTCCATTCAAACGATCGTGACATTCCTGAAGAAGAAAGTGATACATTTTAGATTATTTATCCCACACAAGATACGTGATGCTGTGCATAGACGATATTTCAGATATCCAAATGAAATGCCCTTTGAAGAGGAAATAGTAGATCAAAATAAAATATCTAATGACATTATGATATTCAATGATGTGAAGTGTGATTGTACTCCTAATGAAGTAAGTGAAGTTTGTGTAAAACAATTACTAGAAAGTTATAAACTTTCTGAACCATCACTTTGTGAGAGTTGTGCAATTCGCAGTGAGAATGAAACCGTGCACAAATGTGTAAGTGAAAGTGATGAAAAATTTATTACTATTGTGTGCAATTTCCTAATTAAGAAATCAACACGTGAACAAATATTAAAAAGATATATAAAAACTTATGTGAAATATATAGATGCAAACATTATTCCATATCTTATAAAGAAATTTAACCTAACGTATCAGGAGATTACATTTAATGATTATCATATTTCTGATTTAAGAGAATCGTATCTTAAACAGGATAAGTATTTTTCTACAATCATCAGTGTGTGTATCAATGTTGTTTCCCTAAATATGTACGATCATTGCGAATATCGGTGTACTTCTTTTTCTGTGAATTAAAAATGTGTGTTACTGTGTATTGCCAGATGGAAGCCAAAACATCAACTTTTGTGTTATGGTTGTTTTGAAAATCGTAGTATTTTAGATGAACATAAATGCATTACTTTAGGCTATGATATGCTATAACACAATTCGTGCTATGGTTAATATGGAAACTTTTGATGACTTATATGAAGAATTTGTATCAGTGCATAGTGATACTGAAATTAATGATTGGACATTTACATATACAATATATGACATATTATTAAACAAAGACTACACTCTGTTAATTACAGAGTTGTTCTTACAAAAAGATTTGCAATATAATATGCATTTTTGAACTTGTAAATAATAATAGAAAATAAAAACTCTTCTGGCTATTCAATTACAAAATAATATAAACAAAGTGTGTAAGTTAACGGTAACATATGATAAAAGGCTTTCAGCATTAAATTCGCCAACATGTAATTGTACATATAATATTATAAATATTGATTGTATTAAAACATTTCAAGGAATGTTAATTTAAAATCACAATTGTATTTGTAAGCAAAATAATGATTCTATTAAACAATGTTTCAAGGAAAGTTAACATTTTTAAATCACAATTGTATTTCTAAGTAAAATATATCCTATTGAAATTCTTAAATGAAATTTTTATCACTTTATATATTACTTGTTTTTATTATTGTTTCGTTACACATATTTTTTTTAATTTCTTATGTGTAAATACGTTTTACATTATCATACTTAAATATTCTGTGGAAAAATATTTCTTGCAATGAGACTTGTGTCCATTAACATGTGTATATGAAGAAAAATTTTCTGCACTTATAATATGAAAAAATAACTTTCTGGATGTTATGATGCATGTATGCGAAAAAATAAGTTTCTGCATTTTGTAATTCGCGTATGTGCAAAAAAAAACTTTCTGAATTTTATAATTACCGTACATAAAAATAACTCTGCACTTTATGATGCACTTATGTGAAAAAATCTGGTGCAGGGGTCCCGGGTTCGATCCCAGCCCCCGCCAAGTGAACCTTGTGAACCAAATACAACTATAGAAAAATAATATACATATACACAGAAAAAAACATGCCATATAAAGACATAATAGATTTAAGCAAACACACAAAAAAGAATAATATGTATACAAATATACAAACATAATAATACATATGAGTATAAACATAATATATACAATTATACAAACATAATAATACACATAACTATAGAAAACAATATATACTAGTATACACACACAACAATACAACTATAGAAAAATAATATACATATACACAGAAGAAAGGATACAAAACATGCAAATCATGATATTATATACAGCAAAAATTACACATTACAACTTTGGTCTTTCTCGAGCAGAAATTTACCAAATACTCAATATATTCAAGATTACTTAATAACTGTTCATATTTTTCATCAAAAAAGTGTTCAAATATTTCACTATTAAAATGCGGTCTCACATAGACATCATATCTTACATGTTTTATTTACCATAATGCACCAGGTTTCTGACTCAAGTGTTAATGTGTTCACAAAAAGACACCTGTGCCCGAATTGATTGCAATAATTTGATTAAAATAATTCATACAACACCCTTGGCACAGTAAAACACCCTTTGCTTTCCAGTTTAAATCACTGCCTTTAACGCAGTTTTCATCTACAAAGTCACATTTACACTTACACATGCACTCTTTTCCTTTGGACCGCACGGACAAATCTAATGGATACTTTTGGGGTGAAACTGGAAAATCCAATGGTGATTCACCTGATGAGCTATCTGGAGAAACACTCGCTTCTGGAGAGATTGGTTTAATTTCATTCAATTCGTCAAATAATCGCTGAATTTTTTCTTCCTCTTCTTCATTAAATAAATCAGGGGAAGGTGATCTTTCTTTTTGAACTAGGGTCCACTTTATCGCTGAAACTTGAAAACTTTGTTGTGATGTTCCTGCTGCTGCTGCGACTGCTGAAGATGGCCGTGGTACATGTGCGGATGCTGGTGGTGGTGGTATTAATGATCGTGAGGTTCTTGATCCAACAGGTGATGTAGGAATCAATATTGACTCCTCTCTCAAATTTATAATTTCTGCGTCTATAATAATATATGTAGAAAAGCTGGAGAAAAAATAACAGGTATCGTTGTCTATAAACATGTCCGGAGATTCTCTTAAATGTTTAAACTTTTTCTTCTTGTGGGCATTCGACAAACTCAAACGAAGAATCCCTTTCTCTTTTCTTGCAGAGCTCAATTTCTCATTGTACCTGACTGTCAAACTACTCCATGATGATGGTATGCCAGTCTTTTCTTCATTCCTCATATATAAGGAAAACTTTACCAACTACATCATATTACGTGGTACTTTAAAACATTTTTTCAAACATTCCCCTTACAACAATTAAAATATTTTCACATTTACTTTCCCATTACTCTATACAATTTTCATAGCTATAGGAGCGGAGAAAACATGTACTTATATTTCATTTATGATCTCATATATCATTCGCCTGATCAAAACATTCTTTTAAAACAACATCATTATTGTTTTTCACATTGTGCTATGGTCCTTCACATCTTACAGCAATGTTCCGTCAATAATGTTATTTATATCGCGTACCAATCAATTACTTCTCATCTACGTACAAAAAATATTTACATGGCCCTTGTGCAAATAAATAGATTACATGTATATAAAAGAAAATCAATGTAATTTATGTTGTCATTTACATCTTCTATTACAACATTCCATCATTATTGGTATTCGCGTAAACACAACATCTACCAGCCAATCGCATATCGTAAAACACAAGGATTACAACTAATATTCTATTATCAATATCCTTCATACTACCAAAGTTCATTTGTATTCGCATTCGGTATCACATCATGTTCGTCCATCTATGTGACAATCTTCCTTTGTATTCGCGTTCAGTGCCGTCTAGTTTTAATAGGATCATCCGTTATTATTTTAATATTCTTTTGTATTTAGGATCAGTAAAACCTGATGTTTAACAGGATCATCAGTTCTTTTGTATTTGTGTTCAGTATCGCGTCGTGTTCTACGATTCGTGGTGCCAAACTTCTTTTGTATTCTCCACTGACAATGGGTCATGTGCACCTACCACACCTTCAAACTTCTTTTTGATTACCTGTCGGTTTTCTGTGATAATTTATCTACCTCAACCCCAATCTTTCCTTTGTAGTACACACCGACATTGTGTGATGTTCATTTACCACATCAAACTTGTTTTTATTACTCTGTCGGTATTGTGTTATGTTTATCTACCGCAACCTTAATCTTCTTTTCTATTCTCAGTAAACAACATCTTATGTTCACCCACCCCGGCACGAAACTTGTTTCATTACTCTGTCGGCATTCTGTGATGTCTACCTGGCCCGGCGTCCGTCTTCGTTTGTATTTGTGTTCATGTTCTAACATGTACCTGTATGGTCATTACCCGACAAAGCCATCTTTCACTCCAACCCAGCTGGTTTCCAAAAGGCGCGCTAAAAGTTCAGTTCGTCTCTTTAGTTGAACAGCGAAACACGTACATAAACCATGCTCTGTATATGCATCAGTATCAAGAGCTTCCACAAGTACTTAACAACGACTATGCTATGCATACAATCACTGAAATTAAAAATAAAAATATGTCCCGCTTGAATGAAGTTTATTCTTTCTCATTTATAACAACGAATATTATTATAAATAATACGAAAGAACAATTAATATTGGATAACAATCAGCGATTGTTCGACGAGTAATTACGAGAAAATAAACTATTAAGAAACGATCTCTGAAAATTAATATAATCACACTTTTTAGTATTTTCGGAATATAATTCCTCTGAGCTTTATTTTAAAGCGATCCCCAAAATAATTTGATCACAGCATAGGTGTTCTTATCAGCTTCGTATGGAAGCAAAACAATAAGTAATTAACATTGATTTTTAAAAAAAAATATTTCGGAATATATTTCCCCTGAGTTTTCTTTAATGAAAACGAAAGAATAAAAGATACATGTCATTCAACCTTTTCAAGGAACCCTCCTAACGGTCAACCTTTCCATGTACCAGTCTGTCCACCTAACGGTCTTTCAATAAATCTTTACCCTCGTAATGACTTGTCCGACCACAAATGACAAGAAAATACATAGAGTATCAGTTTAATCAGAATCCCCGAGGTTCGATTCAAGTGCACAAGACGCTCCAATACTACTAAAATTCAGTGAAGAATGTGTTGCCAACTCTCCTATCAGTCCTAAAATGAAATGAAATGAAATCTTTAAGTTTTACGTTCCACGGTTCTGCCGTCTAGGATAAAGAAGACGGTAATGATGAGAAATGAACGAAGATAATGGGTGGAATTAAGAAAGCGGAAGGAAACGGGAAAACCCTTAGAAAACCCACGCGCACGATATTTGTCCACCAGGAAGTTCACCTGGTGGGATCTTTGATCGAACCAAGGACTCCAGGCACCAGAAGTGAACGCTCTGCCATTAAGCAACCGTGGCCCACTATTAATTCTAATATTGCCAACTCTGAGACATGTTAATCCTCACATTTACATTTATAAACAGAATTTTGTTTTGCTTTCGGTTCTTAAATTTGTTCTAAGGGAGCGCCTTGCCCTTGTTTTTAAGATCATTCCATTTGTTTCTCCTTTGCTTTCAATTTCTTAACTTCAGCACTTAGTTTTATTTCTTCACTTTTGATTTTACTTTCCTCTGGACTTTTGATTCGTTACTGTTTAAGGTATTCATCATAGCGTCTGCGAGCTGAACCAACTGGGAGAAGCATTGATCAACAGAAACAGATTCTACACCTCCGTAGTATATAATTGCATCATGCTACCAGAGAATTTTTTTTTTGTTTGTTTGTTTTTCTACAACAAATTTCTTATTGACTAAAAACCCACCCTCCACTGAAGCATTGCTGAGGGATGAAACTAAACATTTTCACAGCATGGCTCAAGTCAGAATATTCTTGTTTCTTAGACATTACCCTTGCAAAGAAATCATCTAACCTGATGTTGCCCATCTTCTCTTCGTATTCTTTGGAGTTAAGAAACTCCTAAATTTCAGTACAGAAAGACATAAATTGACGCTTTTCTTTCTCAACTGCAGAATAAAATATTCTGTTATGTCCAAGCTGAGTTTGTAGGATGCGTTTCACCCTAGTCTGAGCAAGTTCTAGATTGTTATTTTGTAACCTGGGGTCCAAAGCTGGCATAGCACGTACCAGTTAGTACTTCAGAATGCATAAGTAATTAACATTGATGCCCCTTCCCACAATCTTCTTGATTGTGTCCAGCGAAAAGTTTCGACTGTCAAGCCTGAAAGCTAGTTTATCTTTACCTGATGCTTTCGGTTCTTTCAGTAGTTTCTTTGTCTTAATACCGATGTCCACGAAGATGACAAGTCATATTTCAATTTCTGTTTTTACCTGATCAATTATCCCCCCTCCCTGTCTCACACACAAATAAACACACACACACCCAGTACCTCACTGCCTCAGCACGAAATAGCAATACTACATCATTGTCATCACTGGGAATGCTGTATCATTGTTGTCTTCTTCACGTATCAATCTGTACAACTGATATAGAGAGGAAGCCATTTTAGATCGAAAAGAAAAGAAATGTTTCACTTGCACATTTACGTTCCCTGTCTTTCCATGACATTTTACGCAAAATGCGTGATTTCTCTGACGCGTTTTCATTTCCCTGACATTCCTTGGCTTTCCCTGATTTTCCAGAATGTGGGAACCCTATATATGAACTTGTTTGAAGGCAGCTAATTTTTAAAACAAAAGATAGGAAAAGGATAACAATAATGTTGGTATTGTCATCTTAGAAATTATTCCTACATAAATAAAACATTTTTTGTGTGCAAAGCTATTCGTCAATTATTGTGTATAAAAATGGATTTATTAAAGGTATTTATTATCTACTCTCCAGTGACAATATGTCTTGATCGCTGAAAAACCAGAGGCGGTATGCCTCCATCACGAACTAATCAGAGGCAGTATGACATACCACCGCATACCGTCTCACTTCGACCACTGTATTTAGTCCCAAGAGTGACTTAGAAGGGCGATTCTCAGCGTTACGCACAAAATATTTGTACACAAAAACAGCTTTTTTAAACAGAAATATATTTTGAAATCAAATAAAAAAGTAAGTCAAAATTAGGGGAGAAATTATTAGTACAAAGTTAAATAAAATGAAACACTCAAAACAATTGCAAATTTGAGTTATAAGACAAAATTAAGCGTTACATACGGGACTCACACAAAATGCTCATTTGACAATCTCTATTTCATTGGATATTCTCTGTGATTGTGGCAGCATTTTAATTTTATATGTCATCACTTATGTTCTACATTCGTTCTCCTTAGTGTGCATTATGTTTTTAAATTGGAAAATAGAATTTAATGAGCCACATTATGTTTTATTTTTTGATTCATCATTACGCACGGGACAAAAGAGTAACCATGCAATTGCTTGGTTGTTCTAAGACTGTTATTATGCAATATCCTTACTAAAGAGATTGATATATTAACGTTAATATTTGGACATTCACAATCATAAAAAATTTGGATCCATAATTTAATGTAAATGAATTAAATTACATTCCAACGTATCAAAATCGACTTGGTTTCCTTGGCAACTCACTTAGTGTCATTACCATGTCTTTGGGCTACTTGTCTGAGAACTGATTAGTGGCATTCAGACCACACAATGTTGTACAACTTTCGAGCTGCTCGATCCTCTGTGCTACCTACCAAATGTTCAGCGTTCGAAGACTACCATTCTCAGGTGAAATAAGGAAAAGTGAATTGGAGAGAAACAGTTAGTTTTTGGTTATTTGGTATGATTCTTTGTTATTTCACAGTGAAGATTTACTTTAGTGCGAGCTTTTTAAATAAGTAATATGATTCACAGGCAAGTAAGTCTGTTTCCAAGTAATATTTTGATTTATTGACATATAACACAACAGGCACAGGCCTAATTACAGTGTTACGTTATACAGATTATATAGATTAATAAAACTATTGGTAATAATTACATTCGGCTTACAGAATTAATAGACTTCTTAAAGCTACTTACATCCATTGCCAGTACATCAAGGTTAAAGTTTTCTTTAGCTAACCTGTTGTAGGTTGCACTAACTCTCCATATAGGAGATCTGCTTAAGACGTTTGTTTTCGCTGTCATACAAAAAATGTATTTTTCAAAGCCGTGCGCAATTTAGTGGATGGTACTTGGATACATATTTGTTCTATAAGATCAGGACAGTCTATTTTGCCATGAAAGAGTTTGTGTAAAAAAAAAAAAAAAAAAAAAATAAGTCAAAATTTCTTCTCCTCAGTTCTAATGTTTAAAATTTAAAATTTTCAACAAGGTTAATGTAGCTTTCAAATTTTGGATAGAATTTTGTTAAGTGTATAAAGCCTTAAAAACTTATTTTGAGTACGCTCAATCAAGAATGAGTATTTCTGTATATTAGGGTGCCATATATTACTACAATATTCTAATTTTGACCTGACGTATGCATAATGCAGCACAATTAAAGTTTGGTCATTTTGGAAATCTTTACTGACTCGATAAATATATCCAAGATTTTTGTAGGCATCTTTGCAAATAGTTTCAATATGTTGAATAAAGGATAATTTTGAATAAAAAATAACTCCCGAATCCCTTATAAAATCAAGCTTTTTCAGTTTTCCCCTAATATTGAATAATTATATTGAATATATTTTTCTTTTCTAGTGAATGTTAAATAACTGGATTTACGAACATTTAACTTAAATTTATTGTTTTACACCAAATTTCAAGATTTTGTAAGTCACTCTGAAGTTCTAAACAATCCTGAATTGTTTTAATTCTGTTGAATATTTTAAGGTCATCAGCAGAGAGTATATTTCTAGAAAATTGAAAGCACTCAGGAAGATCATTTACCGCCAAAATCAAAAGTAGAGGTCCCAGATTCGAGACTTGTGGGACTCCACATGTTGCATGAAAGATTTGAGAATTATGATTTCGATACAGTACAATTTGTTTACGATTTTGAAGGTAGGAAGCAAAGTATTGCAGAGTTGATTTCGAGAAGTTAAAGGATGCCAGTTTGCTTAAATGAGTGTCGTGGTCAATGACGTCAAATGCTTTAGAAAAATCAGTATATATGACATCTACTTGTCCTTGCTTGTCAAGTTCCATCGAAATGTAGTCTGCTATTAGTGCTAGATTTGATACAGTAGATCTTCCCTTCAGAAATCCATGTTGACTGACAGATAATGCAGGTTTAACATGATCCATTATTCGCTTATGCAATATATATTCATACACCTTGGCAAACGCAGATAAGATAGAAATTGGTCGTACCTGTTCAATGTTACTAGCTGAGTTCGTTTTGGGTATTAGACACACAGCTGACTGCTTCCATTTTTCAGGAAAGGTACATGTTTTATAGATAAATTAAATATAATATTCAGAGGTTGTAAGAATATATCTGAACAGCCTTTCACAATGTACGTTGGCATCCTATCTGGGCCACTTGCTGTTTTCGATTTCAACTTCCTTACTGCTTCTTTTATTTCTTTTTCGGATATGAGAGGCAGTGAAAATATATCAAGAAGAGCACTGGAACGATCATTTAGAGGCATGCTCGATACGTCATAGTCCGCTCTTAAGGAGCCATAGACAGAACTAAAATGTTGCCCGAATACTTTAGCTATGTCCCTATCATCAGTAAGGTCGTGACCATTGTACTGTATGTGATCAGAAGGCAAGTGACGCGATTTGTTTTTAATAAAGGACCAGAATAATTTCGGATAATTGTTTAGTTTCTCTTCCGTGCTGCTTAAAAACTCTTTATAAGCAGCACTTATTGCTGCTTTAATTTCCCTACGCAGTTGACGGAATTGCCCTTCATGGTACTTTATGTTGCCTACACTGAGACGACTTTCTTTACGATGATACGTTTTACGTTTAATTTTATTAATAATATTCGGGATAAACCATGTAGGGTAGATTTTATTAGTTGCTCTTTTACGGGGAATGCAGTCACCAAATACAATACTTCATAAAATAGATCCCAGCTTGATTGACATCCTTAATATTCTGCAGCATCCCCCAATCCACAGCTAATAAATTTCGGTTAAGTTTTTCAAAATCTGTTTTCCTAAAATTATAACCTACTATGTTCGGCACTGTTTTAAGTTTGGTTGAATACAATACTGTAAACTGAATAAGAAGGGGAGGATGATGTCTATCTTCTATTACCAGCGGATCGCATTCTCTTTGAACTGTTACTTTTGAGAGATTTGTGAGAACAAGATCTAAGGTTCGGCCATTGCTATTAGTAATATTATTGATTGAAATCAAATTAAAGAGAGACATAAAATTATCAAGACTTTTACATTTAGCTGATGACGTCATTAAATCGAAATTTGAACTGTTTATTTGTCGTAGATTCAGAACCCCTATACAAAGAATTGTGCAACCCACAGGACAATTTGATTCTACAAATTAAAAAAAAACTGTTCATATATATGAAGTGATGAATCAGGCTCTATGTAAACAGTACAAATATACACAGTAATTGAGTTCAAAACCAGCTTGACAATTACACTTTCAAAGTTGGTTTCCTAGCTATTTACTTTTTGAATATTACATTTTTTAAGCGCATCAAACAATACGCCCCCACCCTTTGCCTTTTTTGTAGTTTAATATTTCTATCTTGCCTTCAGACCACATACCTGTCATCAAAGAATTCTGAGTCAGAATTATTTGTCGTTAAAGAAGTTTCTGCAAAGCTAATAAAGTCATAAAAGTTAGATAAAACACCATTATTAAAACAACTGGCTTTAGTACGCACGTCACTGACATTTTGAAAGCACAAAGAAAATGTTTGGTTTTAATGATTTGATTTTGATGCGTCACTGGTTCTACCAAAAGAATAGTTACTTAGTGGACGTGTTGGCTTCTGTTGTCTCTGATGGCAGTCTTCCCGGCCATTTATTTTAGCGCTTGAGCTTCACCCCTAGTGCCAGGATCCCGTTCTTTCCCTGCCCCGCCTTACACGGCCTTCCTTTTGTACCCGAGGGGTCATCCACATTCCGTGTTTTCCGCCTTTGGCTTTCTCTGGAAAGCTGTTTTCAGTGTTGCTAACCACACTCACTTTTTCTCTGTCCACACTCTCGCCTTTATCTTCGTTACTGGTACACACCACAGAATTATTACAAGCACTAACACTAGCACTAAATTCACTTCTCTTGTTATTTTCATCACTGCTACGACTTTCGCGGAAAATTTTAAAAACTGTGTTACTTGTTGCGTCAGCACTATAGATATTCCCTTCAATCTTCAGTTTATTAAACACTAACACTGCGTACTTTCCTTTCTTCCTTGCCTCTTGTAGTTTTTCAGACAATAATTGTCTTTCAGCAAGCACTTTTTCTGAAAACTGACATATGGGATCCCTGCAACTTGGATTTCGCCTCCAAAATTTCTGCTTTCTTTTTATACCGCAGAAATTTAACGACTATATCCGACTGGTTACTGCCCCTACCTAAGAGATGTGCACGTTCTATGTCATCATGTTCTATTTTAATCTCAAACTTTTTTTCTATAATATCTTTCACAGCCGCCTCACAGTCTTTCTATGATGGTCGCAAGCCTTCACTTTTGACCTGCACATTTCGGAAGATAAGATTGTTTCTCTTGCATTGATTTTCGTTATAGTCACGCTTCATTTCAAGTTCATCAATTTTCTGTCGCAAATCATTGTTCTTGTCCTGCAAGTGAGCCACTTTTGCCTCAAGATCTTTCACTTCCTTTGAAAGGTCATCAAACTTTGACTGTAATTTGTTTATTTTTGCATCAATTAATCCAATTTTGTTCACGTTCGGTTCCATGCTATTTAACTTTTGAAGGATGTCTTCTATTTTCTGTTCAAGAGCTCTGTTCACTGGCCCTGGATTTGTTTCAATGTTACCTATCAACAGCGCTATCAGCACAATTGCTAGGCAGATCGCCTTCCCACTTCTATATTTCTCCGTTGTTACAAGTTCTTCCTTCGAAACTTTATCGAAACTTCGAACTATTAGCGCGCCACTGCTGAATTCTAATTCCCATTGAGTTGGAAACACTGATCACTCAGAGCTAATCCAAAACACGTCTGTTCTCTTCGACCGCACAACAAATTTCTGCCAGTGACGAACTGAATCGATCAACAAAAGCAATGAGTGGCGCTGAAAGGACTAGAAAATTTAAACTTAAAAAGAAGGACAAGGTGAGACTGAAAAATAAAGTGAGAATGCAACGTTATAGGCAAGTTACAAGACTAAAACTTTTCCTCTCACGTTACTTTTACGAAACTCATTCCGCATTGTTTCGTTGTTGGCCATTTAGAAGAGGAAACACTCTAAAATATCAAGAAGAAAAATATAGTTCAAGTCAGATTCATTCAACGAAAACGAAAAAAGTGCCATTGTACAGAATGACATATTCATCAAGTGAAAAGAGCGACATTAATTCAGAATACAACTTTGAAGACGATTTTCATAATGTTATTGCAACCGTCCAACCCTCGAGCTCAGAGTGGACAATATCAGAGCAGTTGCATTTCTCCTATTGAAATTTGATTGTGGTTCTTCCAGAAGTAGGATTAAATATCGGTATGTATGTGTGTCTAATAGTGATGTAGAAGAAGACGAGGACATTAGAGTAACAATTCTGAAATGCATGGACAATAGTTGTACAAAGTTTTGTTTTGATGAAAAGAAGAGATCTTATGTCTCATCTGATCAAGTTTTAAATATACTTCGAGCACCTAATTTGCTGGTAAAGGGTGAAAGAATGTACTATAAATTTCCAGAACCAATATACGTTTAAAAAAGAACTAGAGTTTTGAAGCAACTCCCCTACAAGTCTGTCAAATCAACTTAGATATCTACATGTACCTTTCTAATGAAAAGAAAAAGTGTAATTTATCATAATAATTTGTTGCTAAGCCTCGTGGGAAATGTTTCTATGTAACTTAACGTAGACATTGTTGGTAAAGTGCATTCAATGTAAGAAACACACCTGGGATAAACACATGATGTACTACAATGAAATGTAATTGGCTGGAGTTATAAATATAGTTCCGTGATTGACGTAATTGCTAATTTGTAATTGGTTAAAGAGATTAACTATTTTTTCACATTGTTTCGTATAATTAACTTCACCCATTTGTTAGACGAGACGAATAAAATATTAATTCACGGAGCAATATATACTACTACAAATTACTGACAAAATATATGCCATATTCTGTGATTTTTACCTTCTGTTATCGGGAAAAAAACAATCGTCACAGTGTTGCTAACATGCAAACCGATAAGTATCTATAACAACAAATGTTAAACACTTGAGAGAGAGGTAGATAGTAAATGTAGTAGAGAATAAACATTTGTATAATATGTTTCGGTACAAATTTAATATATTTTGAATTGCTCTTAACAACCATAATAAAGAAAAACCGTTTTTAAAAAAGTGTAATGGTTGTCCTTAAGAAACGCAGAGATTGCAACAGTCATTTTAAGTCCCGCTCCCAACAGTCACCTTACAATTTGAAAACATGGCGGCTACATGTAGTGCTTCTGTTTAGTGTCAAGTTATGAAACATCCAAAAGGAAAACCATTGAAGAGCGGGGAAAAACCAATTGTTTTAAACGTGTTCAATAAACTGCTGGAAAACAATCCTACTGTGTTAGTGAATGACATAGTGAAATTAACGGCAGAATATACTGGTGTCTCTGAGTCGAGTGTTGTGAACGTACGTAAAGAGTTCCAAGAAACGGGGTTGTTGAAAACACCGGGTAAAAAGAAAAACAGACTGAAAACAGAATTAGTGAAGGCGGATGACTTTGTGAAATGTGCTATTTGGAGCAAAGTGCATGATTTCTTTCTAAGAAATGAACCACCTACACTAAACAAAATTTTGAGTTTTGTAAATAATGACCCTATGTTGCCTAGTTTCAAACGAACTACGTTCTACATATTGTTGTTGGATATTGGTTTTCAGTTTCTCAAGAGAAATAAAGTGAACGTTATTTTAGATAGAGAAGACATTACATTATGGCTTCGACGATATTTGAGAAATATTCGTAAACACAGAGCGGAAAATAGAACCATGTATTACTTAGACGAAACCTGGGTGAACGAAGGTCACACTACATCCAATGTATGGGTAGACACAACCACTAGCGGATCCAGAAGTATCGTTTGGAGGAGGCGGTTCGCTTCCTGGAAGATTAGCGTAGCCTCAAGGTGACCACAATTTTACTTTACAGAAATGGGACACACATGAATACGGGCTGGAAGGGGGGTTGTAAACCTGATTCCCAGAGTATATTTTGTGACCCGAATTTGTAAGTTTTTTTTTTAATTTAAAGAAAGTATGTTCTTTCTCTAGATTTAAATTAAATACATACTTCCGTTTCGGAGGCGTGGTGGTGTCATGATTCACTTCACACTTAGTCACCACAATTTTATATCAGATGAGCTGTCTTGCACAGTACTTACACAAAAGAAAGTACTATATTGACGATTGTATTTATCTGCCATCTGTTATCTGCCACGAAGCCTCTTCCATTTCTCCTCTGTATGTATAAATGTAGCTTCTCTTTGTTTCACTAAAGTGATAGCAAGAAAACATGAATCTTGACATAAATCTATCAATTTCATTATCCAATAGAATGCGAGGGTATGTTCCGGTCGTCGACCCCTATCCATGACATTTTTTTAGTGTCTCTCTGAGAGGGACATTATCTTTGATATCT
The DNA here is from genome assembly GCF_964235325.1 of Thermobia domestica. Taxonomy (NCBI): domain Eukaryota; kingdom Metazoa; phylum Arthropoda; class Insecta; order Zygentoma; family Lepismatidae; genus Thermobia; species Thermobia domestica. The sequence continues at coordinate 121,358,058 of NC_137470.1, forward strand.
GGCGCTATGCGAAAAACATATCCTGAGGGCAACATGTTGGATTTCCGTTACGTTTCGTTTTGCAAAACTCAATATTTCACCATGATTTCAGTTTCTCAACATTGTTGACATTTTCTTAAGTGCGCGTTAAGATTGCGGCTACATAACTCGTACCAAAACCTTCTGATGTATCAAAAGTGAAGAAAAAATTTCTATGATTGGTATAGAACCTAGGATTCACGAGAAGTTGGGGAGTCACTGATAAACCTTGGCGTTAAGTGTCCGTGGAATTGTTTATTTCGCAAGAAAAACTCCCAACTGTACTCAATTGATGCATTTAAAGGTGAATGTGTAAGGAATTCGATTTCTGGGATTTTCAGGATTTTTTCACTTAAACAGGAGAAAACAAAAAGATAAATATAGGACACTATTACAAAAGTGTAGACCTCTATTTGTATTTTGATTTGTTGCTTGAGCTTAATGCTCCACGGTAATGACATGACCGCTTAAGGAGACGTGCACTTATTGATTATAGTGGAATTCGAACCACCTTTTTCGTTCAAACGTGCGCTCACCAGGAATCGAACCTGGGACCATGAGCACCGTATAGGGTATTTTGTCTACTCCACTTTTGCAGTGGTATAATTGAGTATGTAAAGAAAAAAAGCATTAGACAAGATTAGGAACAGGGGTTGGAAATTGGCTCTATTAGGTAATTTCTTAAAAGCAGCATTTAGAAACATATATAATTATAGTTATGTTTACAACAACAATAAAATTATATTATAGTAGCCTTTGCCTAGGTGGGATTTCGCTCCCAGACCCCCGATTTGTTCGGAATACGGCTTCGCAGAATATAGCAAATGCTTCTAAATGCTACCGGTACTGTGGCACAATATTTCGCGTTCTCCCTTCTGTCTCTTTCATATAGAACTGGATTGAGCTAAAACTCTTGTTACGAAATTCAAACACCTCGCAAGGCATTTTAGTGAACCTTCCACCTCTTGTTTTGCCCTTCTACGTAAAGTGGCAACAAAAAAAAAAAAAAAAAAAAAAAAAAAAAAAAAAAAAAAAAAAGCTCAAATGCATGTTTCATAATTTTAAATGAATAATCAAACTAGCAACTTTCAGGTTTCTAGTCGTAAGGGATCCCGAGATATTGGCATCTTATAATAATAATAATAATAATAATAATAATAATAATAATAATAATAATAATAATAATAATAATAATAATAATAATAATAATAATAATAATAATAATAACAAAAAACGCTGAAATATACCATGTTTCTAACCTTTAAAGATTCTTAGATAACTTATTATAATGATTGCAATCCCCGCCCTCTTTTCTCCATTTTACTAAAGTATAAAAAAATGTTGAAACGCGTGTCAAATTATTCTAAATGAGAAATCCAAATCCAAATTTCAAGTCTCTAATCTTAAGGGATTCGGAGAGATGATCATCTTATTAAGATAATTTTCACCCCATTCCCCCTTCCTTTCTTTGAATTTCCCAAGAAATTCCTTCCTTAGTGATACCCTAGATCACGAATCTTATCTACTTTCCGAATTTCAAGTTTCTAGCTTAAGCGGTTTCACCTGTGCGAAGATCAGGACGACTTCTTTTATATATGATTACAATAACAGCTTGTAGCCTGTATTATTTCCCAAGAAAAGATGAAATGCCACTAAAAGTCACAATGAAAGTTTCCGTGTTGAACCCCAAAAGTCCCAATTCTTTGTTGATGTAGTAGCTAGCGAACGTATCTTTGACCTTTGATGCATGAGGTTCTGTGGTTTGATAACCGGTGAGTGAACATCGAACGCACTACAGTGGTTCAGATCCAACTTTAAACTCTAGTTCTCGTTGTAAAGCACAGCTTTTGACAAACAACGTAAATACACATCAATCAATCAACCAACCGAAAAGTCTCATCTCAGATTCAGAGACCTTTACGGTAAGGAGCGCTGAATAGTGTATATTTCTCTTTATTCAAGGTAAAGGTAATTGAAGGGAAAGGTAAAGGTTTTGAATTCCCCACATCTTTTTTTTTTTTTCTAGGACACAATTTTAAAATATACATTTTTAGTTCAAAAAGTGAGCCGTATTTACTTCTTCCTACAGCTGTTCGTTCAACGAATGAATCATTCTTGCTCGTTTGCGGCTTATGTTGACCGTCTCAAGGAACTAGGGACAGGAAGTATACATGATTCGATTCTGCTAGGCTTGTCACACTGATTGCATTGGCCGGGAAAAGACAATATTTGTATTTCCGAACGATAAAAGCTGGAATTAAAAGACCGTTGGAGGGGGCGGTCGCCCCCTCCGCCCCCCACGTGGATCCGCCAGTGGACACAACTGTATGTTATAGAAAACAGGCGTTTTGTCTGGAAAATCAACCGGCCTAAAAAATCCTACGGGCGAAGGAAAAAGACTGATAGTTGTTCGTATAGGCAGTGATAGTGGATTTGTAGATGGTGGTGCTCATATCTTTGAATCTAAGCGCGCTGGTGATTACCATGATGACATGAATGGTGACGTTTTTCGTGAGTGGTTTGAAACAATATTGCCTGAACTTGATCCCGGGTGTGTTGTTGTAATGGATAGTGCTTCATACCATAGTGTAATGCTTGAACGACGTCCAAACTCCTCATGGCGATAACAAGAAATAATTGAGTGGTTAACAGCAAAGAAAGTGCCTTCTCAGAGTCCGATGTTAAAGTGGAACTACTGAATAAAGCTCAAAACATTGCTCTCAACAACGAAAACCTACATGTAGTAGACAGCATCGCAAAACGGACTGGGATAATTATTGAGAGACTGCCCCCCTACCACAGCAATTTGAACCCGATAGAAACTGTGTGGGCGTTTGTTAAGGGTTTTGTAGCCAGAAATAATACCACGTTTAAGTTACGTGACGTTCGGCTGCTGCTTGAAACTGCCTTGACTCAAGTGACATCAGATGTGTGGAAAAACAATATTCGTCATGTGCTGAAGGAAGAAGAGAAAATGTGGAGGCTGGACGGACTTTCTGACACCTTGGTGGATCGCCTTGTAATTAACATAAACAACGAATCTGATGAATCTTCTGATGAAGACCGGCAAGTTACTGTGTTGAGCGATTCAGAAGAAACCTCAGATTAACATTAGTAATTCATAATTATTTTATCATTTATTTCTTTAAGTTGATAATAACATTTACTTAGTGCTATTACTTAATTCCATTCAGTAGCGTAGCCAGGAGGTGGTTCCGAACACCCCCCTCCCGAAATTTGGAAAAGTTGTTAAAAATAAGCCAAAAATCGCGTTTTTCGCCCAAACATTTTCCGGGGGAGGAACCTCGGACACCCCTCCCCCGAAATTACCTTCTAGCTATGCTTGCTTTATAACCGAGATATATCTTGCTTTTGAGATCGAGGAACGCATGGAAAAAGAACAGCTGACCGAAGCAGAAATCTCGCCGTGAAGCACATGCTTGACGCGGAGTAATACAAACTGTTTTGTTTATCTCAGGTGTGGTTCTTACGTTGAATACACTTTAGTTATGTTTAGTTATATTTGGTTTAGTTTCTCTCAGCAAATTCATGTTTCTTTGAATTAATATAAAAGGTTATTCTTGAATGTTTAGCCTTAATAACAATAAACACTTATTGAAATCTTAAAACTTGATTTTATTCACTTTCTTGCATAAATCTGTAAATTAGGAATGGCCTCTTTCGAAAAATCTGTTTTTCGATTTTCGGAAATTTCATTTTTTTTTGTTTTTCGCTTTTTGAATTTTTTCGGTTTTCGTTTTTTCGAAATTTTTTCGTTTTTTCTAAAAAAATTCGTTTTTCGTTTTTCAAAAAAATCATTTTCGTTTTTCCGAAAAAATTCGTTTTTTTGATTTTCAGAAAATGTTCCGTTTTTTCGAAAAAAATCGTATTTTCTAAAAATTTGTCGTTTTTCGAAAAAATTCTTTTTCGTTTTTTTGAAAAATTTTTTGTTTTTCGTTTTTTCGAAAAATTTTTCGGTTTTAGTTTTCCGAAAAAAATTTCGTTTTTCGTTTTTTCGAAAAATTTTTCGTTATTCATTTTTCGTTTTCGAAAAATTCATTTTTCGAAGAAGTATTTTTCGAAAAGAAATGGCTATCCCTACTGTAAATGTGTTACGCAAGGGACAACATCTTTATACCTCATTAAATAAATAAGGAGAATTGGGGCAAAAGTTTCAATACTTTATCTTCTACAATTACAAAGGAAACACTAAAAATACATGTTTTCCGTTACGCACGGGGACAGAAAACTACGATTTTTGCCTACCAGAGTCAAACATTAATTAAAACAAAATTGTCAAATTTTTGCCAAAGGTCCACTTCATATTTTTTGCAATTGTTCATATAATTATAGATTTAGAATTTAGTTCGAAAATTATTTGAAAATTGGGATATGTGAAAAGCATTGAGCATGGTGTAGAACAAATAATGTTTATGTAGTCAAAACTTAAGAAATATATATTTACAGAAAAATTTTAAATATCTCAGTATATAGTTAAACTATTTCTTAATAGAAAAACATAAACATCACAGTTTCAAAGTAATTTTGAAAATTTACTGAGAATGGACCACTTTCCAGAGAATTGCCCAGAAATAGTAAACTTTTTACTTTCACTGAATGGCCTAATTCTTTATCTTATGTTGCGAGAGCCATTTATATGGAGCCTTTGACAACTACTAGTTTTCCCCAATCACAGAATGTATGTGGGCTTTTGTTAGAAACTAATTTTAGATGGGAAGACACGTAACAAACTATGGATCGTTCATTTGATTATTTCTATTACATTTTGTTTTACTTGTGCTAGACTGATGTAATCAGTGATGACACAAGAAAGGGACACGGGTGCTGACCTCTGGTGATATCATGCGCTCCTCGACTGTCCACCAAGACATGTATTGTAGGTCAAGTAATAAAAAAATCTATTATTTCCTATTTAAAAAGAACAATAGTTGATCTCCCAAAATATTTCTTCCCTTCACTTGCTTCTCTCAAGAAATTAAAGCTGGCGTCTAACTGTGTATAATAGCATTCATTTTTTTTAGTGTTATCCAATCATATTTTTAACAATTAGTTAGGCATTAGGAAGTATTAAATATTAGCAGACTATCATAACTTCCACGGTAAATTTCATAGTGAGATAATCTTGTCTTTACAAATTACAAAACTAGAGGTCTCTATCTTATGGTGAGCTTTATTTCTAGTGGATACATACCTGCCATCTGCAGGCCAGTGAGTGAACTTGGTACTTTCAGGCTAAGATGATAGTTTTTTTCTGTCACAATTTCACAGTGTTTTTCAATTTTTTTTTATTCATGGCACCCTTTCACGTCCAAAATAAAATGGCGAAACCCATGAAAATAGTATTAAATTATTCGACAGTTTATAATAGTAATGCAATTTATTATGCACTATCACTGAACAGAAAAGCACTTTTCTTAGATTTGGTATTATTACGTAATGCAAAAAAAAAAAAAAAAAAAAAAATACTGTAAACATGATCACTTTTAAACTGTTTCATGTGCACATGAAAATCTAGGTTTTTGTAAACACTTCATTAAAAAACATCACTTTAAATATGAAATTTTATATACACACGACAAAAGCACTTCAAAATATTAAATTACCGTAAATATGATCACTTTTTTATGAACATGTGTTCATGTGCATAAAAAAGCGTAAAAATAGTCATATTTACAGTAATTTAATATTTTGAAGTGTTTATGGAAACCTAATTTCTGAAATGTGGCAAGAAACTTAATGTGACATGAGAATCATTTTTTCATACAAAACACACCACATATGTTGAGACCTCAGTGCGAGGAGTGGGTTTGCTTTTTGCGCCTGCAGAGTTCTTTAATATCGGGTTTTATGGCGGAAAGCTGCAGTCTCATACCTGGTTCCATAACCATTTTTTTTTGTGTGTGTGTGTATGTGTGTGTGGACGCATACACAGAAAACACAGTTTCACATAGATAGATGCTTACGAAAGGAATGAGCACCCCAATAGCTTTCATCGATAAACCCGAATATTCTTTTCTCGACTGGCACCAGAAGTCTATCCACGGCAGCTTCTTGAACTGAACTTGAAGAGACGAATTGGACGTAAAGTTTATTAGTAGGGCAACCCAAAAGCATAAAAAGCATAAAGGCATAACAGCAATTTACACATATGGTTGGTACCTTCAGCTTGTGGTTGTCTAAGGATCCAGAAGGAACTAATTTTAAAAGCATAATAATCCATAATTTTGGAAAATAAAGCATAAAGCATAATTTAAAATATATAGCACAATTCTTGGAAAATTCTGTTTAACTGCAAGTTTAACATACTGTATTAATATTTTTAACTAATATTTACAGTGTAAAACCTGTGAGAACATTACAATGCAACAATGAAAAGCTTATTTTTTATTTCTGTAAACCTTTCGGTGTATTCCTTTGAAGTGGAGAAAAGAAAAAAAGGAAAACAAGAAGAAAACTTTCCGCCAACAATGAATAAACATTAGTTTTATTCTAAATGTAACTGTGCAGTTATGTATGATGATTCGAAATGTACAGAAAATGCACAAGAGCTCCGCATGTGTACCTCTTGAACTTGAGCACTTTTGGTGGCATCTTTTACTTTCTCTTTTTGCATATATGCATCTCTAAGGGGCACACAAGTGATAAAAAGACTGACTCAAGTAAAGCGTATCTCTTTATAAGTGCATTAAGTAGAAAGTTCATTAAATATGAAGGAAACTGGTTGCATAAAATACTAATAAATAGATCAAGATATTTAGAATATTTAATGTATAGTAAATATTATACATTATACACGATTTATGTTAAACAGTGATTGAAATTAACAATAAAGCATAATAAAGCATAACGCTGAAAAATATAAAGCATAATTAAGCAAGAAATAAAGCATAATGTGGGTTCCCTTATTTATTAGCTTCTCGTATTCGTCAAAGGTAAAGGGAGGAGGCTTTCCATGGATGTCATAGGTCTATGGGTTTTCGACCCACTGATTTTAATGCTATTCAGTTTCCTTTTTCGCAAAATACTGATTTACAGTGTGCTGCAAATTCTCCAACTGTTCAATAAATTCTTTATTATACCCTGGCCGGCAAACGATGATTTCTGACAGCTAAGCTCGCGAAGACGACTGAGAAGTGCGGTGTTGCCATGTGCTTCTCGCGCAGGGGGAGAATCGTCTGCTTCCTCGTTGAGGGTGGGAGAGGGTGAATGAAAGTTTGGCAATGTGCGGTGGTTACCATGGAGACGCGACAGATTATGAGCCTAAGGTTTGTTGACCTGCTGTCTTCTACTTGCTTGCCGTGGCCTTGTACAGCGGTGGACACTTCTAAATGGTACACCTTAGCCGTAAATCTCCATATGGCTGTACCATTTAGAAGTGTCCACCGCTGTACAAAGCTGTCAGAAATCATCGTTCACCGGCCAGGGTCTAATGTCATCGAATTCTCCGAGATTCCCTCCGTTCTCCTCATGAAAATCTTTCAATGCCGGAAACACATTATATTCACATATTGATATTTGTACTCCAGAACTGTAACTTTCCCTTAAAAGTTGCTATTTTGTCCTCTGCTGTACATACATTTGCGTTCTTTCCTTGAAAGGACAGATTGGCCTCATTTATTTTCACGGATTGGCAAGCCTAAACAGCCACTGTTGATTCCAACATTCTTCCAGTTCGAAATGGTGATTGACAATGAAAACTCTTACCTCATTTCTTAGTTCGAACAGCCGGCTTAAACGTTTTTCGTGAGTAAGCTGAAATGTCCTCAATGTTTATATGGAACCCCTAGAAATGGTTTGCGGATCCCCTGGGTTCCGCGGAACGCACTTTGAGAAACTCTGGTTTATCAATACTTTTTCTGTTTCATATTTGCTTTGCCTGTGTGTCTGTTTGTCTACCAGTGAGGCAAAACATCTGAAGAACAACTTGATTGATCACTGTCAATTTTGATCAGAACGTAGCGAGTCAACAGATAGGAATCGGGTTCGTTCATAGAGGGGGAGGGGGTATTTAAGACGGAAAAGATGGAAATAAACTAATTCCTGTTTTCACGTAAGTCACGATAGAAATCTTTCTTTCAGTTTAACGTCCCACGTTTATGCTCTTTAGGTTAAGGAAGACGCACGATTAAAGCAAGTGAATGATAAAGAAAGCATTGGTGGGATGAGAATGTGCCAGGAAACGGGAGTGCGCCGAGAACGTCTATGGAAACGATGTTGTCTCCACCACAAATTTACTTGGCCGGGTATTGAACCAGGGACCCTACTCACCAGAGGTAAGAGCTCTACCAGTGAGCCACCGTGCCCTTAATCACTATAGAACAAAAATGGCAATTGATACCGAGAAAGGATCTTCTGTTATATATAATCTTTTCAAATCCACTTTCCCCTGCCTTTTCCATTCTTTGAGACTTATTTATGGCAGATGAACTTGCTTCTGTCTTTTCTCTCCATTACTTTTTTATTCATTATTTTTCTCTCCCTTTTGTCAGGCTTTAGAAAACTCCAACAAGTTGAGGAAATGTTTCAGCATGACTTTTAATATTTCTCGTGTCGTGTTCTTTTATTTATTTATTATATATTTGCTTACTTCTTCATTTATTTATCAATTTTAGAAAGCATATGAAGACAGGAAACCTGAAAAGTTAAAAGAAAAAACGAAAAGAGAAAACATAGAATAGAAAAGAATAGAATCTATTAAAATGCTACAAAAGCTATAAAAACGTTTTTCTTTTTTTGCTAGCCACACGTGCGAGGGTTACGCCCTCTATGGGGAGGTAGGTGAAAGGGAACTGATAGGAAGAACAGTGGGAGTTGGTCTATGAGATATTTGAATACTGAAATGTGGATGGTTAAGGATAAAGAGGAAGGAAATGATGAAACAGCAAAGGAAGATTATAACTTGCATTTTTGTTTATTTATTATTTATTTTCACACTTTTGGGAGGGACATCGTGATCTTTGGATCACAATCATGAAGTGATGATGGAGGTCATGAACATGATACACAGCAAATAAAATACAGGTTATGTTAGTGGACACATGCATGTTATTCTTCTCTCTTGGGAGCTACTCCATTCATTGATGAAAAGACAGTGGGAGCCCAAATTAGTTACAGAGGAGTTACTATGCGAATGATGGATCCATGAAGGGTGGGATGTCGTCGGACTTCAATTCTGTGGCTACGGGGAGATGGTGATGATTGGGAGGAAGAGTATAATGATGGAATGTAAAAAGCAGCTTTAATTATGTATAGAGATTAGGGGCACGAAGTGGAAAGTCAATGTGTGCTGTTATAACCGCCACCAGGTTATAGAAGTATTTTTTTTTTTCTTTTTGTGGACGCTCTATATATTTCGTAAAAACAGTGATTATTTTTTCGATTTATACTTTATTCTGCGACGCAAATAAGTTCTTCCTTAGGTGGGAATTGCTTCTTTCCCACGCAACTGGACAAAGAAGTCTCTCATTATATATATATATATATATATATATATATATATATATATATTTAAAACATTGCTTTTTGGTGAGAAAATTTCAGTGAGCCACAAACCTTCTCAGTGTTTCTTCCTGACTTATTATTATGCACAGTATACATTCTGCAGTTATATGGAACTGAATTAAGTGCTTTCTTTAATCATTTATGGAAATACTAGCTATCCGAACCTCTCGGCGCCTAATGCTCATATCATCATTGAGACCGACGAGCGATTTAGAAACAATTTGTAACCCCTTCTTGGAGAGGTCTTTAATCGTCCTATCCAGGTAAGTTTAGGTCTCAGCAGAATACTTACTGGCAGGAGCACGGAGGACAGAACCACGAACAGAGACTGGACCTCAAATTGGTTACACTGTCGTTGTATCGATGAGGAGTTTGTGGCGATTCTCAAGACGAGTGGCGATGTACTTAAGACGGAGACACTCAAGATGGAAAAGAATATGTAGAAAGGTCATACGTTGATAAAATTCCTATGTCGGACTGAGTAGTTTGATTCTGTAGGTAATGCGGAGTGCATGTCGTTCCAATATCTTCAGTTTATTGTAGAATGAGAGGGGTGCGGCAATCCAGGCTAGATGAGCATATGTGATGACCGGACGTAGAAAAACTTTATAGGTATTGAGTACAGTAGTTGGACTGAGACCCCAAGTAGTGCCTGTAAGACGTTTAAGGAAATTAAGACGATTATGAGCTTTGGTGGTGATGTGCTGTAAATGAGCCTTCCAGGTGAGATGTGAGTCTAAGATAAGTCCTAAATATGTTACTGTTTTGTTGAGTGGAAGACGTGTGTCGCTGACTGTGAAATGAAGTAGTTTGGGATTTCTCTGTACTTTTGTGTGCTTTTTAGGCGGTAGGAAAACAATGGTTTCTGTCTTGAAAGCGTTGATCTTTAGGCACCACACTTTACACCAATGGACAAATTAATCTATGGCGAATTGCATGGAAAGACTCAGTTGATGGATGGTTTTGACCAGCGCTAAAAAGGCGGTGTCATCTCCGTATTGAAAAACATGTATATTATCGGGCAGAGTTGGAAAGTCAGCTACTTACAGAAGATACAATAATGGTGAAAGAGACGACCCCTGAGGTACACCAGAATGAAGAAATATTGGATGAGAGAAGGTATAATTAATGGTAACATATGCTAGGCGATAGAACAGGAAATTATATATGAATCTGATATAAGTTCGAGAAAAACGAAAGTTAAGAAGTTTATGTACAAGGCCATGATGCCAAACCTTGTGAAAACTTTTTCAAGATCAAAGAGAGTTAAACAAGATGGCCGGGAAGTATTATAGTGATTTGTAATGTAGTTAAGAAGGCGGAATAACTGATAATTGCGACGAAAACCTGCTTGATGTGGTGGTAATAAGTTATATCTGGTAAGATGTGTATGAAGACGGTGTACTAGAATCTTTTCTAAGATTTTGCTGAATACTAGAGTCAATTGTATGGGTCGATAGGAGGAGACACAGTCAGCGGGTTTTTTGGGTTTGAGAAACATGAGTAACTTTTAAGTCTTCTACTGTAATGGTATATAGCCAGTGCGGAGGATGAATGTAAAGATGAGAGAACAATATATAATACTGCGTATGGACTTTCCTTGATATGTCGATATGAGATGTTATTAGTGCCTGGTGCGGTATTACGTTTTGGTGCAATGGCTGTGCTGATATCTTCTGGAGTGATGGGCTTTGTAAGAGGACGCGATGTATTGAGCGGATGAGTACTGTTTGGCTGAAGATGGGGTGAAGAAAAGTCGAACCGATTCACTGGGTGGTTGCGTACAGGATGTTCGGGAACGAGCGCTGTAAAGATGTCTTCTAGATAGGTGTTGAAAGCGTTTGCTTTGTCCATATCGGAGTGTAGAGGTGAGTCATTAATGATGAGCGAGTATGAAATTTTTGTATATTTGCCAGAAAGAGCGTTCAGCCGTTTCCAATATCGTGTAGGGTGAGAGGTTTCTGAGAGAGAATTGCAAATTTTGATCCATTTTCTTAATTTAAAGGTTTTAACATAATTGTGAACAGTGCGCTGGAGTGCTCGGTGATGTCTAAGTGCCTCTCGATTTTCAGTGTGGGTATATTCACGTACGAACTACCGTAATCCTTTTACCAGAGCCAGATATTGTGGTGGAAGTTTAGGCTTGTGTGGTGCATATTGAGATTATGGTATATATTGGGCAGATGCATGATTGATATGAGAGGTGATAGTCTCGGCGGCGATATACGTAGGCACCGTTAACTAAAAGATAATCAATCATTTGCAGCTGGTCGGTCAGAACACGCACAAGGTAGGTAGGGCCACTGTTGTTACGAATTCTAATACATTTTTTTATTTCCAGGCCTTCGTATCGCAACTCATCAAAGATCTCATCGTCAGTGAGTTCGGGTTCAATGCCTCGGATAGCTACTGATAGAAGTGGTGGACGACGAGGTGGCGGAGGTGTTTTCCGTTGGCTCGGATTGAGAGGTGTCAACACAGCCTGCGGCTCAAAAATTTCAAAGGTAGCTTTGTTTCTAACATGAATATGGAAGATAGGGTTAGGAGATTTCAATATGATTCCATCCCTAGTAGGTATGATTTGGTGGACATCAGCGCGCGGAACATATTTATTGATTTGCATGAAGATGGCGCGTGCATTCCAGTACTTGGTATAGAAGTTCTTTAAGATTAAATTTTACATGGTGTCTCGGTTACCTGGCAAAGCAGGAGAGGATGGCGCATGAGCTCAGTCCATCTCGGTGTTTCTCGCAGTCACTGAGGCATTGGAACATTCTCCATCAGAGCTATAGTGCCTTGGTTTCTTAGCGTCCGATTCCTCGCAGTGCCTAATTGGATATCGTAAGCGAGATCGAGATTCAATCTGCTTAGAGGTACCTGCTTTAGTGTTCTTCGTACCAGCAGAGTGACCTGGTTTCGACGCTGTACCCTTCGCTCCCGTCGGGGAGGGGGGCATGATGATGATTTAACCTAGGAGAGTATGCTACTCAAATGAAAGTGTTTCGAGGCAATAGCATGAAGGAGGTGCTAGAGGTAGACCACTGTGGCTCTCACTTGAGGCAGCAATACATCCTCGCGGCGATGTCGGTCAGTGCAAGCACTGGCCCTCCACAAAAAAAGATGAAGAAACGATTAGATGATGATGGCAACGGGCTCCCACTTGAGTCAGCAATACGGACTGCTTGGGGATGTCGATTGTCTGTAGCAGAACAATCCTCCCTAAATGAACAAAAATGCAATTAGGTGCTCGCAGAGCGTTAGTAATCGTTCTCAGACCTATGGATCAATGATCGATCCTGAATTCTTAGTTGAGTTCTATTAAAACGCCTCAACTCCAACCTCTAACATTGGATTTCAAACCTCCGACTTACGGTTATTTGTGATTTCACGTTTATCAAAGACAATATTTTAAAGTATGTGTACTTTAAATAAATTATTATTTAAATACATCGTTTTTTTATAAAGTTTATGTTTTAAAGCTATTGCTCAAAGACTTTGTATTTTAATAAGCCATCTTCAAAATCAATGCTAACGAATTGTGCTGGCATTTTTGGAGTTATATTACTATATGTTTGTGGGCGTTTATATGTTTGTGGCCAATCCTTTCGGCAATGAGATCTCGGAAAGTACAGGCTCTAGAAAGAAGACGTTTCCACTGATCGATTACAAATTTTGCACAGATTGTCCAGTTCTAATTGAATATTTTAAAAGCATGACCATTATTTCTTTATTGCATTTTTACGGGTACACTGGGAGTGTTGAAGTTAAAAAAAAAAACTAAAGCATCATATGCTACACATTATGCATTCCGACATCATATTGTGGTGTATACGGGTTGGATATGTCTCAGGCGTATGTTTCCTGGCCAAATAATACTGAAAAAGGAAGGATATCCATTTCTTCAGTCCAAGATGAATCTTTATTTTTGGAGTGTTTTGACCAATGAACACCATATATAACTGACATTATAATTAACTAGCATCAATTACCCGCTTCGCTGGGTTAAATTAAAAAAAAAACAGTAACATGTTGCGTTAGTCAGTCACTTTTTACTATTATTAACGCGCTCCTTCATATTGGTCATTTCCGACGATTTCTATATATCCCCTCTTCTCCCATGTTGCGGGCCACGCCATCGGAAGTGTCATTGTTCATCTCAGCGACCCTGAAAATTATGAATTCAACATTGATATTTGTAATTTTTATTATATATATATATATATATATATATATATATATATATATATATATATATATATAATACCTCCCCTCCCACAATTTTTGCAGGGCTCAATTTGGATTTAAATGGCATCAGAAGTGTCACTGTTCATCTCAGTGACCTCAAAAACTATAGATTCGACACTAATATCGGCCATTTTCGCCCATTTGTAAACGTCTTTCCCCTCCTTTAAGCTACATCGTCAAAGTGATATGACAAAAATCATATGTTCGAACTTCGTATAGGTTAAAAATTTGATCGAGATCGGTCCGGTGGTTCAAGAGTTATTAAGTTTTATTTATTTTTATATATCTTCCCCTTCTACCTCATCCCCTAAGTTCTAACATCAAAGTGAATAGATAAATACCATCTCAGGCCGGAACCTCATCTATGTTGGAAATTTGATCGAGATCGGTTAGGTGGTTCAAGAGTGAAGTCACTAAGACAGTCACTTTTATTTTTACATTTTTACATACATTCCCCCCTCCCCTTCGTTGTACTGTAAAAATGAAATGAAGGAAACATCCCAGTCCCGAACCTTGTCTATGTTGAAAGCTTGATTGAGATCGGTCGGGTGGTTCAAGAGTTATTAGGTTTTATTCATTTTCATATATTTCCCCTCCTCCCTTTCCCCTCCCCTAAGATCTACTGTAAAAGTGAGATGATACAAAACTTCCTAGGTTTGAACTTCATATATGTTGAAAATTTGACTGAGATCGATTAGGTGAATCAAAAGTAATTAATTCACGAACGTAGTCACTTTTATTTTTGTATTTATTGATTTTTGTATATCTCCCCCTCCATCCCCTCCCCGACGTTGCTCCCTCAAAGTGAAATGATAAAAGTCAACCCAGTCTTGAACCTCATCTACATTGAAAATTTGATGAAGATCGGTCGGGTGGTTCAAGAGTTAAGTTTTATTTATTTTTTCTATGTCCCCTCCCTCTCCCCCTAAGTTGTACTGTCAAAATAAATAGCTAAGAATACTGCCAGGCTAGAACCGCATCTACGTTGGATATTTGATCGAGATCGGTTGGGCGGTTCAAGAGATTAAAAGTCACAAACATAGTCACTTTCAATTTTATAATATAGATTAGGTATATAACATATTTTCTTATTACATCCGCATGTAAGAAGAAAGAAAACACTGGTCATACATAATTTAGAAACTCCAACAGGAAGTAGGCTTAAATTTTGCAAACGGTGAAAGATATTGAGAAAAAAATCGAAAAAAAATCTTCCCTTTGTGATACTCCTTGCCGATTTTTTAAAATCTTTCTTTCTTGTCTTTCACTTTCGTCTGTAAAGGGACTGTACAGATGTTGTGAAGAAGGAGAAAGAGATTCATGCTCATATGCAAATGATGCGCGTTGTAGAGAGCGCAGGTTCAGCTAGTCTATATATTAAAATACTAAGTTTATATGTTTGTCCGCAATCCTTTCGACAATGAGATCTCGAAAACCACAAGTGCTAGGAACGTTACGTTTTTACTAGTAGATTCCAAGTTTTGTGTAGATTGTCCAATTTTCATTCAAATTTTTAAAAACCGTGTCGTTATTCAACACTTTAGGGGCCCTTTTGAGCCCATAAGATTAACATTGTTACAGACCGAAACTACGGTGTTAGGTAACCAGTAGAGAAGTTGCGTATGCAGATTTGACGGACATTGCAGGCTCTGCTTAAGTCTTAATGGCAGAACCTATTGTATGCTGGCAGCTTCACAGGCCTCTAGAGAGCTATGAGGCGTACTTCGACGGATATGGATTTAGTAGAAAAAATATTTCCATTTGATATTTTGTTACTTCTACAAATTTGCTACAAACACGAACAACACGTAACAATTCACTTCCTTTGTAAGTCTCCTATCCTTTACTTGTGTGAGTAAGGAGACAGGCACAGTGGAAAGGAGATTCGTGGTCATAACAGAACGATGCGCTGAATAGACAGCGCAGGTTCAGCTAGTAATTAGTTAAAAGTTTAAAAGCTTTCCTGTGCAAAATGTATTTTGTTTTAATGATTGTCACCATCACCAAAATCATACAAGAATTCTTTAGAAATTAGCTGGAAATCAGCCCTCTACATTTTCTAGAATTATTTTTCCTAAACTTCCTTGTTTTATTTGATTTACATTTCCATATTGCAGGCATTTTTGTTTTTTCCTCTTTACAGCACTACACAAATCATTAAAACACAAACTACACTACAGTATTTAATCCACACTAAACACTAAGTACGGTGTTCAGAGAGAATTCCTTAATCAAGTGTTATCCACACGTTTAGTTAATGTCGTATTAGTTCTGTACTAAGAAGGCTGTGTTTTTCTGTACTCAGAGTCTGCATAGAATTCAGATAATAAACTGATTTGGGTATCATTAACTAATATAACTTCAATATTCCCAAAATAAATGTGGCAACAACGGAAATCTAGACCTACGCATGCGTAGTCTGAAAATTAAAATATATGAAATACGAAATTGGAAATTTTTCTTTGTGGTTTAATACCACAATACGTTATAAATAGTTAGAAAATCGAATTGTAATTAACATATTCATTTCTGAGTGATATATTTAAGAGGGGAATAAGAAAAAAGTCAATTAATATTAGCGACAACAGAAGAATTATGTTATAATTATAAGGGTAGATAATTTATCGACCAGTTGTATGAATTCCTCTGGAAACTGAAAAATTTCTACTCATCTCTCACTGTTCACTTTAAGAAACAGTTCTGCTATTGCAGAGGACTCGGCTAAATAGTTGTTTCATAGGTAACTCACCCCATGGGGGTGAAAGGTAAGAAAAGAAAACAGACAGGTAACTAATTAATTGTCTTTGTATTCTCATAATGTAAGTTTATGTGACTAAATCAGGGTAACCTCTGCTCTAAATTAATTAGTCACATGTGATTAAATTAGTCAACTGCTACGTGCTAATCAGATATTCTAATAATCATGCTTTAGTCAAACCCTTAGTATCACGCTAATCATACGTCAAAACGATTCTGTATAAGGCCCGAAAACACTATACGCAAAAATTCTGAATCTCCAGAATTTCCTTAGAGCTTATTTTCATATCAGATCTCACTTTTCATTACAATCACAAGGTTGTCGTTGTCCATGTTCTCTTACTTCTTGTCTCCCCTTTGTAATGAGTTGAGAAAGGAATTGGGGAAAAAAGAAAGAAGCGCCAAATGTGGACATTAATGTAACTATTATTCGAACTGAAGGAAAGGGGAATAGTTAGCGTCAATTTTGGACTAGTAATCGAACCGGTTAAATCTTACTTTCGTAGATCTGTCAAAATCATTGAAAACCAGGGAAAATGTATTCAGAATTGAAAACAAGTGATTCTTTCCAAGATAGCCCCCACAAATGTCATTCCCTCTTTCTCGAAAACTATCAGGGTACAAACAAAACTTTTTTCGGTACGAACGGTACAAACGATTTGCTTTCGAATGGTTTATTTCAATTTTTTGTGCTGTGTTAAGGGGGGGGGGCTAACTTGGCTCCAATTAACGCTATAAGGAAAATGGTACAAACAAAAATATTTTCGGTGCAAACGATACAAACGTAGTACAAACGAATGATCTAGTCATAGTTTCAATTTTCTAAAGTCGGGGGGGGGGGGCTATCTTGTCATACGTAGCTTGCGACCTCAAATATTTCCTAAATAGCAAAAACTGTGACAAATCTAGTTACGTAAGAATGTACACATGTCATTGGCCTATAAAATTCTGTAAACGATAAGTGGCCCCAGGGGTCCGAGCATAGGGCCCAAGGGTCCAACTTGAAAAATTTAAGTGGGGACTCCCTATTTTTGTTGCAGTTTCTAATTTTGCGGTCGAAAATACGCAAATTTTATTTGAAGTATTTTTGGCTATTTTAATAGATGGCTCTATAATAGACAAAAAGGAACATCATCGTACGCTACCTGGGACTGATAAACTAAATATTTCGACGAATACACATGCAATTAAAAGCACGAAATACGTGACCAATATTTTAAAGAGGCTTAGCATAAGACGAAATTGCTTTCATTTACATTTCAATGCGACCATGGTAGACCATTACTATATGCAAAGGAAAGTTTTTTTGTGTTTTGTAACAAGAAACATCTTCCCTAGAATTGTGAAGGTCAAATAGACCAATGTGTTTCTTAAATATCAGGTGACACGGCAGATTAAGTAAAATCATTTCACACTAGTACGTAAAAGCACAAATGACAAAGGAGATTTCACAGAACAAAGCAAAACCTGGATAAAGCGTAAAGAAATTTAATTGATATGCCGGGATATTGTAAATGATCTTCCCGATTTCAAAGGTTAATAGCTGACGTTTGTTTAGTTACAATAGCATGCATCTTATGTTATTTGAGAGAAAACTCTTTTTTTTTTTTTTTTTTTTTGTTTACAAACACATGCAAGTTATGTTCATTGTCAAAGTTGCTCAAGATGAGTGCCGTTTGTAATTCAACATACATCAGTTTGATAGTCTAATTCTTGGCACACTCTTTTTTACATCCCAGAATCAGGTGGTCCATCTGCTTCTTAAATGCGTTCTCAAAGTTCAGTTAAAATGTTAGGGAGAGGTGGCATACATTTGGGTTTAACATAACCCTAACTTCGTTGAGAATTCCGTTTCACATGAAAGTAAAAAATAAAAAAAAGGTTGTCGTTTCTTCGTTTTCTGCTATGTAGATTTACTGTTATCCTAGTTACGGAATGCGTAACTACACATCAGCTTTACCAACCACGTAGTGTCTTCATTTTTTTTTTTTTTTTTTTAATCGAAGAACTTGATTATCGTAAGTCCCCTTGCCTCTCACGACTTCGTAGACATGTGACAAATGTCATGTTGTTCAGCAGCTTTATGAATGCTAAGTTTAGTATTTTCAACAAATGACTGCAACATTAAGCTGTTTGTCGCCCATTTCGGTCGAACAGGAATGTTATAATCCTTTATAGTTACCGTTTCCTCGACATGTCTTACGATGCACTCGACAGTAGCTCTCGAAATCTTGATTGTGTGGAATGCGAATTTTTCGTTAAATACTACCCTTACTTCAGCACGTAACCTCTGGTGATTGCCTCATCCTCGTATCATCAAGCGCGTTAGAACTTTACTTTGAGAGCTCTAATACAAACCAGTTGAAATACAGTTAAATACAGCTTGAGTGTTCAGAGGTTCTCTGTAATAATACTTACTGCTTCCAATATCTAATGGCTTCTACATTGCTGAACTGTAATTTACAATCAACCTTAAGTATTTACAGAACGGACATAGGGGTGACACTTATGTGTCTTCTGGTCAAATGTTATTTGTTCCACTAAATTTATAAGAACACATTTGCTTTATTAGATCTACGGATCAATTTTACATGTTCATACTTTCACTTGTCAGATGGAATTACATGCAGTTTCAAATAAATCGTAACTACGCACATTTACATAACCATAACAACAACATGATGATGTCCTTTTAAACTTTAATAAATTCTCCGATCTAACTTACGTGTTCACTTTCACTTTTACCTCTCAGATAAAATCATATGGTCTTATATTCAAATCAAATCGTCATTATACATATCTACATAAACATGGCAAAAATTAATAACTTAATTCTCTTTTGACACTATGTCGGATTATTAATTGAAACTTGAAACTTGAAACTTATGTCCCAACGGAGAGCTAGAGCTAATCAACTTGTTTAGTGTCCACAAGCTCCCAGAAAAAAAATCTCAGTTCTTGAAGAATATTATTACAAAAGTGTTCTAATTTTATTTGTTTGCAAGTCTTAGCACCAACATTACCTAGCATGTCCAGTTCTTGAACCAGCTTTTTCATTTTTCAAGCTAAGGTGGCGTACAATGATATTATTATTATTATTATTGCGATTTCTGTGTTATCTAGGAGGACAACGAAAAAAATGCTTAAAGTTGCGTATTTCCAGTAGTAGCATCCGAATCTGTATTAATGTAGAGATTTCTATTTGGAATTTTGGGAAAATGAAGGCAACTTCATTTTATGTTAGTTGAATAGAACTATTAAAATGATTGGGCACGTACTTAAATTGCAAGTATATTTCCCGAGGTATTTAGTTTATCATAAGCCTTAGGTGACCTACGTGCGTACGAAGACATTATTTTTTGCTACTATAGCGCCATCTATTAGAATAACGAAAAAAAGCTTCAAGTAAAAGTTGCATAGTTTTGATCGCAGAATCAGTGTGTGCAATAAAAATAGGGGGTCTCCATTTGAAAGTTTCAATTTGAACCCTGGGGCCGTATGTTGGGTTAACAGGGGATACTTGTTCTTTACAGAATATTATAGGCCATTGACATGTGTACATTCTTACGTAACTAGATTTGTCACATCTTTTTGTCATTTCGGAAATATTTGAGGTCGCAAAGTTAAGGGACCTACGTACGATGATATTCTTTTTTGCGATTACAGAGCCATCTATTAGAATAACGAAAAAGTGCTACAAGTATAAGTTGTTTAGTTTTGATTGCAGAATCAGAATCTGCAATAAAAATAGTGGTCTCTATTTGAAATTTTGAAGTTGGCCCCTGGGGTCCTATGATGGGACCCCTGGGGGCACTTGTTTACAGAACTTTATAGGTCCCTGGCATGGGTACATTCTTGGTTAACTAGATTTGTCATTTTTTTTAATTTCGGAAATATTTCATGTCACAAAGTTACGTGAGACACACTGTATATGTATTTTGTGTTTACTTGTTCCTTATTATCTCGTCAATAAATTGTTCACTGGTATACCTTTTAAATGAGGACAATAATTTGATTTTGAAAAGCATCTGGGTTCTACTATATCTGCCTAAAGGGGATATCCAATCTAATAACGTGCCCTTATATATGTGTCGTATACGCTGCTGCTAGTATGCAGGGAAGTATTGCTTGTTATTAAATGATCTAATTATTGGTTCAGTGTCTTCCTTGACTTCTGGTGGGGCGTTTATGATACATTACGTAATTGGCTTGAAGGCAATCTAACCAGTTTGAGGCTTTTTAAATATAGAATTAGTTTATGTTAATAACCTTGCTGTTCGTACTATATGTTAAACATGGCCGAAGGTGTAGGTACAGATAAGGTACACTGAGAAAAAAAGGACTAGGATTTCCGTGTGGATACATCGTATTTACGCGGGTGCGCTCCTTAAGTAATGTAATTTCATGTATAAAAGTACAGCAAGTGGGAACACCATGCCAAGTCTGGAGTTCGGCGTCGAACTAGACTCGCTGTGATTGGATAATTTTATTCACATGATTGGTTTCGTGTTGAAAACTATTACTCTCGTAAGATAGGGAGTCACAGATTTAGAAAGAAGCAGGAGGGAACAATCGTAGGAAGGTGGTAACAACATTATATACGTAAGTTACCACCGTCGGAATGGGTATGGCGTTAATTCTAGATTTGAAATGGTGGTCCTACAATACAAAATTTTCGCTGGACGGTGGTGTAGACAGTACTACGGATGAAACAACATTACTTAATGAGGTGACGCGCGTAACCTGGTAAAAATAGCATTTACATGCCGACTGGAGTATGCATTTCTCTCAGTGTAGCCTCAGATGCTATATCCGAGTTGGATGATGTTGGTGTAGATACGCCACCTCTAAATATAGATAAAATTGATAGATTGTTTAGGGAATTACTCGTACTGGGCACGAAATAACAACCTAATTCGTACAGACTAGTTGCTCTGTCCAACTGAGTTTCGATTTCTTACGCGAAAGAAGTATGTTGTATTACGAGGCATGCTTTTCATTATGATCGTGATGATAATTTATTCTTTCGATAGGTAGTTTCGATAGTTAATAATAATAAGAGTCTTTGGGTAATGTGTGTAATAATTTTACGACAAATATGCTTGCTTAAATATATTGTATGCTATGATTTGCCCTGATTGTCTGTTTCTATGGTGCTTGGAAACAAATACGTTAAAACTGTTCGAAGGAATACGAACACGGCTTAAGAACAGAGACGGAACTGAGTTATCACTCGATTGACCTTGAGGGAAAATCGCCAAAGGGTAGCTATAAACGTAAGTTCAGCAAGCATTTCTGTGGAGTTATATTCAGTATTGCTATCTGCAGGAGTAATATTTTACAAATTTAACCTTTCGATAAAGCACAATGTCAGACAACCAAAGGGAAGGAATTCTTGCTCTTGTTAACATGGGGTACCACCATTGCAATAAAAATGTCGCATCTTCTTGAAGTGATATTTTATCGAAAATAACTTGTTTTCCTTTATATATTCGAAGTTCTTGAGGGTTTCAAAATTAGGAAACGTTACTGACAAACAAGGACGCATTTAGGGGTGGGTCCAAGGGGTTCGGACCCCTCTGAAATCCCAACTTTTCTGTAAATTTAGCCTAATTTAGGGGTTATTTTTAAAAATTGTATTATAATTTATCCAAATATTGAAGTCGGGCCCTCCAAATAGCTTTTGACCGCTCACTAAATAAATTCTAGCACACATTCCTGCTGACAAATATATTTTTAATATATTCGTTAAATAATAAAGTAAAATAACTAACAAGTAGAAGGCAGACTTTAGTAAATTAACTTCGGGGTCATTTTTTGCAAGGTGGTAGTGCACATTCAAAGAGTTAATATTACAAACTGGGAGAGCGCAATGGTCTAAATTAACGGAGAAAAACCTCTTAAAGTTTTCTACTTGCCGCATATATCGTACGACGCGCAAATTTACAAAGTGACGGCGTGGCAGAGTGAGAAGAATATACGAGTGAAGTGCAGAAGGTCCCAGGTTCGATTCCCGTTCGAATAAAAATTTGTTTTGCGTTTTTTCGCTTCAACCAATAAAGTAGCCATTTGCGACTATAAGTAAAATATTAATTCACCGTATGTTTATAATTAATTAAAACAATACACATTTTCAATCACTTGTAAAATCTTTCGATGTTCCGTGTTAACTAGGAACATCATTTAATCTATTCCGTAAACATTATTGTTATCGCAGTTGCTGTGTAAAAATGTTCTTGACGCTTCGTGTCTACATCTGTTGACAGTGTGCGAATTACAAAGGGAATGAGGGAAAAATCTCCTTTGGTTATAGCAACATCCAGTATTAGCAAAGGGGATTTGTCCCTCTACTCCTTTGTAATTCGCACTCTCAACAGAAATAGACGCGAAGCGTCAAGAATATTTATTACACAACGACTGTCGTAACCATAATATAACTCGTGATATCAGTATGTTTCCGGAATAGATTAAATTTTCTTGCTAGTTAACATAGAGCATTGAAAGATTTTGCAAGTGATTTGAAAATTTCTATTGTTTTATTCATTATAAACATATGGTGAATTAATATTTTATTAACAGTTACAAATGGCTACTTTAATGGTTATAGCAAAAAACAAAACAAAACTTTACTCGAACTGGAGTTGAACCATGGACCCTTTGCATACGAGTCACACACTTTTCTTACTCTGCCATGCTGTTACTTAGTAACTTTGCGCGCAGTACGATATACGCTTCGAGTAGATAACTTTAAGACGGTTTTTCTCCGTTATTTTAGCTCATTGCGCTCTATCAGTTTGTAATTTTAACACTTTAAATGTGCATTACTACCTCGCGATAAATGACCCCGAAGATAATTTGCTAAAGTCTGCTTTCTCCTTGTTAGCTCAACTTAGTATAAGACTTTCGAATGTATAACGTTTAGTAAAGCGTGTTGCAGTTTTGGGTAATGAAGCGCAAAAGTTCCTCTCGAAAAACTTTGGGGGCTTACTCAGGAAATACTATTAGTACGAGACAAAAACAACCACTATCACTTACTACTACTACTACTACTACTACTACTACTACTACTACTACTACTACTGCTACTACTACTACTAATAATAATAATAATAATAATAATAGTAATAATTGAAGCGAGCTTAACGAGTTTCAACCGTCCGACTCAACCAACGTTTTGGTGAATGTTCGTTCGTCTGCTCCATGACAACTTCTCATAAAAGACACTTCATTTTAATGAAACTAGTAAGTGTCTTCTTTTAGCTTTGCGAAGTAACTATTGATTGGAACTTCAATCTGCAAAATACAAAAGATAAAATTAACCAAATGGTGCAAGTTTCCACTCACGTATACAAAACAATTTTGCAATATCAACTACGTGAATCTTGTCCCATAAAGAAGCCGAAGCCCCTACACTGAAGACCCCTCAGAGATTTGATCATTGTCCACTCGGACTGAAATTTTCATTTGAAACAAAGACTTTAATATAAAGCCAATAATTTCTTTAAAATAGAAGAAAAGTTCGAAAGTTATGAGCATTTTCATATTTTTGCCTTTTCCCATAAGGGAGCCGTAGCCCCCTATACTGAAAAGCCCCCTTCCTAGATTTGATCATTGTCCACTCGGACTGAACTTGTCATTTGGAACCGACACTTTAATATGAAGCCAAACATTTCTTTAAAATAGACGAAAAATTCGAAAGTTATAAACATTTTAATATTTTTGCCTTTTCCCATAAGGGGGCCATATTAGCCTACACTGAAGAGCTCCCCGAAATTTGGCCATAGTCTACTCTTACTGAAATTGTCATTTGGAACCAACACTTTCATATGAAGCCAAAAATTTCTTTAAAATTGACGAAAACTTTGAAAGTTTCAAGCATTTTAATATTTTTGCCTTTTCCCATACGGGGGTCATAACCTTTATACCAAAATCCCCTCCGAGATTTGATCACTGACCACTCGGACTGAAATTCTCATTTGGAACCAAAGCTTTACTATGAAGCCAGAAATTAAACTTTTACATCAGTTTGAACTGACTGGGTTTCGGTTCACCCCACTATTATGTTTAGTTTAGTTAAGTAGTAATTTGTGACAGCTTCACATCATCAAAAGAATCTCTCACTTCACCGCCCTTTCCCCAGGAGTCCGTGCTGGATCCGCCACTGGAATCGATATACACTTTTCCTACTCTTTTCGTCACCCTTGGTTGTGTAGGGGCTCGCTCGAACAAATAAAGAAGCGGTAATATTACAATCAAGAGGTGCTATATATTAGGTATTTCTTTAATTACCTACCCCTAACCACACAGAGCCATCTTCGGTGGAATAAAGAGGGCGCGGTGGCTCAGTGGTAGAGCGTTCACCTCCGGTGCTTGGGGTCCCTGGTTCGGTCCCTCCATTGAAACAAGCGCACAATGGTAGAAACGTCGAGAGGAAACACCTTGGCATATTTCTTCCTCGTTGGCAGCAACACGGTCGCATTACTAGGTGAAAGTCAGATGGTGCGAGGAAGAAATATGCCAAGGTGTTTCCTCTCGACGTTTCTCCCATTGTGTGTTTGTTTCAATGGAGGCACAACAAATCCCTGTTTCCATGCCAAATTTTGCAGATGATCCCCGTTGGAGATATTCACGATACGCCAATGGTGTCGCCACTATTTTTATTGTATTCTACACATATCATTTGGTAGTTCAAGTGTTTGTTTGACGGCTCTATGTGCATTATTAGCTGAGATAAAGGACTGCTACGGGTAGTCAGATACAAGTCTGCAAGGATGCCTCTAGCGGCTAAATGAGAAAGGATATAACAAAGTTTGTCCTCTGAAAGTTGCCTTACATTTAAAGTCCTTTCGAACGATTCCAACAGTTATACCACTTTCCATTGCAAATTTTGAAGTTGTCCCCCGTTGGAGGTATTCACGAGACGCCACTGGTCTCGCTACTATTTTTATTGTATTCTACACATAAGATTTGGTAATGTAATTTTTTGCTTGAAGGCCCTACGTGCAATATTAGCTGCGATATAGGCCTGGTACGTTCCTATTGAATCACCCGGTATATATATATATATATATATATATATATATATATATATATATATATATATATATATATATACAGAGGTCTCACCTAACTTTGCGACTTGAAATATTTCAGAAATGATACGAAATGTGACAAATCCAGTTACGCAAAAATGTACCAATGCCAGAGGCCTATAAAATTCTGTAAACAATAAGTGCCTCCAGGGGTCCCTCATAGGGCCCCACGAGACAATTTAAAAATTTCAAAGGTGGCACTGTGGCCCATTCGTGCTCGTGCTTTCGAGCAGTTCAGGTCGCAAAGCCTGCTGGGAGCATAATTCATACGATTTTCACACATTGGTAGTGTGGTGAACTTAGTGGCATCTTTTTTTTTTGCCTATTTAGGCTCGTACGTTTAACATTTGTGGTGATTCCAATTTCTGTGTCTAGAGAATTTGAGCGTCATGTCTTATAAGAAAGAATTACAATACAAATTAATGTTTGATAAGCGTTATCGAAGTTCTCGACCTAATTCCAGTCAAGTGTACCAATGGCTGTTGGAGAAGTTTCCTAGTCTGTTTGACCAGATTTGTGCTCTTCAATTTCATGAAGAAACTTTTAGTATTTATATTAAGTTTAAATCAATCAAAGATTATGACCAGTTTGCCTCGACAGTGCCTGAGACTGTGACCTTTAATCACATGGACGGTAACGTAAGCACAGTACGAATTTTACCGGCCGAGGATCCTGTGAAATTGGTGAGAGTTTATGATTTTCCATTGGAAGCTCCAGTGCAATTATTGGAAGAACATTTTCGTGCCTATGGATTGGTAAGGCGAGTAGAACGACAGTATTGGGCGGCACCGTTTCCTACAGGCATTGACAGTGGTGTGCGGGTCATACATATTGAGCTAACTGAGCATATTCCTTCTAGATTGATCGTTCACGGTTACAAAGTGAATGTTTCATATGAAGGTCAGCCAATTACTTGTTTTTTTTTTTTTGCGAGAGCACGTCTCATACCGTGTCTAATTGTCATTTGAAGAAGAAAAATAGTGCTATGGGTGGAAACCGACCCCGCCGCCAGTGATTATGACTGAATTGGGGAAGGTATGGCGATCTAATCCGCTTCCGGCTTCTTCCGATCACGTAAGTGACGAACCAAGTTTATCTAAGACTGGGTTTGCAAAGGATAACAGTGTTCCCGATGAATCTCAGTTTCCTGCTTTACCAACGAGTTCCGTCGCGCCTTTACCATTACCAACCATGTCGTCAGTATTGGAGGATAAAAAAATCTTGGTGTCTGAGCAACAGCCCTCCGAGTCGTCTCTGGTCTCTACGATACATTCGGAGAATCTCAAGAATGCAGATGTGCCCATGTGTCCAAGTGAACCCCCCCCTCACAGGGTCTTGATCCTCTTAGCAATTCAGTTATATCACCCAGTGCTACGATGATTGCCGTTGATCCGGCTTCCCAACAAAAACACCGAAGGGTATCTAGATCGACTACAAAGAAGAAAGAACATACAACTGTTGTTGGTGGTTCTCAAGGTGCGATACAGTCCAAGTCACGTGATCACAGCCTCAAAGGCCGTGCTACGTCTGATTCCGAGATATAGCGTGCCTGCATAGTGTGTTTGTTTTTTTCTTTTTTGCGCCTTCAGTTCACGAGTGTTTTTTAGTTGCATTGAGTTGTGTGTTTAGCAAGGTGAAGATTTTTTTTCAAGTTTTTATGTGTTATACATTTCTTGTCTACTGCAGTGTCTTTCTATGGGCGATACAAGTAAGTTTTTGTTTGTTCTGCTGTTAGTGTTTTTGTGTGGGAGTATGCCGCAGATCAATGCTTTTACTTTAATTACTTTCAACATTAATAGAATTAGTTCTGCACAGAATTTAGCATTATTATTACAATTTATTGAACGGAATCGTGCAGACGTTTATTGTTTAACTAAAGTAACTTTTCATACATTTGACTTTCTCTCTGACTATAATACTATAGTGAATTCTGAAAAAAACACTGGTGTCGCGATGTTAGTACGAAAGGGTCTACATTATGATAGGGTTATGCTATCTCCGGATGGGAGAGCCATTCGTTGCTATATTAACGGTATATGTATTATTTGTTTATATGCCCCTAGTGGTTTTCTTAAAACACGAGAGAGGGAAGATTTTTATTCCAGTGTCATTTCATCGTTATTACCTCCCGGTCTTACTTATTGTTTATTAGCCGGCGATTATAATGCGGTGATCGACGCCCGTGATTCGCTCACACCATCACCTCCCTGTCATGCCTTAGTTGAGTTGGTGAGAGTTCTTCAGCTCCATGATGCTCTTCTAGCATCTCACTCTAAGCATGCAATGACGTACACCTGTACTACGACACAAAGTCGCTTGGATAGGATTTACGTCGATGCTCGCTTAAGTAAGGCTGTCCTCGCTGTCCATACCCGGCCTTTATCGTTCTCAAATCATGCAGCTGTATTAGTTCATTTTAAGCTGCCTTTTTTTTCTTCCGGCGGGAAGGGGACGTTCCTTCTGGAAGATCAACAACGAAGTGATGTTAAGAGAAGACACTGTTGAAGAGTTTACCGAGCGTTTTAAGTACTGGCGTAAAATGCAACGTTATTTTCATACGGATGTTGCGTGGTGGTCTACTTATTGTAAACCAAAATTCCGTAGTTTCTTTCAATGGAGAGGGAAATTGTCCCAACAGCACGATCGTCAGCTATATGAGTTTTATTATAGGGCACTATGTGACCTCTGGGCTGCACAGCCTTCCCTACTTAATCTGGCTTGTATTAACGATATTAAACGTAGAATGCGTCAAATCGATACTCGAGTATCGTTGCAGGCGTATTTTTCAGACGATCTATATCATTGTTTTCCGGAAGAATCGTCTTCCTTGTATCATGTAGATCTCCTGTTTCGACAGCGACGAGCTACATGTATTGAATCGTTAGTATTGGCCAATGGCGATACCATTTCCGACCCTTTACAGATCTTACAATAATTTACGCAACACTTTATAGCCTTCACGAGCGCATCGCATTCGGATTTTCTTTTTGCTCCTGAGTTTCTATCAGCCCTTCCCCAGCGGCTGCCTGCAGACGCTTGTCAGGCTTTATTGCGCCCAATTACGGCTGACGACATCTTGGTGGTTCTCAATAAATCTAAGGGACGTAGTTCTCCCGGCATAGATGGCTTGAGTGTATCTTTTTACCGTCATTACTGGCCTATTCTTCGTGGTACCCTTGTGACACTTTTTAATTCCTGGTTGTCTAATGTGCCCTTTCATTCTAATACTGCGCTTGTCGCACTTATACCCAAATCGTCCAAGGCGAAGGTTGTGGCTGATTACCGCCCTATCTCTTTATTGCCAGTTGATTTGAAATTATTTACTAAAGTTCCTACAGAACGATTACGATCTATCGTACAGAAACTTATCAGTCCGTATCAAGCAGCCCTGCACGAATCGAATAACATTCAATTCATCCTTCGTACTCTTCGAGACCTATTTGCATACTTTCAGTCTCGCGGTGTCCCAGCCGGAGCGTTAGCAGTAGACCTAGAGAAGGCTTATGATAGTGTCGATCACAATTTCCTTCGTCTAACCCTCGACGCTTGGGGTTTTCCCGCAGCTTTCTGTCAAGTAATTTCGAATTTATACACCACCGCTACGTTTCGTCTCCAAATTAATGGACATCTATCTGACCTCATTCTCTTAAAGCGAGGTTTGCGCCAGGGCTGTAGTTTAAGCTCTATTTTGTTTTCTTTAGTTATAGACCCTCTCCTCCATCGTTTGGTGCTTGTGTCTTCCCCAGGCCCTACCCTCTTTACTTGTCAAAACATCTATTGTTTCGCTGATGATCTGACTATCACAGGGCTCGACTCGGGTGCTCTTCAGGGTGTCTTTCCGGTTCTCAAACGATTCTCGCGTTGCTCTGGCCTTCAGTTTAATGAAAAGAAAACTCAAGTGTTACAATTTCACGGCTTTCAGTTACCCTCTCCTAACACAGGTACGCAGCCTATACCGCATGTGACATCCTTAATTATTTTAGGCATTCCATTCATGTCCCTTCCCACTCCCCATTATGAAGAAGTTTGGCAACCTCTCCTTAAGCAAATTCGAGGGTTGTTCTTCACCCTCCGCTTTCGTCGATTTTATTTATGGCATCGCATTCAATTTATCAATATCTACGTGGCATCTAAGTTGTGGTATAGGGCTCGGGTATTTCCCCTCCCTGAGATTTACGCCAAAAGATTTGAATCTCTGTTCCTTTGGCACATATGGCGGGGTTACTATTTTCGCATTCCCAGAAATGCCATTTACCTCTCACGTTCCCGCGGTGGTCTCGGTTTAGTTCATATCCGTCTCAAATGTCAAACTCTCTTCATGGCAGATTCCTACGTGGGTCTTTCATCCGTCGACTCTATTACGAACCATTGGTTTAGTTGTTTTTGGCCGGAGTACGCTCAAACTGTCAATCCCCCTTTTATTCAATTTGCCGATCAGTGTCCGAAATATATTTTGATCTTTATTCGATATTGGATTTATGACGGGGTGCCTTTGGTCCCTCAGCAGCACAATGCTCGCTCATTATATTCTGTTCTCTTCACATTGTCCTCTCAGCCGACTCAGTTACGAGTAGTACAACAGTTTCCACATATAGAGTGGCAGCAAGTGTGGGCTAACATTTGGAACCCAATCTTACCTTGCTATATGCAAGTGTTATGGATTCAAGTAGTCCATCAACTTATCCCAACACGTGCGCGGCTTTATGCAATACAACGAGCACCTGATGCTTTGTGTACTATATGTCGCTCTGAGGACACTTTGGCTCATCGGTTTACAACATGTGAGGGAGCGACAGTGATATGGAAGGCCTTGCAGGTGATGGTGGGTCGTATCACTCGTCGTCCGAGTGCACAGTTTCACATTGATCATCTGCTCCTGCCGGACTTTCATTTCTTTCCCCAATAAGCATCGTACAGTGCTTTTCCTGCTAGCCAGCACTTTACTATATTTCCAGGGCATATCACGTTACTGGATGCACGCACTTTAATTTTCTTCAACGTACACGCCGGAAATGTTATTCTCCGCAGCAGGAAAGGATTTCTTTTAGTAGGTTTTTAGAAGTGCTTTTGTCATTAACTAAAGTTCCTCTCTCGTTGTTGTTTTTATTATTATTATTATTATTATTATTATTATTATTATTATTATTATTATTATTATTATTATTATTATTTAAATATGCATTTATTTATTTCTAGTTCTCTGCCTTTATTGTTGTAGACCCAGAATTGGTGATTTTTATATTTATGTCTAGTGCTTTTCTTGTTTAGACTCAGCTAGTTGAGTTCATTTTGTATTTTTCAAGAAGGTATTAATAAAATTAGTGGCTCAATGGTAGAGCGTTCACCTCCGGTGCTTGGGGCTCCTGGTTCGATCCCAGCTCGCGCCGTGTGGACTTTGTAGTAGACAAACACTGTGTTCGTGGGTTTTCATTATTTCTCATAATCACCGTCTCCTTTAGTTTAACCGGCATAATCGTGGGATGTAAAACTGAAAGACTTTTTAAAAATTTCAAATGGAAACATCCTACTTTTATAGCAGATTCTGATTCTGAGATCAAAACTAAGCAACTTTCATTTGAAGCACTTTTTCATTATTCTAATAGATGGTGCTGTAATCGCAAAGAAAAAAGAATGCCATCGTACGTACATCCCATAACTTTGCGACCTCAAATATTTCCGAAATGGCAAAAAATGTGATAAATCTAGTTACGTAAAAATGGACATATGTCAGGGACCTATAAAATTCTGTAAACAAAAGTGCCCCGAAGGTCCCATCATAGAGCCCCAGGGGCAACTTTAAAATTTCAAATGGAAACCCCATATTTTTTAGTCAGATTTTGATTTTCCGATCAAAACTAAACAAATTTTACTTGAAGCACTTTTTTGTCATTCTAATAGATGGTGCTGCAATCAAAAAAAAAGGAATGTCATCGTATGTTCGTACCCTAACTTTGCGATCTCAAATATTTCAAAAACGGCAAAAAAAAAGAAAGAAAAAGAAAGAAATGTGACAAATTTAGTTACGTAAATATGTACCCATGTCAGGGGCCCTATGAAATTCTGTAAACAACAAGTGCCCCCACGGGTCCCCTCATTGGGTTTCAGGGGCCAACTGAAAAGTTTTAAATGCAAATTCCGTATTTTTGTTGCAGATTCGAATTTTGCGATCGAAACTACGCAAATTTTACTTGAAATACTTTTCGTTATCCACCTAGATGGTGCTGTAATCACAAAGAAAGGAATATCATCGTACGCTATCTGGGATTGGTGATAAACTAAATATCTCGAGAAATATACATGCAATTAAAAAGCACGAAATACGTGTCATTTATTATAAAAAGGCTTAGCATAAAACAAAATTGCTTTCATTTACATTTCAATGCGACCGTAGTAGACCATTACGATATGGAGAGGAAAGTTTTTTTTTTTGTATTTTTTTAAAGAAAAATCATCCCTAGAATTGTAAGGGTCAAGCAGACCAATTTGTTCGTTAAATATCACATGACGCGGACAAATTAATTAAAATCATTATTTCACACTAGTACGTTAAAGCACAAATGACAAAGGAGATTCACAGAAGAACATTTACAAAACCTGTATAAAGCGCAAAGAAACTTAATTGATATACAGGGCTATTGTAAATGATCTTCCCGAATTCAAAGGTTAATAACTCACGTGTGTTTAGTCAAAATGCCATGCTGTTTATGTTAAATAAGAGAAAGCCCAAAAGTATTTTTTGTTCATAAACACATGAGTGTTGTTCCTTGTCAAAGTTGCTCAAGATGAAATGAAAATGAAATCTTTGAGTTTTACGTCCCACGGTTATGCCGGTTAGGCTAAAGGAGACGGTGATTATGAGAGATGAGTGAAATGGTGGAATGAAGAAAGTGGGAGGAAACGGGAGAACCCCGAGAAAACCCACGAGCACGGTGTTTGTCCACCACAAAGTTCACTTGGCGGGGGCTGGGATCGAACCCGGGACCCCAAGCAATTGCTCAAGATGAGTGCCGTTTGTAATTCAACATACATTAGTTTGATAGTCTAATTCTCGGCACACTCTTTTTTACATCCCAGAGTCAGGAGATCCATCTGCTTATTAAATGCGTTCTCAAAGTTCAGTTAAATTGTTAGGGAGAGGTGGCATACATTTGGGTTTAACATAACCCTAACTTCGTTGAGAATTCCGTTTCACATGAAAGTAGAAAATATAAAAAAAGCTGTCCTGTCTTCGTTTTCTGCTATCTAGATGTACTATTATCCTAGTTATGGAATACGTAACTACACATCAGCTTTACCTACCACGTAGTGTCTTCCCGGTTTTATTTTTTAATCGAAGAACTTGATTATCATGAGTCCCCTTGCCTCTCACGACTTGGTTGTCTAAAATTGGCAGATGAACAAAGTGTAACTGATGTTTCACAGCATATGCTCAAACTGCACACCTTTCTTGGTCTGGCAGTGAGTAATTCGATGGTAAAACACAAATATTGCATTAGTGATTACATCTAGTTCAATAAGTGCAACTTCATCTATGACCATTTGACGAAGTTTATCCAAAGTGGTTGGCATTGTTGATATACTTGGATTTTTAGATAAATCCATAAAAAGTAATTTGATGGCGATAAATCAGGGGAACAGAGAACTAGTGGGTCACCCAATCTCACCTCTTGTGTCAATTCATTATTTAGGAAATTCTGCGGTAAGAAATTGCCGCATATTTACACTGTTGTGCGGTCCTGCACAACCTGCTGAAACCATCTGTGGGCAAAATTGTCTTTTGCAGTGTCTCTTATTGCTGGAACAACTTGATTTCGAAGCATCTCCTCACAGAGTTCAGAAGTCAAATTGTTATAAATAAACGATGGACCAATTATTGTATATTTGGCGCTGTTGCCCAGATATTACACTTCTCAGGATGTAGAGTGTGTTAGAAAGGATCAACGAGATTGCTGTCAAATCAAAACCTGGAAGTATATATGGTAATGTAACCAGTTAGGTGGAACGTGCCTTCATCAGAGAACGCATTGCTGCTAGGAAAAGTAGGATCATCATTGATGTATTTCATCATACCTTCACAAAATTCTACATGGCGATCAAAGACATCTTCATTCAACTGGTGTATCAAATGAACTTTGTATGCGTGGAACTTCATTTTCTTCATTGTTTTCGCAGAAATGTGACTAATGTGATGTTGTTCAGCAGATTTGTGAATGCTAAGTTGAGTATTTTCAATAAATGACTGCTGTTTGTCTGCTGTATTTTCAACAATCAAGCTGTTTGTCGCTGATTTCGGTCGACGTTGAATGTTACAATCCTTTATAGTTACCGTTTCCTCGAATGTATTATGATGCACTCGACAGTAGATCTCGAAATGAATTGTGTGGAACGCGAGTTTTATCGTTAAAAATTACCTTTACTTCAGCACATGACCTTTGGTAATTGCCAGATCTTCGTATCATCGAGAGCGTTACAACTTTACTTTGCGAGCTTTAATACAAACCAGTTGAAATACAGTTTGAGTGTTCAGAGGTTCTCTGCAATAATGATTACTGCTACCAATATCTAATGGCTTCTACATTGCTGGATCGTAATTTACAATCAACCACAAGTATTTACATAACATGACATATGGGTGACACATATGTGTCTTCTGGTCAAATGTTATTTGTTCCATTAAATTTATAAGAGCACATTTGCTCTCTTATATCTACCGATAAACTTTACATGTTCATATTTACTTTAACTTCTCAGATGGAATTACATGTGGTTTCAAATCAAATCATAATTATGTACATCTACATAACCATAACAACAAAATGATGATGTTCTTTTAAACTTTAATTAATTCACCGATCAAACATACGTGTTTCACTTTCACTTTTATCTCTCAGGTAAAATCACATGCTCTATATTCAAATCAAATCGTCATTATACATATCTACATCAACATGACAAAAATGAGTAATTTAATTCTCTTTTGAGACTATGTCCGATTATTAATTAAAACATCATGTCCAAACGGAAAGCTAATCAACTTTCTCAGTGTCCACAAGTTCACAGAAAAAAATTCAGTTCTTGAAGAATATGTATTAATACAAACGTGTTCTAATTTTATTTGTTTGCAAGTCTTAGCACCAACATCACACAACATGTTCTATTCTTGAACCAGCTTTTCATTTATCAACCTCAGGTGACGTACAATGATATTATTATTATTTTGCTATTTATGTGTTATCTAGGAGGACAACGAAAAAAAATCATAAACTAAAAATTGCGTATTTTCGGTCGCAGTATTAAAATCTCCATTAATGTACGTAGATGCTTTCTATTTGAAGGGACTTACTTTTTATGTTAGTTGAATATATGTTTTAAAATGATTGGACATGTACATAAATTGCAAGTGTATTTATTGAGGTATTTAGTTTATCATCAGCTTTAGGTGACGTGATATTCATTTTTTGTCTTATTACAGCTTCATCTAGTAGAATAATGAAAAAGTGCTTCAAGTTAAAGTTGTTTACTCTCTATCACAGAATCAGAATCTGCAATAAAAATAAGGGGTTTCCATTTAAAACTTTCGAGCTCCTTCGTGGCTAAGCGGTTAGCGTACGCGCCTTTGGCGTGGAAGAGCCGGGTTCAATTCCCGGTGGGAGCTAATGTGGTTCAAATTCCACGTTAATCAGTAGGTCCACGTCTCATATAGCCTCACTGCTGACGGAGACGTTAAACTCAAAACCAACTCAACTCAATTTAAAACTTTCAAGTTCCCCCCAGAGCCCTATGATGGGATCCCTGGGGGCACTTCTTATTTACAAAATTGTATAGGCTCCTGATATGGGTACGTTAATGCTTAACTAGATTTGTCACATTCTTGTCATTTCGGAAATATTTTAGGTTGCAGATTTAGGGGACGTACACACGATGATATTCATTTCTTGCGATTACAGCGCCATCTATTAGAATAACGAAGATCGGAGAATCTGCATGTGCAGTAAAAGTATGGGGTTCCCGTTTGAAATTTTCAAGTTGGCCCCTGGGGCCCTATGATGGGACCCCTGAGGGCACTTGTTGTTTACAAAATTTTATAGGCCATTGCTATGGATACATTTTTGCGTAACTAGATTTGTCAGATTTCCTGTCATTTCGGAAATATTTCAGGTCGCAATGTTAGGTGAGACACCCTGTATATCTATCTACCTATATATATATATATATATATATATATATATATATATATATATATATATATATATATATATATATATATATATATATATATATATATATATATATATATATGTGTGTGTGTGTGTGTGTGTGTGTCATGAGAGACTGCTGAAAAACTAATAGCCCAACCCAATGGTTTAAGTAGAATGATAAAATTTACAGTTTTGAAAAACATATCTCTGTATGTATAAATGCAAATTTTCATATTAATAATGAAATTCTTGTTGAACATTACCCCTGAAGTTATGTGTGCCCAATCAGCTAATTTCACGAACATCGAGATCAACCACAAGTGTCATAAAAGTTTTTGTTCCACCAAGGAACGTCACAGAAGTAAATTCATGAGGAAATCAGTGAAACACTACGGGACACTCTTCCTCTATATACAGTGATAAAAAAGTGGGTAACAATTTAAACGTGACAATTTCTCAATAGATGATGCTTTACATCCAAGATAACCAAAACCAGTGATTCCCCGAAATGGTGGATTCAATTTATATCATTATTCTTGAAAATTGCAGTATTTCAGCAAAAACTGTGCCAGAGATTGTGGGCATTTGTCTGGAACACGTCGATAGTATACTTCACAATGACTTGGGCATGTGCAAGTTCTCGGCATAGTAGGTTCCCAAAAACCTGTCAATAAATCGAAAGAGTGAAAGATTGACGGCATCAAGGAAAGCCTTCTCCCATTTTGACTGTAATGCCGATCAATTTCTTTCACGAATAATAACAATGGACGAAATACGGTTGTACCACTAAGTTTCTGAAACGAATCTACCGTCAATGAAGTGGCAGCACAGATTTTCCTTTCGTCATAAGAAGTTCAAGACACAGAAGTACGCTGAAAAAGTGTTTGCAACATTCTTCTGGGATAAGAATGGAGTCGTACTTATAGACTTCCACCCCAAAGTTCAGATATTTAATGCAAAATCTCTGGATTACAGTCAAAATTGAAAAAAATGGAAGTGCAACGCCTTGAAAATAAAAAAGAAAGTATTATGTTCCTTCAGAAGAATGCACCTGTCAATGAAACACTGCAAGCACAACTGACATTGCATGATCTAGGATTTCAATGTCTAGATCATCATCCTTATTTTCCAGATTTAGCTCCGTCTAATTATTACTGGTACTTATTTCCACAACTCAAATAGTACTTGAAAGGACGTCATTTTAGATCTGATAAGGGTAGTGTTATGAACTGTGGTGTGAGGAATTCAATAGATTTTTTAAACTGGTCTGCAAAAACTGGATTACTCTACAAGTGTATTGAACCTCAAGGGGACGAGTATCTAAAATAACTAAAACTTCATCTTTCGTCTTTCTTTCTGGGTTGGTCTACGAATTTATCAGCAGCTCCTCGTACATTTCTAGTCAATATGGTAGACGTCACTTCAGTGCTTTTACACAAAATAACTAAGAGTGCACGGCATATTCCAATTTCTAATTAAAAATCAGCACTCTGACAATACATTTTATTGGGAGCTAATCAATATAATTCCATACATTTATACTATTAATATTATCATTTGTGGTAAGGGAAAGTACAATTCTTTTTACATCTCCTTCAAAAATTTAGCTCTGGTACTCGCAAATTAAGCTGTTATAAGCCCATCCTATGAAT
This sequence comes from Thermobia domestica, assembly GCF_964235325.1. NCBI lineage: Eukaryota > Metazoa > Arthropoda > Insecta > Zygentoma > Lepismatidae > Thermobia > Thermobia domestica. The sequence goes on from NC_137470.1 coordinate 121,395,543, forward strand.
ACTGAATGCAGAGAATAATGTTGTAGAAAAAAGGTATAGAACCTTTAAATAAAATAAAATGTGTAACTGAAAACTTCAAACCTGGTTAAATACACACGAGTTATTTAATATATATAATTAATTAATAACATAATTAATTGTTTTACCTTTCTTTTGTTTCTAATCGAGGTTGATCCAATGCGAAGAAAACAAATGGACCAAATTTACAATTCTTGTTTCCTAGGCAGAATGAAAGTTCCGTTTTCAGTTGAATCAGATCTAAAATGTTGCATATTCTCACTGTTGGAAACTAAAAATCATAAGAAAGAACTAAAATTTACCGGGAGAAGCGCTAAATTAGAAAACAGAATATATATGTGTATAACCAGACAGTCAAAGAAGAAAGCTTGAGCACTAATCTTCCACATAGTAAAGCCATGGATAGTACAATCTGACAATGAGATTTCTTATGATACTGACTTATAAAACACCATATTTAGAATGTTTCGCGATTGTAGGAGTCGGGGGGGGGGGGAGCAGAAGCCATTAGGGAAGCTCTCGCCACCCTTGCCCACCCTCTGAGGTCATCACTGTTTAAGGGCATAAGCAGGACTGAATTAACCAATCTGTAGGCCAGGGGATAGAAAAATATGTGGCCTCTGCTGACTTCACCTAATACGTACATTTCTGTGAAAGTACAGTAGAAAAGTTACGGGAATGCTTCATATGTTTGTTCATTTTATTTATTTTTTATTTTATGACGATGATAGTATCTTCTTGGTTCTTTTTAGGTAGCCAGTTGAGATATCGATCAGGGTGGAGGCCCCTGTCCACCTTTAGGCACGGGGTATAGCCCCCTAAGCCCCCCTTAATCCGCCCTGAGTATGAACAATTTATAGGGTTAAAGTGTTATAATAATGTTGTAGACGTTATGACGACGATATGCATTTCAGCTGTTTAGTACACAGAAAGTACATTGGTGGCAGCACTCTGCAGTAAAACGTTATGAAGAAGTCATCTGTTATTAATATTTGCTACCGACAGATGAATACTGTATAGGTTCATTGGTGCTTGTTTCCTGAAAAGTTGAAATAAGTTTCACGGCAGAAAACCTTAGTCTAGCTTCTTTTCAACTGCACATCCACGGGGAGGAGGTGTGTCGGGTCTGCACAACCAAAAACTTCCTAACTCAACATAAATTTGTGCATTTTTCATTAAAACTATACGGGCGGTATGCAGAGTCATTTTCACGCATGATTAGTGTCATACTAAAGAGTTCGACTAACATAAGGTTCCTGTAGTATTCAGACCATTAGTATGACGGTAATCATACGTCAAAACGACTCTGCATAAGGCGGTACATGTTTAACAGAACAAGGATTGATGCAGCATGAAAATTTGATCTTACACTTCAACTGTACTTTTTCTCTTATAAAAACATTCTAGTTTTATCATTTTTTTTTCTGAAAATATATGATGAAGTATTTTACAGTAACATCGCCTTTTTGTCTGCACAATAATGTCCGTTCAATACTACATAGACATAGTTTGATATAACAACAAGCTGTGGTTTAGGTTTGGAAATTGTTTGCAGTGGACACACTCCGTGTGCGACTTCTAATATTAAAGAATATGTTTATGAATTTTGTGGTTACGGAGGGGTTCGAAGTTTTTTGGAGAGGAGGTGCAGTACGTCCATGTACAGTATTATTAGGCCTTTGTTACTCTGTATTCAAAAGATGATAAGTAATTCTTAATTACTGCAACTTAATTTTTCAGAAAAATGGAAGAGCTAGATTATTATTATTATTATTATTATTATTATTATTATTATTATTATTATTATTATTATTATTATTATTATTATTATTATTATTATTACAAGAAAACAAAGAGTGCAGATAAAGTGTAAAATCAGATCTCAGGGGTACAAGAATCATTTCTCTGTAAAAGAAGAAGTACACTTGTGTTAATAAAGTGTACAAATGTTAGTCGAGTTACGAAGATTTCCGGAGTGATGCAGACCCTGGGGAACACTCGTGTGGGTACGACCCTGACCGAATATGCCTATTAGTAAACGACTAAGGGAAAAGAAGAGGGTTTACATCCAGGGACGTATATACTATGACGCGAAACCCCCAATGGGGGGGGATATGGCGACAATTCCTTTACCCTACCTCCTAGTAGGTCAACATGCTTTTCACTTTTGTATTATTCGGCAATGTTCTCCCAATCTCCCCATTTTTCGGCTATCTATGTTAAATATTCAGAATTCTGTTTTCGACACAACAAGGTTTTCATAGGTGAAATGTAAGTCATTTCCGTCTAGCTTTTCAGTTGAGTTGATTGAGTTGATTTTGAGTTTAATTTTCCTTTCAGCAGTGAGACTATGTGAGAGGAACCTACTGATTAACGTGCAATCCGAAACATATGAGCTCCCGCTGGGGCTCGAACCCGGGTCCGCTAGGCGCGTACGCTAACTGCTTAGCGAGGAAAGAGCACCGTCTAGCTTTTCAGAACTTATTACCGCGTATTTGCTGTTTTCGACGCTCCCTGTCTCTGTCAGTTCTGTGGAGAGGTCGTTCTCAAAATTGAAATTAATAGAAAGAAAAAAATGTGAGAAGAACAATCGGCCAAAATAGATTAAGTAATCTAGCACTGCTTTCTCTAACTGCGGACGAAGCTGTAAAGTGGATGTGCTTGCCAGGAAAGCAAGAATTAACGGCTACTCTTCATGAAGACTGACGTCACTGACTGCAAAGAGGTAAGCCTATCTTCCATTCTGAAGCTTATCGAATAAATTATTAAATAGTGGCTTCCATTTATGAATATTTAAGCCTAGTAGTTGCCAGAACCGATGAAGGGTGGGGGAGCCGGGGCTTTTAACCGGGGGCCCGGACTTCTCAGTGGCTCAGCGAATACAGATAATGATATAACCCTTGTGCTACAGAAAAAAATGCTACATTTTTCCGTATTTTTTTTAAAGACATGTTTACCTGGATATTGTTTAATGTTTATTTATTTATGATGTTTCATTGTTAGTTTTTTTTAGTTTTTTGACTCTTTTGCTATATGCTTGCACAAAATACAGAAAAAAATAGTTTAACTTACTTCCTCTACTAAAAAAAAACGTTTTCCTTCTGAGAAGAAAGAGGAAGCAGTAGCACAGTGTCCAACAGAAATGTCGCTTACAAAAAGCAAACACAGCCCATGGAATGAAAATGGTTAGCTTCCTAAATTGTAAATAATAAACGAAGGTCAAGGCAATAAGTTAAAACTTTACGCACTGTATTAGCCTGAGCGGCGGACTGACTTTGATTATAGAAGCACTAGTTTAACTATTTCAAAATTATAAAAAGGACATATATAAAAGCGCCCTTCTGTAATCGATGACTCAACAAAGATTACACTAGCCTGCAATGGTTGTGTTTTTCAACATTTGATGATGGATTCCTATGTATCTTGGTGCGCTTAATCCAAAACGGACCTTAGTTTGTTTCCATCACGTCAGACTTGTTTGCAAATGCCAATGTATCAAATGTAGTATATGTCGGAAAATATCACAAATATTCGACTTAATGGCGTAGTTGCATAATCGATATTACCTTAAAATCACCACACATGACCCATTGATGATCATCATATTTCATTTTCTGGAGTACAAATGATAAATTTTTGTAACGTTCTTGTATGTGTACAGAATGTCCTATGGGTATTAACGCATACCTGTTTTTGTTGTGAAGCAGGCTAACTGTTAGGCTTCGTTTCTACTGATAAATCAATAGTCTCCAATCAGTGCTTTCGTACGAAATATTAAATGTCTGAAACAGCCCATAGACATCATTGCAGAATACTGACAAGTAAGGGACCATATGGTTGTCGCGCAAATCAGATGCAGACATACGCCATCTGATTGAGCATGAAAAGATGTGGAGAACACAGAAATTTAAGGTGCTAAGGGCCATAGGGAGCAGAGCGAGGAAAGAGGAAACATTGAATGTCGGCAAAATTGGAGAAAGTCAGAAATGACGGGAAAAGTTAATTTCGTGCAAACAGGGAAAGAAAATCAATCAAAAGAAAGAAACTAAACATAACAAGGGCATCAAGGACGAAGAAAGATCATAATCAGGGTTGCCATCCGGACCGCAGCGTTGCCAGCGCTGCATAACATTGATATGGAAGATATAGCACAGTATAGCAATTCATGCACAAGGAAAAATATTAGTAACACAAAAGACAATTAAAAAGACTGTACACGTACGTAAAAAGGTTTAACGTAATCGTGAGTGAATATTACACCCGCGTGAATACAAATGGAGGAAAATAGAGAACAGTACGCACCATTTGTAGTTTAATTGCAGTTGACGTGAAGATCACGAACGAATGCGTGATCAACACACAAACATTTCTCGCAGTGAGCACAGGGGATGAAAGCAAGCTGGTCACACACGTCTCTGAAGCATTCCTCTGTCAGTCCTTTTTCAAAGCAATATGCGGAAGGTGTTTCAAACTGTCCAGGATGTTCATTGGAGTAGCCACATTTGAAAAACGCAAAGCGTGTCATCTTTTGGAATCGCCTAGAGGAAAACTGGTAATGAACAAATGACTGAAGGCGGAGAAAGTTCTCACGTTGCCACACATTAATACTGGAGAACACTAACGTATCTGTGATGAACTTCATCATGTTTTAGAATGGACGAAAGAAGAACACATCTGCAGGCTGTATAAGGCCTTACATTTCGGAGGAATCAGCTTTTTGTAGAACTGAACACCGTCAGGAACTGTCATGTTGTAAAGAGTGTCAGAGTGTCCTTGTTTGGAGTCCAGGAGTCAACCAAAAGCAAAACACGATCCTTACCCTGAAGATCGGGCCACAAAACTTCTTCCAGGAAGATTTGCAAATCCCGTTTGGTCATATTCGCTGATCTGCTTGCATATGCTTTCACATTGGGGAATTCAGCGACCATGAGCGCTGGAAAGTTACCACTGGGTTCCGAAACAAGAACATACATGTGTGGAAACAATGTACCGTCCATCCCAATCACCCGGTGGGGACAAAAGGTTCGGATCCCTCGTTAAACTGTAGCTCCCGTTTTTATACGTCATTATCATCCCATGGAAGGCAATAGCAAACCACATGGGTTCATCCAGCCCAGGGACCTTCAGGTCAAAACCTGCCTTCGGGCAGAACACCGATCATCATCATCATCATCATGGAACGATGCTCCCAAACACTTTCGTTTTTGTGTTATCATGCGTACCTCCTTCACTTTCATGTCTATATTTGTCCTCCCTCATGTACATCATTCACTCACGACTATCGTTAAACCTTTTTACGCACGTGTACAAAGTCTTTTCAATTATCTTTTGTGTTACTAATATTTTTCCTTGTGCATGAATTGCTATACTGTGCTATATCTTCCATATCAATGTTATGCAGCGCTGGCAACACTGCGGTCCGGGTGGTAATCCTGATTATGATCTTTCTTCGTCCTTGATGCCCTTGTTATGTTTAGTTACTTTCTTTTGGTTGACTTTCTTTCCCTGTTTGCAAAAAATTAACTTTTCCCGTCATTCCTGACTTTCTTCAATTTTGCCGACATTCAATGTTTCCTCTTTCCTCGCTCTGCTCCCTATGGCCCTTAGCACCTTAAATTTCTGTGTTCTCCATATCTTTTCATGCTCAATCAGATGGCGTATGTCTGCATCTGATTTGCGCGACAACCATATGGTCCCTTACTTGTGAGTCTCCTTCTTCCGACAAGTCTGGAAGAAATTGTTGTTCTCTGTGCCTGAACCAGGACAACGAAGTTCCAGTTGCGAGCAAATTCTTTTCTTTTGGCCTGGAAGCAAATAGTTCTGTCCCCTGTTTGGTGAGGTGTAAGTCGCGAATTACATCGTTCAGTTCCGATTGTGTAAATGGTTGTGTAGCAGATTGCCAGGTTCGAAAGAGTCGTTCTCGTCGGTGACTTCACATTCTTCATTTTCGGAACCACCTACATTAGGCAAATGTTCTAGTTGCACTAGCACGGACACGTCTGGTCCATGAGGGACAGGACATGACGCCAATGACACTTTGGATAGACGATATTCCTTTTAGTCTTGATATTGAAACCGTAAACATTGGTTGAATAAACGTCGCACTGTGATTTTGTGGCTCGCGCCACACCTTCGGAACGCGAAATCTGAAAGCCTATTGTTCTTCCATTAACCACCGTCTTAGTCCTTCAACACATGAATGGCAAACATAATGGGGTGCCCAAGTTTTGTCTTGATATCCTACTTGTACACCGAAATACGCGAGATACACGGTTGCACCAGCACTAACACTTGCAGTGTGCACAACGTTTAATTATGCAAGTGCTGCTCCTGCCGGTTTATGTTGCAAAGGATTCGTTGTTATCATAAACAAACAGATCGCAATATTTTCTATGTCCTAATATCTATCCATACGTCTCATATTTGTGATGCTTTTAGACATATAACACATTGTGATACTTGCGATATCGAAACAATTCTGACGTGATGGACACAAACTAAGATCATGTTTGGAGTAAGCGCACCAAGATACATAGACATCCATCGTCCAATGTTGAAAAACAACACATAACCGAAATAATGCAGACCTGTGTTATCAGAAAAGGAAACTCTTATAATGGAGTCTACTCTGACCCTTCAGCTAAACTTTAGTGATATCACAGATGCATTTGCTAGCAGGAAAGCAAGAAAGGCTGTTTTGTAAAGTACGAAATGTAACTCTAGTAATGTAATTAGTATATGTATTTAATGTAATTACTAGTGAAGCAAGAAAGTTCGTGCGCTTTTACACTATGAAAGAAAAATGTCAATTACAGCGTTTTAGCGGTTTATTTATTCGGCAAAATAGTCTCCATTTGCTTCTACAGTCTTCTTCCAGCGCTCAACAAGCTTGTAAATGCCAGTTTTTTTTTTTTTTTTTTTTGAATATTTGTTCCCAAGACTCGGAAATCTCAGCAACTGCATTTTTGACGTCTTGCTCAGTCTTGAACTGCCTGCCACGCATAAAGTTGTCCATGGCCAATAATAAATGGCAATCCGAAGGGGCGACATCTGGGGAGTAGGGAGGATGAAGTAGAGGCTCCCAACCAAGTTATGAGATTATCTCCAGCGTCTGTTTTGCGGTGTGAGGGCGCCGTTGTCCTGGTGATAGAGCACACCTCTTCTGTTCACTAGTGCTGGCTGTTTCTGGGTCAGTTTGGTGGCTACCGTTCTCAGTTGTGATGAGTACACATTTTTGGTAATTGTGTTACCACGTTCTAAGAATTCGTAGTGCACGATACCGTTTGTAGTCCACCAAACACAGAGCAAAACCTTGCGTTGACGGATGTTCGGTTTTGCAGTCAAACGCTTCGGATCAGCGTTGCCAACCTGATCAGAAGATATTATCGTACGTAGCACTTAAAATTATCGTTTTTGTTGTAAAATTATCGTATCTTTTGTTTCCAGTCTCAATATCAGGCTTTATTATTATTATTATTATTATTATTATTATTATTATTATTAATAATAATAATAATAATAATAATAATAATAATAATAATAATAATAATAATAATAACAACAATAAACATGAACGTTTGCAGCTAAAACTATATTTAACAATCTGAATAGGAAATAAGATTGAGGATTAATTCTTTACCAGTCTATCAAAAAATATATTTCTTCAACATTTCATATATTTACTTGTGAAGCCTTATCTACATTAAGTAGCTAGTAATTACCCATTCTGAATCGGTTTGCTGTGTACCTGGTCGTAGTTCCCAGTTTGATTACAGGTGAGATCACGTGTCTGCAGTACAAATACTAGTAAAAGTTTGGATCAATTTTACAGTGTGTTTTATCTCATACAGTATCGGTGTTCAAAATTGCAGTTATCCGTTTAACCAATTACCTAGTAATAATAAACATGAGTAAACAAGTCATTTGGTTTTATGATTTTAAACTACGGTAAATGTAAAATGTAGCTAACAGTGTAATAAAAAAAATTAAATTAATTTTAATTTTCCAGCATTATTTGCCTTCTCGAGATGTTGGTCGTTCTTGTAATGTTTTAAGTAATCCTGTCACATATGTTGCACAATTCATATTCTTTTTCAAGCATGAATGAAATTTCTTTCAAATTTCAAATATCTCCAGGATTATCTTTGCTTCTTACCAATTGTTGTTAAATTATCGTACACTTTCCTGTTATCGTACAGCAGCTATCGTACATCGTACAAGTGTCAAAATTATCGTATGATTCGATAATTATCGTACATGTTGGCAACGCTGCTTCGGATCATTCGGTGATAGCCAATGGTATGACCGTTTTTTATTGTCATACATTACCCACTTCTCGTCACAAGTTAATATACGGTCCAAAATTGGACAGATTTTGTGTCTCGTCAACAAAGATGAACAGATATTCAGTCTTTAGAACTTGGCTCGTAGCGGTCAGCTGGTGAGGGACCCACTGACCCAGTTTCCAGGTCTTCCTCAACTGATGCAGACTTGCCTGAATGGTTTCCCTGCTTACCTCGAATCGGTGAGCAAGTTCCTCACATGTTTGACTGGAATCATCTTCAATAGATGTCTTCAGGTGGTCCATTTCCACTGATTTAGACCTCCTAGAGCGAGGCTTATTTTGCAAGGTCTCGTCACCAGTTGAAAAGGTCTGGAACCATTTTTGTGCGGTACGTTTACTTATTACACCCTCTCCGAACGCAACACATATTTTTCTAGCTGCTTCTGCACCATTTGTCCCCAATTTAAACTGGTAAAGCAAACAAGCTCTAAGAACTTCATTTGACACTGGCATGATCACGACCGATTTTTACACACCACACTAACAAGTGCGTTATTGCATTCACCGTGGCTGATGCGCCAATGAATAAGCTTCCCCAAACAGTCAAAACTTTCATGCTACGGCGACAGATGTCGCCGAAGCAGCCAAATGGGCGCGGGTGTGGTTAAAAAGGGCACGAACTTTCTTGTTTCCCTGATATAAAGGTAACCAAGAAGGTTAAAAAGGGCACGAACTTTCTTGTTTCCCTGGTATAAAGGTAACCAAGAAAGTTATGTTGCTTTTGGTGGAGGTCTGTCTTCAGTTGGTCCTTTCACCGTGAGTTGAATGCGAATGGAGATAAGGCGAAAGTCAGTTGTTGGTGTTGGTATATCCAACATAATAGCTGGTTGAGGCTGTTCAGCTACACCGTGAACTTGCGTAAGGACTGAGTGAACATGGGACCTCAACAGAACGTCACAAGGGCGTGTATGCTATACGAGTTCAAACTGGGGTCAAACGCCGTTGCAGCGGGGCAGAAGATATAATAGGCCTTTGGTGAGGGTGTGGTGACTACTTGGACAGTGCAGCGGTGCTTTAAGACGTTTGAGGACGATGACGAAACACTCGAATACGCACCACGTGCCGGAAGACCAACGCATGTACAAAATGATCTTCAGGCAGCAGTTGAGGCGAACAGTGGCCAGACATGTGAGGAACTGGAACTACAATTCAGTCTGGGTGAAGAAACCATTCTCCAGCACCTCCATTAACTTGGGAAGCACTACAAGTTGGGTCAAAGGGTCCCACATGATTTGACTAAGGATCAGAAGACAATTCGGATAGACACCTGTGTTTCTTTGCTGTCTCGTCTGAGGAACGAATCATTTCTGGACAGAGTGTTTAGATGTGATGAGAAGTGGGTCCTTTACGAAGTTCCACGGCGCCGTCATCATTGGTTAGCATCCCATGATCCGGTTCAAAAATAGCCGAAACCAGCACTGCACCAGAAGAAGTACTGCTCGCGGCATTGTGCATTCGGAACTGCTGCCAGTTGGTCAGAGCATCATGGCGACTGTGCACTGTCAGCATGGCTGTTCAAGAAAAACTCAAAACTCTGGAGCCAGCACTTTTGAATCGCAAAGGGGTCCTCCTGTTACAGGACAACGCTAAGCTCCACTTGGATAGGATGACTCGGGACAACATTCTACCTCTTGGATTGGGAACATTAATGCATCCGCCTTATTCCCTGGACAATGCACCGTCTGATTATCACCTGTTCTATTCCTTTGATAGCACTGGACAACAAATTTTAACTTTTTTCATACTTCGGAAGAGAAAAGTACATTTTCTTATGCAAATGAGAATGCTGAATACGAAAATAAAAATAAAAATGATGAATTGGTTCGAATTTAAGTGTAATCGATAGAAATGTGTGTTATGCAGTGTTAACAGTTAGATTCTTGAATTTTCTATTTGGTCTTTCACTTAAATAGCTATTGCCTCAATTCTGTTCATCTGATTATCTTGGTTCATATGTAATTCACTTCATAATAAGCCAAGCTTGCAAATGATACTATGCGTATGTGTACATGATGTGTAAGAAGAGGGAAAGTTAAGGTAAAATTGGGAATTTCCCGTCCAAAAATCCCTTTTTTTTTTCAAATGTAGCACCCCCTGGTACGGCCCCGACTAAAGGCACCCAAATATAATATACCTCTAAAACTACTGTAGTTTATAAGTAATACATGTGACAAGTTTCATTGTAATACCTACAATAGTTGTGACGGAAAAATACTTCTCAGTTCTGCTAGACAATACCAAATTTCATATAGGAAAAAGTGAGAACTATAAAATCAATGAAAACGAACAGTATTATTTATTTGAGTATCATGACTTATACGTCATTCTCTTCAGAATAAAACTGTATTTCAAATGGTATCATGATAATACAGTACGTGTGTGTGTGTGTGTGTGTGTGTGTGTGTGTGTGTGTTGTACGAGAAAAGGGGAAATTGGAGTAAAATTGGGAATTTTCCGTCCAACAACAATCGGCAAGAGCAGACTTGCTCCAGTAGCCCTGATATCGTTTCTCCATCATAGATATAACTTGGTAGAAATGTTTCCCACGTTCACCAATGACTGCTCCGAATTTTTCTGGGAAGAAATCTATGTGGGAGTACAACATATGTACTTTTAGTAATACAGGGTGTCCGAGAAGTCCTCCCCTGATTACAGAAATTGATAACTCAGGCTAGAAATAAGATAGAAATATGAAACTGGTGTTGAATTATTTACAAACTATAAAAGTTTTGGTCACACCAGTACACTTCCACATGAGCACCCTTGGTAGCACGTAGCACATCTAGGCGATATTCAATTTCCATCCACACATTAGCCAACATCACTGGAGGGATCGATGCAACGACTGTGGTTATTCGTTGCTGCAGGGTTTCAAGATCTGGTACACGTGTTCGGTAGACCTCATCCTTGACATAACCCCATAAAAAGAAGTCTAATGGGGTTATGTCAGGAGAGCGTGGAGGCCAAGCTGTTGGTCCATCACGACCAATCCATCGCCCAGGAAATATCCTATCGAGATAGGCATGGACGTCCAAACCCCAATGAGGTGGTGCACCGTCTTGCTGAAAAACGACATCGGGGCGATACTGAAGCAGCTGAGGAACAGCATACAGCTGCAACATATCCAGGAACACTGCAGATGTGATGGTATCCTCAGCGAAGAAGAATGGCCCGATAATTCGATCGTGCAATAACGCGCACCAAACATTCACCTTTGGACTGCCTCTGGTGAACTCCCTGACCTCCCTGGTGGGTTCTGAACCCCAAATGCGTACATTAAGGCGATTCACTACTCCACTGACAAAGAATGTCGCTTCGTCGGAAAAGGCAATTCTTCTGAGATAACCATTATCGTCCTCAATACGTGATAGCATTTCGACCGCAAAGTCACATCGACGTGTACCGTCGTCGGGCAACAAGGCCTGAACGAGTTGCACTTTGTAAGCACGAAACAATAAACGTTTGTGTAAAATGTCATGGATAGAGCTTTTTGGCATCCGTAATTCACGTGAGGCCCTGCGCACCGATTTCTTAGGACTTCTCAGAAAAGACTGCCGCACAGCCTCCACCGTGTCTTCTGAGGTTCTTGGTCGACCAGACCTCGGAAGGTCAGCAAAAGACCCTGTGTTCTTGAACTTCTCATACCAGGCTTTAATGCTTTTGACATCAGGTGGAGTCCTCCCAAATGTTGTCTGGAACTGTCTCTACACCGTGGTTGGTGATCGTGTCTCATGGTACCACAGGACACAGTGTGCCTTCTCCTGGTTGGTTGGCATGGCTTATTGGGCTTCTTACTTACGTACTACAAACCTAAAACAAAAAAAATTGAGACTTTGTAAAACAGAACAAACCTAACACAGACAAAAACTTTTATATTTTGTAAACAATTCAACACCAGTTTCATATTTCTATCTTATTTCTAGCCTGAGTTATCAATTTCTGTAATCATGGAAGGACTTCTCGGACACCCTGTACATTACACCCTATTGCATGGCGGAAGGTATTAGGTGCACCTCTGCTTCCTTATAGTTCTGAGACCGCTGTTTCCCAAAACATTCGTCACCACTTTTCGGAAAGAATTTCATGCAATCCTCTCCTCATTTTCTAACACTGCATCAAATTCAGGATTTTTGAGGAATTAGCAAATTTGAGTGCCAATAAGGGTTCTTACCTGACTTTAGTTTCAGCAATTTGTGGAAGTTTCCGCAGAATATATTTGAAGAATGTTTTGATGCGTCTATGAATAGCCACCATTCATCAAAATTATCGTCGAGATTATGTTAAGTTTACTCACAAGGCCAGTTAGGCCTACATTGTTACAAGTAATATGTCACTTTCCACTGAAAATACTGTTTCGGAATTCTGACGTGTTCAAAACACGAACACTTTTAGATCTTCAGAATAAGCTCCCCACTTCTTGAGTTTGGATGACAGCAGTTCTGCGCCACTTTTTGAAAACATGAGGCAATTTAATTCAGGTTGAGTATCATATGGTGAATAGATAATGATATTTTGGTTTTGTGAAGTTAGGATCGGTGGAAGACGATGAATCTGCAGCAGAATTTGACAATGTGGGTCGACATTGTTCGCCTTTTGCTCTTCATCGGGTGAAACACTGGAGTAAGGTACGGGGATTTGTGGAACCTTTAGTTCTTCAGAGTGTGGCACAGTGACGAACATTTCAAGGAATATTTGAATAAGTAGCAGTCCACTTTGTTCTTTTTTGGATAGACCTTTAATTGGAAGGACTATGCAAAAATAGCATTGAGGTATGTTCTGTCGGTTCTCTCCATATCATTGGAACTGCAAATGGCCCGCATGGCCTTTCCCGGGTAGCCAGTCCCGCAAATTTATAGAACAAGTATTCCAACATATATGTGGTGCTCACTTCTTGTCCACATCTCCCACTTTACAGCCAAAGTACAAATGATAGGCTTTCTTTATGATAGGAGCGAAATTCCACTTTTCGCTTCACTTCGTTAAAAACAACAATTTGCCCTGCACCTCAAACACATTTACGGGACATGTTTCTGCTTACGAGGAAACGGTCTCAAGTGTAAACAACCGATTTGGCTGGGGTCCAGATATGTGTTACGGGAGACCAAATTAGGAGACACGTATTTTTCCGTTTGGGCCCATACGCAGAAATTTCCGAAATACGGGACCCCAAAGTGCCCCTACATGCTATAACCAGGAAGCGAATTACTTTACTTGTACACAGCCGATTTGGCTGGGGTCCGGATATGTGTTACGGGAGACCAAATTAGGAGACACGTATTTTGGCGTTTGGGCCCATACGCAGAAATTTCCGAAATACGGGGCCTCAAAGTGCCCCTACATGCTATAACTAGGAACCGAAACACGTTTCTTGTACACAACCGATATGGCTGGGTTCCGGATATGTGTTACGGGAGACCAAAGAAGGAAACATGTATTCTGGTGTTTGGGCCCATACGCAGAAATTTGCGAAATACGGGGCCCCAAAGTGCCCCCACATGCTATAACTAGGAAGCGAATGACGTTACTGGTACGAAATGTTGGTTTGGCTTGGAATAAGATGTTAATATATATGCAAAAGTATGTAACTTGTGTTTGTTGTTAGGTCCCACAAAAAGGAATGTCGAATGTATATGGTCCCATATTGCTAGATTTTCAATAAGGCCATGAAGTTGGCATATGTGGTACCCATGCAATTCTGAACAAATGTTCAGCTGGCACGAGCCGTCGAGGGTGGATCTGCTGACCACGAGGGTGTCAACGGAGCAAAAGAATGTTTGCGATATTCGCCTGTATTTCTATGGTTAGGGTGTGTGGAAACTGGGCGGAACTATTTGTGCAAGAGAGTGAACATTAATATTTAATCGATATGGCATGTGTTGTCAGGAAACCGGGCAGTGTGGCGGAAGTAAAGTTTGCCGGCTTGTCAGGTTCGGTCGAAAATAAAAAAATAAATCTCTTCGACTTGGGCTTTTAATAGCCATATTCGGACACCAGCCAAATCGGTTGTGTACAAGTAACGTCATTCCCTTCCTAGTTATAGCATGTAGGGGAATTTTGGGGCCCCGTTTTTCGGAAATTTCTGCGTATGGGCCCAAACGCCAGAATACGTGTCTCCTACTTTGGTCTCCCGTAACACATATCCGGACCCCAGCCAAATCGGTTGTTTACAAGTAACGTCATTCGCTTCCTGGTTATAGCATGTAGGAGCACTTTGGGGCCCCGTATTTCGGAAATTGCTGCGTATGGGCCCAAACGGAAAAATACGTGTCTCCTAATTTGGTCTTCCGTAACACATATCTGGACCCCAGCCAAATCGGTTGTTTACACTTGAGACCGTTTCCTCGTTAGTATAGTCATAGAACGATTAATAATAATAATAATAATAATAATAATAATAATAATAATAATAACAGCACTCACCCACTTACCCAATATCTCACCACCACTACGTCCGAGATGGCAAATTGTAACTACAAAAGAACGTTACTCAACGTGTTTTCTCTGGCAAACTCTTCAATACAAACTAAACCGTGAAGTGGTTAATATTTCTTTGCTAGCGATAAAGTGTGAGCAACATGGACAGTCAGAGACTACGCAGGAATTTATCTCGGGAGGGGCCCTAAGCTTTTCGGGGGTCCAAATACAATTTGAAACTAAATTATATTAAAATTTGTAAAATTTCACCTGAAATTAGACTAAATTTACAAACAAGTCGGGGTGTCAAGACCCGCAGGACTCACACCTGCGTATATCCCTGAGGATAGCAATGAAACTAACCGTCAAACAATGGAAGTTTATTGAAATAAGTACACAGCTCTTGTTGCCACTTAAACATAATTTGCCCAGCAGAGCACATCGGGTGATAACGTATTTCTTTGAAACCCAAAACAATCTTCAAAAACTAATTTCATATTCGTTATCAGCACCCTAAAATTAGTAAGAATTGGTTAGTTTTATCTCCGAAGCATTTTCACTGTTGACCAGCGTAATCATCTCAGAGAACTCCAGTTTAAATTCCTAGTAGAGGTACAAAATGCACTTCATACCTTCTTCGCTTCTAAGCTCGCTATACCTTGATACCTTCTAAGCTATATATATACTAGCTTTGGGTTTGCTGGAGACTCTGTAACAGCCAAGGTGGGTAATGTTGCCATTACCGTCCCTTCCCAGAAAAACTAAATCTTTGAAAATCAGGAAAGAAAGTTTTACGTTCCCTTCCCTCTACTCAAACAAGTAGCCCCTCCGAGAAGAGTTTCCCGGGCCAGGTATGTGGTTTAAAACGCCGCTTAACGCACGTAAAAATGTAAGCTACTGAAAGAGAATGGTATGCTAAAGTTCAACAAATAATAATAAGTCTTCAAAGGTTGCAGGAACATAACTCTACTTGATAAACAACACAAAAAAGAATTCCGATAGCTTTAACAAATTTTATTATTATTTAAAAAAAAGTAAACGTAATGTTGAATCTAACAACGAATTTGTAAAGTTCGTAAAAGTTTGTCCGATTTTGAAAAATATTTTCAACTACTAGTAGATTTAAACAATTTCGATTCATGCAAAAACCACAAGAAATTTATAATTACTACAAATTTTATCAGGCACATGTTGCATGAAGTAAAAAGTCCAAGATGGCTCCTGCCTTATCACAAGACATATTCAGCATAAACCATATTTGAAATACACATATTTATATTATAGAAATTCAATACCAATATTTGAACTGAAGGTTCAATTAGAATATTTAACAATTTTCTATCTACATGTTTTTTTTATATACTCACGGAAAAACCCAGAATAGATTTTAAATTCACAAAATAAAATATACTATACACAATTTTAAATATGGTGTAACACATACCTCGCGAAGAGAACAAGTGACGAGCCCAGTCACTTAATTTCAAAGCTCCTTCATCGGAAGGGTAAACAACCAATCAAATTTAAGTATAGCAATCACATGACATTAACAAAAGACTAACCATAATACCAGATCATTTAAATTAAGAAAACACCAAACTCTATATCGCAAAAATATACTGTAGTGGAATACAGGGAGGAAAAAGGAAGGTGAATAGGTTACTAAAATAATAATAATAATAATAATAATAATAATAATAATAATAATAATAATAATAATAATAATAATAGTAATAATAATAATAATAATAATAATAATAATAATAATAATAATAATAATAATAATATAGAAGGAAAGAGTATAGAAGGAAACAGCGCTGTTTCTAATCTTAAATTAAATCCCTTTTTCATTTTACTCTATTATACCAATGTAAAGATCACTACGGCACAACATCCCCCTCCAAAAAAAAAATTCTTCAGAATATTTTTCATTGTATACCAAAAACACACATATATATAATACAATATAGTAATGAGCATGAGATGAAATGATGATGAAAAGGGTTAGTAGCGAATGAATGATTATGAACATGAACAATAAATATATAATTCAAGAAACAACAATTTTCCTTACATGGTTCCACCACACACATTTCTGGGCTCTCTGTAGAGCTTAGCTAAAGTAGTATGCGTCACGACTATTTTATTATCGTTTGTTTTGCATTTTAATGTATTTGCCGTAGGTTTAGCAATCACAGTAACAGGACCCCACCAATTAAAGGCTAATGATTTTGTAACCTTATCCTGTAGGGATGACTTTTGCTGTGATTTGATCAAAACACGATCACCGACAGCAAAGGTGACAGGAACAGTACTCTTATTATATATCCTTCGTCTCTCTTCCCAAGCTTTGTGCATGTTTTCTAAAGCTTGCTCCCATATAGTGGCATTATTAGGGCCATCAATATCTTCAGAGGAAATTTTCCACTTAACCATCAAGGTATCAATGGGATCTCTCCCAAGAAACAATCTAAATGGAGAAAATTTCAACTCTGAATCTTCAGCAGTATTTAGAGAAAACTGCAGTTGGTTTATAAAATATGCCCATTTCTCCTCTTTTCCATTCAAATAGGATTTCAGACTAGTTTTTACTAATCTCACGTATTTCTCGACTGCATTTAGACCAGGAAAGTAAGAAGAGCTCCTAATATGTTTTATTCCATTTCCAAAGAGGAAATTCTTGAATTCCACGGAAGAAAAACACGAGCCCCTATCGCTCGTGAGAGAACGACAAAATCCGAAACGACAAAAAATATCATTCAGGGCTTTGATAACAAGCTTGCTCGTTGCATTACGTAAAGGAACTAAATGAAGGAATCGAGACGCATTATCGAGACAAAGTAGAATGTACCGGTATCCATAACTACACGGGAGAGGCCCAGCCAAATCTACGTAGTTATGGCCATTCACTTCAGAACAATATTCTGAGATCAACTGCCCTTGAGGAAGATAGTTTCGAGCCTTCGAGAGTTGGCACTCATGGCACCCTCTCACATACTCTCGAACTTCATCGTACATGTTCTTCCAAGTGAAATACTTGGAAATTTTCTTGTAACTCTTCAAAATCCCAAGGTGAGCCCCATTAGGTAACATTGAATGATAATAACTTAATAACATAGGGACAAGTAAACGGGGAACCAAAACCTTATAAGGTGAATATTTCGCCTTAGTATTTTGATACAAGATATCCTTCACAATCTTATAATCTTGGTATTCCCCACCATGTTCAACCACCTCCCGATAGATATCTTTAGTATCAGCTTCTGTTCGTTGATGTTGTACAATATCGGTATGTGACAGAGGTAAACTCCATAGACTAAACATACAATTCTCCGCGGAATTAATGGAACAAGGATCAACGTCTACATCCGTGGGATTAATTTCATAAATCCGCGTCAAAAAATCCACTTGAAAATTCTTTGCACTCGAAATGTGCACAATTTTGAATTTAAATTCAAATAAATTCTGTACTATATTACCATAACGACCTAGATTCTTCGGATTACGTAACATGTGTACGAGAGCATTATTATCTGTAAATATAGTAAATTCGTTACTCAAGAATGAACGAAACCGCATCACCGCATTATATATGGCAAGTAATTCCAATTGATATATTGTTCTATTAAAATCAGCGGGTTTTAAAGTCTTACTGAAAAACCAAACTGGTTTCAACAAGCCCTCGTCCGTTTTCTGAGACAAAATTGCGGCTTGAGATCTCAACGTAGAATCTACATGCAAATAAAATCTTTTATTTAAATTGGGGATGGACAAAATAATCTGTTCTTCAAAAGCTCGCTTTATTTGCTCCAAACAAGAGTCCTCTCTGGGACCACAAACAAATTTCTCACGTGGAGAACGCATTTTCGATAAGGGTTCGATAAGGCCCGCGAAGTCATTACAGAAACGAGAATAGAAATTTAAAAAGCTCAAAATCTTCACAAGGCCACGTCGATTTTGAGGGGGTTTAATATCCCTAATTGCCTGTAGCCTTTCGGGTAACATCTTAATCTCACCATCCTCGATCAAGAAGCCCAAAAATTCAATTTTTGTCCTCAATATCTTACATTTGTCGGGAGAGAGAGTGAGGCCTCTGCTCGAAAAACGAGAGAGAACTTGTTCAAGCATGGAATTGTGTTCCTCAATAGAACGTCCATATACGACAATGTCGTCCGCGTAGAATTCAACCCCCTTTCCTCTCAAATCTCCCAATATATTGTTAAGAGCCCTCATTAAAGCCTGTGTCCCAATGCAGATTCCCATCGGTACTCTATCGTACTCATATAATTTGTCTTGTACAGCGAAGGCGGTGAGCTGTCTACTCTCAGGGGACAGCTGGACCTGGAAGAAAGCTCGACGGGCATCAAAAATTGACATAATTTTTGCATCAGAAAGCGAACTAATACACTCGTCGAGGTTCGGACACGGGACCCCATCTCCACAAATGATATTGTTCACCCGAGCGAAATTTACTACTAGCCTGGAAGAAGAATCCCTATTCTTAACAAGAAAACAGGGAGATCTAAACTCAGAGAGTGAAGGACGAATAACATTATTTTCCAATAGTTGTTCAATAATATGGGATAATTCCTTCTGCTGAGTTCTCGAAAAAGGGTACTGTCTCTCACGTATCACTTCATCTGATTTTCTTTGGATATGGTATACAAAATCACTAATGCAGCCTATACGATGAGTGATCACATTATCATATTTACTCAATAACCTATCTACATACGCCCCTAAACTCTTATCTTGTTCCAATAAATTTTTATCTATACCATCTATAATTTTCTTTCTCTCTTCTACAGTAATATCCCACTTACTCTCATCACCTGACTGTAACATACATAACAATGGATCGCCCCCTATTTCATTATCATAATCGACATTATTGACACCAAAATTCACACGTTTCCCACAGACGTTATCGTCATTTACTACATTACAAGTATCAGGTTGCGAAGAAGGCCCAGGTACGGGCTCATTTTCTAACATTGAAATATTATTTTTCTCAAAATTAGAGTCCGAAGTAACATTTGTTTTTCTTTTTAAATTTGATGAAGGCAAATGAAATGTCCTGGAAGAAAAATTTTCGCTGCAAGAGTACCTGTAACCATGTAGTCCCACTGTGTCGCTCCTGGTCGGCTTAGAAAGTTTACGGCTCCTTATCTGCGGTGCCCTGGTCGCATCGAAATCTTCCCTACTAGGATGTTTACTTCCGTTGTCAAAATGTCTCTTACAAGTCCAGGGCCTACGGGAATGAGGCGAAGAATCTCCCAAGAAAAGTTTGGCGGCAGCTTCGCTCACACTCCCCTCCCTGGAAGGATAAAAACCAGCAACAGACTTCTTTTTGTTATAAATAAGAGGGGAGGGGGGAGAAGATTTTACTAAGGGAACTTCTATTTTTGACTTGGTCCAATATAACGTGTTTTTATCAAAGTCAATACATAATCCCTCTCGACGAAAACAATCGAGTCCCAAAAGAATTGGAAATTCAAGATTTTTCATCACATAAAACTTGCACTGAAACTTATATCCATCTATAACCAAGGGTAGCAACACTGAAGGACGTAACACTAATGCTTCTCTGTTAAAAGTATTTCCATGAAAACAGTCTTTATAATTAACACGGACTCCATCTAAGTTCTTGATTTTATTAAAAAGGTCCAAACTAATTAAATTAGCCGTGCACGCACAATCCAAGGCAGAGACGACTGAAAAATCCCCAACTTTCAGGTTCACCAAGGCAACGCCCCCACTATCTTCTACAGAGCACACTTTCTTTTCATTATTTCCCACAAACGACATAGATGAAGACCAATTTTTATTTAAACTACAGTTCCGTTTTAAATGCGGACCGCCACAAAGAAAGCACGCAACAGTTTTTTGTTTCTGTTTATTTGTAAAGTTTTTATTCACAACTGGCAACCCTACTTGAGAGCGCACCTTAAAATCAAATTGTTTAGAATAGAGTTCATGAAAGGCGTAATCGTTAACTAATCGGTGTAGTTCACTCATAGTTTTAGGTTTCTGGTTATAAAATAACCTCCCTTTAATTCGAGGCAGAACGCCACTGGTAATGAAACTTATTAATCTCTCATCACCACAATTTAATTTAAGCAAACGGTCCACTGTGACTAGACGTTTAACAAAGTCTTTCAAGTTCTCTGCCTGGCCTTGGGGCTTATACATATATTCAACAACTATGGATTGTATAGCACATTCCGACAATAAATTATGAAAAATATAGTCTCGCGTGAGCTCCCAGGTACGAAGCTGACTAGGCAATTCCAGTAATACATTTTTTAAAGGACCTGATACTTCTCCTCTTAAAGAATACAGTAATGCCGGGAAAGGAAAACGGTCTACATTATAAAACTCATCTATTTGTTTAACAAACTCATATAACACTATAGGGTTAGATCCATCACAACTTGGTAAATTATCAAAGAAAGATCGAAGTACCAAAGCTGCGGAATTCTGTTCTAGTTTTGAAAAACAAGCATTCGAAGAAGAAGTTAAGTTACATTGCTGACCTTGCACATTCTTATCAACTAGCGAGCCAGCAAAAGGTGAATGAACACTTGGTACAACAGGCACCGTGTTTGTATTACTCACAGGTACTACGTTAGCTACCTCCTGCTTATCAAGGTCAACAGACGACTGTGGGTCAGCTGTTTTATTTGCAAGGAATCTATAGAGTAGTGATTTTGCTTCTCCTTCTGATAACGTTTCTAAGACCTGTCTTTGGTCAATTGGATTCATTGTAGCAATTTCTTTCAAAAATATCGATTCGACCTTTCTTTGCTCTACGTGTTCTACATTTTCATTTTCCTTAAATAGTGGTATCTCATCCATAAAAAGGAACTATCACCACCAAAAGCCATGATGAATATAAACAAGTAAGCAAGGATATTGACTAACATGTGCCAAGAATTGGGTTCAATCCCGCCTGCTTTATATTATCAATGAAGACTATAACTGACTTTAAATTTTTAAAGCATACCATAAAAAAATTGACTTGTTCTCTTCTTTTGTAACAGCCAAGGTGGGTAATGTTGCCATTACCGTCCCTTCCCAGAAAAACTAAATCTTTGAAAATCAGGAAAGAAAGTTTTACGTTCCCTTCCCTCTACTCAAACAAGTAGCCCCTCCGAGAAGAGTTTCCCGGGCCAGGTATGTGGTTTAAAACGCCGCTTAACGCACGTAAAAATGTAAGCTACTGAAAGAGAATGGTATGCTAAAGTTCAACAAATAATAATAAGTCTTCAAAGGTTGCAGGAACATAACTCTACTTGATAAACAACACAAAAAAGAATTCCGATAGCTTTAACAAATTTTATTATTATTTAAAAAAAAAGTAAACGTAATGTTGAATCTAACAACGAATTTGTAAAGTTCGTAAAAGTTTGTCCGATTTTGAAAAATATTTTCAACTACTAGTAGATTTAAACAATTTCGATTCATGCAAAAACCACAAGAAATTTATAATTACTACAAATTTTATCAGGCACATGTTGCATGAAGTAAAAAGTCCAAGATGGCTCCTGCCTTATCACAAGACATATTCAGCATAAACCATATTTGAAATACACATATTTATATTATAGAAATTCAATACCAATATTTGAACTGAAGGTTCAATTAGAATATTTAACAATTTTCTATCTACATGTTTTTTTTATATACTCACGGAAAAACCCAGAATAGATTTTAAATTCACAAAATAAAATATACTATACACAATTTTAAATATGGTGTAACACATACCTCGCGAAGAGAACAAGTGACGAGCCCAATCACTTAATTTCAAAGCTCCTTCATCGGAAGGGTAAACAACCAATCAAATTTAAGTATAGCAATCACATGACATTAACAAAAGACTAACCATAATACCAGATCATTTAAATTAAGAAAACACCAAACTCTATATCGCAAAAATATACTGTAGTGGAATACAGGGAGGAAAAAGGAAGGTGAATAGGTTACTAAAATAATAATAATAATAATAATAATAATAATAATAATAATAATAATAATAATAATAATAATAATAATAATAATAATATAGAAGGAAACAGTATAGAAGGAAACAGCGCTGTTTCTAATCTTAAATTAAATCCCTTTTTCATTTTACTCTATTATACCAATGTAAAGATCACTACGGCACAACTCCCCTGCCCAGACTCTCGCGCTTTCTCGGCCTACGGTCTCGCATATCTTACTTATCAGCCTTTGTATCAAGAGTGATTTTTTCTTTTACTTTTAATGGCTAACTGTGGGCTTCCCTTCTGACTTGCTTTTTCTACGCCCTCACACCTCTTAAACTCACAAACTCACATTCTACCAAATATACGTGTTAAATTTATTTTCCTATTTCAAGAGTCTAAAAGATAAAATGTTATATCCAAGTAAACGCCCATTTAAATAACATGGTAATTTCTTCATCCCACCTTTAGACCCCATACAATAAAAAATATTCACTTCTATACAATCTAAAAATTTTCCTATCGCTTAGCTACGGAAGGCTATAATCCTGCCAAATTTCTTCATTCTTATCGTGCCGGAAGTGCCTAAACATTTTGGGGTGTTGAAGATATCCCATATAAATAACATAGAAAATATTTTTCTGTTCCTTATAAAACCTTTCTACAGTTTGAAATGTTTGATTTAGTTGACTTAATTAGGTAACACTACCGAAAGCATCAGTGCATTTTTTAAGAAATCGCTACTGGGTATCCAGGCACAAAAGGGCCCTTGGCAATAATAACAAAATTCAACCGCACAGTGTTTTTAAAGTACATTTTTGTATAATGTACTACGTTTGAAATAATGAAATATAAAATGACGTGTTCGTCAGACTTCTGCTAACCGTTTCATTTCTAATTCAACACATCGCCATCAATACAGGAGCATTACATGTAGCCCTACTTAACCTATGAAAATAGAATACATGCGATGTATTAGATATTTCGACATTATATACTATTAGGACTGTCAATTAATTATGTAACGCTACAGAGAATGAAAAAGGTTTACAATTTGTTATGCTTTGTGACATAAGGGATTTTTTTTAACAATTTAACTGTCGCCATTTTGTAGCATCTCACTGATCTTAAAATTACCAAAGAAAAAGAAACATTTCTGGCAATATTTAAGAAAACTCGCTCTGAACAAAAAACGGAAAAATACCCAGTGATTATAATCTGGTTCTAATATCTGGAAATAAAGGGAAAAAAGGGAGGTGCACCAGCGACAAATTTAGAAAAATATTTTAGTAGGGTCTTCTCTTAGGAATACTTCGTGTTTAGAAATCCCAAAATTTTAAGGGAGTTACTTGAAGGTAATAAGTAACAATTGATTCATTTTCTATAGAAATCCCAAATTTTTGGAGGAGGTCAGCCCCTTCCCCGCCGGCGTAAATCCGCCACTGAAGCTATGTAACAAATTGCTTCAAAAATTGTATTTAAAAAAATAGCGCTTTATACTTAATGGATAATCGCACTTTCTTAAAAGTTTGTGCCACTTATGGCACAAATTATGTCAGAAAATTTGCCTGAAGAAATATTAATTACCGATAGATATGAAATGTTTGGTTGATAGGAAATGTTAAGCCAGTATAAAACAGGTTAGGTCTGCTGAACAATCTTTGAGCAGACTGGAATTGGGCGATAATGAGAATTGGAAATCTCTGGATAACGAACCATATTACGAATGCACAAGCGTTGCTCAGGAAAGCTAGTCTCAACAGGCCTCTAAAATAACAACTTCAAAATTATGTATGCGTAGTTAATGCACTCAATATAACCTAACCTATGCAAACAATCAAAAGTTGTTTTATCAAAGTTTATAACTTAATATGTGTCACATCAAATGAATATCAACAATATAGTACGTAGTAGATCGGTATGATGGTAGAATGTATGAAAAAATCACGTTATGGTAAAAAAAAAATACAATCTGACTTTAAAAGAAAAGTCGTCCGTGATCACTTCTTCTAAATTGAACGGAAATGGATTCTAGGAAACTCGATATTCAATTGTCGCCAGAAAACATACAAGCAGCAAAACAAAACAAACATGGAAAGCCTAACTAATTCTGTCGCTCAATATCCTTCCTATTTACAATAACCTCCTCTTTAATAGACAGGCTAGCTTAGCCTCAAATACAGGGTCGTATCCCTTGTGCTGCCTCTTGATACGGGGGAACAGGAAGAAGTCCGGCGGTGCTACATCAGGGCTGTAGGGGGTGAGGCAATGTGGAAACGCCGAATTTGGTCAGGAGATCCCTCACAATCCACGCGCCGTGGCACGGCGCGTTGACATGGTGGGGCTTCCATTTTCCCACCAGGTCTTGTCGCATGCGTGTGATCCGATTTCGCAGCCGTGTGAGCACTTCCACGTAAAATCTTGCATTTACACTCTGTCCAGGAGGTACAAACTCCTTATGGACAATGCCACGACGGTCAAAAAATGCAATCAATATCGATTTCACTTTCGATTTCGACATTCTGGCCTTCTTTTTACGGGGTGATTGTGCGGCTCATGGTATCGTCCTTGTAGGCCTGCGTAAGCATGTCCTTGGTTTCGGTCGCTGATTTTCCCAGTTTGACGCAAAACTTGATGGTGTACCGCTGCTTCAAATTTCGCTCCATCGCAACTGACGACGAGGCGTCACAACAAAAGGTCACTAACACAGTGGTCCACACTCAACTAACACACGTAGGCAACTGCCGCCGGTCGACGCCTATTACCAAGGCTCCCCTCCATAACATCCGGCCTTGCAGCCCCCCCCCTACATTGCTCCGAGCGCGCGGGGAAAAAACAGTCCTACTACTTTTGGATACAATCCTGTATGTTCTAATACGCAATCCTACCTTATAGATGACAGACGACAATCCTGGCTTTGCCTTCACATAGCTACATTAATCATTCTGCATGGGAGATTTTCACTAAAAAACATCGGCGCCGATACTCTGAATCAGCAGCTCCTTTTTATTCTACATATCGCTGTTTTCTTAATCTAAGTGGCTATCGTCGCAACGCAAAATGTTCCCCAAAAGTGTTGTATAGGTTCTTTTCTCAATATTTTATCATAAATAGTGAGCCTTAATTGTAACAAAGCAAAACAGTATTGTAAGCTAAACATAATTAAAAATTCCATTTCATAAAATTTAAATATCCAAATAGCAAAGTTGTTTTCTTCTGTTATTTTCTTTCAGAGACTGTTCGAAAGGTATATAATCCAAACGTCATTTGGACCGATATTCATGTGAGAGTTTGGCTTCAACCTTTCTACCTTTTTAATCGGTCTATTAACTTCCTCTGTATTAGAGTAGAATGAAAGTGATAGACAAAACACGAGATAGACAAATGACTACGCAAAACGAAGGAAAGAGAGATTTCAAGAATGAAGCTCTCAAATTTTATACCTATCCACAGAATACAAGCTAATACATATAGTCACAAAATCAAAGTATATTGAAGTGATTTTAAATTTACAGTAATTCAAGAAATTTATTGTTAAGTAGTACTCTTCTCTTAACAATACCCTACTCTACCAGTAACTTAAAGATTTATGATGTTCACTGGGTATCCAAACTCCTGGGCCTGGGTATCCAAGTGCTGGGCCTAGGTATCCATTTGGATACAAAATGATAGCTTAAAATATGTCCTGGAAAGCATACAAGCAAACTTCAAACAAATTACACATTTCGCAGCTTCCACATATGAAAATTTCTCATGTGCCCTGTAAATATTTCTTGAATTTTCACTACGTTTGTGACTAGTCACTTCTTGTGTAGTCTATACGGCACAAGTTGTGGTACCTGATTTCGGCTGCTATGAGATCCATATCTCGGATCTGTAACAGTAATGATTGATCTTCCGCTCCTCTAGTGGCACGTTTACCAATTTAGTGACACATGTCACTAACGATTAACATGAACCATCCTTTCTTTTTGTCCGTAATCCCCTTTCTCGCGGTTTCTGGCAAAACACGCAGTGCTCCTCGTTACAAAGGATGTTTGCGACATTATCGTGCAACTGTACGTTTCAAATATGGCGAATTATCCACTAAGAGTGGATAACATTTTTCGGCCCGAATAATTCAACAAACTGACTTAGCAATCATGGTAATTTTGTGGAACTTTAGTAGTCCCAGCGATAAAACATGTTTGTTTGTGTCGTATTCTGTAGGAATTTGGATGCAAATTGATATTAAGGGGTTATTTTTTTTTAGTGTCGCTATTTTGTTGCAGTTCTTTAACCTAAAATATTTTACGGAAGTGTGTCTCGATGAAATTTCTTAACCTCATGTCAGTTTTGTTTTAGGGTAGATTACACAGATTTTTCGAATTTCCACAATAGCAATCCCTTTTCTTCTTGCAATTGTAGTCTGTCTGACTGGCTTCTTTTTGTTTGCCATTCTTCTTCAGAATAATTGAGATGACTTGGATTCCAGGAGGAACATATTACTATTATTAACCTACAAAGAATTAAGAATACGAATAATATAACAGATTGTTTAGCAGTGACGACGCCAGCTTTAAGTTCTTAGGGGGGCAAAGAAGGGGCAGATATATTTTCGGGGGGGGGCTATTTGCCATACCAAAAATGACATATTTATTACGTTTGACTTAACATTATGCATTTTGTTGCTGTTTTCATATTAGACCTATATGATTATAAATTAAACTTATTTCAAGTAAAATGTGTAACTAACAAATAAGTAACGTCATCACATGAAATATTTTTCAATGAAACTTTTGAAGCTTAAACATAAATTGAATTACTTTCGCGTATGCTACAAGTAATACATTGGCCTAGTACTATATGCTACGTATATATCTATGTATCTCTCTCTCTCTCTCTCTCTCTCTCTCTCTCTATATATATATATATATATATATATATATATATATATATATATATATATATATATATATATACAGGGTTTGTCCGGAAAGTAATAGGACTGAGTCGATTTAAAAAAAAAACATTGAGCCAATCGTTACAATTCTTTAAAAACTTTCAAAATAGGCTCCTTTTGCGTCGATGCAGCGCGGCCAGCTCGATTTCCAAGCATTGAAGGCGTCACGGAAGTCATTCTCCGGAATAGCCTTGAGAGCCGTGGTGCAAGCTGCTTGGATCCCCTCTGTCCAAGGTATATAAAATAACAGGTAGCCCCAGTTCGCGATTAGCGTTCTGATTGGCTCCCTGTCCGTGACGTCATGTGGAGGTATCTGTGAAGATTGTTTTCGCTTGCCTGCTTGTTACACTTCGCGCTTTATTCGTAAAACTGGATTCAAAACATAATTATGATATTCCTTGTCTTTCCAAATACAAATAATGAGTTATTTCTATTCACAGATGAGACAATATAATGTAATAAATATATAAATATCGTCAATAGTGGTTAATTATCTATACAAATAAAAATGAATATAATGTTTACTCGCTAATTCATTCTAGAGCTTTGGATCGATTTTTATGATTTTTAGTACCGTGCATGAGTTGACCTGGCCCTTATTACTTAGATTAAAGTGCGAATCCTAAGGGGTAGAAGGGGTTCAAAATTTGTACCTAAAATACACTATCTCACGAACCTATCAAGTTAGAAAGATGAAACTAGATATATAAACTCCTCATTAAGCTTAAAGAAAAACATGTCCCATTGTTTTTGAAAATTTCCGTTTTAAGGGAAGAGGGGGCATTTTCTATTCATTCTAACAATGTTTGATTGCCAACTCTCCTCGACCAACTTGAACGATTTTTGGTACTTTAAACGCAGCCAGGACTAACTAACTGCCGAAATTAGTGTCCAGTCCATGCTTTTCAGGATCACTGAAATAAATAGTGACCATCCCGATGCCGTTTAAAACCAAATTCATCCTCTTTGGGCGTTTAGAAAGGGGTGGCATTATGGATTTTTGTCATTGCACTTTCATTGAAACGTAAATTCTAAGGGTAGAAGGAGTTCAAATACTTTCCATAAACCAATCCTCTCAATAAGAGCATTTCAGGTAGTAAAATACATAAAGCAAATATTATTCAAAATTTCCGAGATTCCGGGTATGTAATAACAAATTAGGTTAGGTTGTATTAGGATAGGTTAGGTTATGTTAGAAATCTATTCTACCCTAACCTTATATAACCGAATCTAACCTAACCTAATTTGATTAGGTTATGTAAAGTTAGGTCAGGTTAGAAATCTAACCTAACTCGTTGTATTTAGTGTGTATTAACCAAATTGTCAGAAATCGTGACAGAAAAATATTTCCTTTACATTACTAATATTTGTTTATTACTCAATATAACACATTTTACAGTATGTATTACAGGTTATAAGTTGCACAGATATCTATAGAGTGGTATACCTACATACATAAAAGAACCATTTTCACAGGGGAAAATTTGCAGTTATTTGTCCTACACTTTGCCCTTCGATTCATCGGAATTTAGTTTTTGTGGCTTTACCCCCTCTCTCGGCCAGCCCTTCAATTATAAGAATATGGTAAGAGTGCACTTTGATCAGAACAAATGATTTTGTCACACGATGTGGCATTCGAGAAGGAATAAAATCAATGTGATTTGTACGTAACAGGTACGGTTCGGTTGAACAAGATTAGATTAGGTTAGATTAGATAAAGTTAGGTAAGGTTCGGTTCGTAATAGGTTCCTATGAATGTTCTGCTCAAATGCACTTTGAACTCTTTGCTAGAATAATGTTTCAGATACTTAACAAAACTTACGAATATCATTTAAACTAAAGAATATATGAGGTATACATTTATATTCTCGTTGATACTCCCTTCCACTTCACTTTACGTACATAAACTCCTTAAGCTTCAGGCCCTCAGAAACAAATGTCATAAAAGTAAAATTAATATTGTTGTTACACACCTGTTTTTCAACTTGACTAGTGTCATGCCAGTTTGGTATCAATAATGAAGAAACAGCGTCAGATCTTAAACATTACTTTTGCAGGAAACTTAGAAGCTCATTTTTTCAAACTCTTTGATAATTCTCTGGTGGAAAGTGAGCAGAACATATTCGTGCGTTATCCACATTAAAATTGTTCTTTCGCTTACAGCGAGAAATCAATCTTCTTCGAAGTTCATCATTTTTAGAGAATCGATGGAACGTTATTTCGTTTGTATCTTCCTATGTTATTAGAATGAGCTACTGCACAAGTAAGATAACTTTTCCCCATCTTGAAACAGTAGTGTTATTGTTTATGCAGAATTTCACTTATTTTGAAAAATACAGCGATACCTCCACGTGACGTCACCGACCGCAAAGTATCCTGGGAAAAATGAGAGCAGAAAAGCTATCCCGAGAGTCCCCTGCCCTCTGTCGCCTCAAAATACTTGCCTTTCATCGGGCGTTTCAGGCGAGGAAACAAAAAGAAGTCCGGGCGGCCACATCTGGGCTGTAGGGCGGCTGCGGAAGCGTTGGGATGCCGGCCTTGGTCAGGTAGCTGTGCACAAGAAAGGCGGTGTGAGCCGGGGCGTTGTCGTGGTGCAGCTTCCAGTCGGCTCCGATGTCTGGTCGGACTCGATTGACCCTTCGTTTGAGTCTCTTGAGCACTTCCACGTAAAACTTGGCGTTGACGGTTTGTCCGGGAGGAACAAATTCATGGTGGAGGATGCCTTTGATGTCAAAAAAGACAATGAGTATCGTTTTCACTTTGGATTTGCTCATTCTTCCCTTTTTTTGGCCAGGAGACGCCGGTGTGTGCCACTCGGAAGATTGCATCTTTGTCTCGAGATCATACTCAAAGATCCATGATTCGTCACCTGTGATTACGTTATTCAAAAATTGGGGGTCACTTTCACACATGTTCAAATTTTCTTGGCACAATTCCACTCGCCGCAATTTCTGGTCGTCAGTGAGCACTTTTGGGTCAATCTTCGCGCACACCTTGCGCATGTTCAAATGCTCCGTCACAATTTCATGAACCACAGTTTTTGGTAAGTTTAACATCTGGGCAATTAAACGAATACTTAGTCGACGGTCTGAGTTCAAAACTTCGCGCACACGAGCCACATTGTCGGTGTTTGTCGAAGTCGAAGGTCTTTCAGCACGGTATTCATCGGCGACCTCTTCCCGGCCCTCCGAAAAGGCCTTGTGCCACCGAAACACACCACTTCTTGCTAAAGCATCATCTGGGTAAGCCTGCTTGATCATATCAAACGTCTCTGTCGCAGATTTACCGAATTTAACACATAATTTAATCGCGTACCTCTGCTCTAACGAACGCTGCATTTTCGACTTGCACCACTCATATAAACACGTCGCGCGAAAAAGCCTGTCCTGACTCTCCGTGTGCTCGGAGACAACTGACCAGCCGCTCGTTCGTTAGCTAGGAGCGCCCTCTACCCCGGATCCAGTCGGTGGGCGCACGCTCCGAAGTGCAGTCATGGCGAAATAAAATCAGTCCTATTACTTCCCGGACAAACCCTGTATATATATATATATATATATATATATATATATATATATATATATATATATATATATATATATATATATATATATATATATATGCTGAAAATGTCGTAGTCCAATCCAGAAGGAGTGTAGGTACTAGGTAGAAAAATGAAACTGTAGTTTAGAAAAACGTATCTCTGTATGTGCAATACAAATTTTCATATTAATAATGAAATTCTTATTGTTTCTCAGGCCTCTGAAGTGGTTATGTGTGCCCAAACAGATAATTTCACGAACATCCAGATCCTAACTGTTATAACATTTTTGTTCCACCAAGGAAAGTCACCGAAGTAAATTAATTAGGAAATCAGTGAAACACCACGGGACTCTCCTCCGTTATATACAATGGTGAAGAAATGAGTGTCTTAGTATAAACGTGGCGATTTCTCAACAATTTATGTTTTACATCCAGGATGATTAAAAGCAATGACTCTTCCCGAAATCAAGGATGCAATTTGTGACATTATTCTTGAAAATTATAACATTTCAGCCAGTGCTGGATATAGCCCGGGGCCGGAGGGCCTAGACCACCCCAGTTTTTGAGTGACAAAAATAATTTAAACTATTATTTATTTAGTTTTTAAAGTGTATAGTAAACTCACGATATACTTATTATAGTCTGAGGTCTGGCTGCACCCCGCTTTCTCAGTTTTTACCTTCTCAGCAAAACTTGTGTCAGAGATTCCGGGCATTTCTTTGGAGCTCGTCGGTAGCATAATTCGGAATGGCTTGGGTATGCGCAAGTTCTCGGCATAATGGGTTCCAAAAAATCTGTCAGGAGAATAAAAGAGTGACGGCATTAAGAGAAGTCTTCTTCCAATTTGACCGTAATGCTGATCAATTTCGCTCACGAATAGTAACCATAGATGAAATATGGTTGTACCACCATGATCCTGAAACAAAACAACAGTCAATGGAGTAGTAGCACTCATTTCTCCATTGCCTCAAGAGGTTCAAGACACAGAAGTAGGTTGAGAAACTGTTTGCAACATTCTTCTGGGATAAGTATAGAGTCGTACTCATAGACTACCTCCGCAACGGTCAGATATTTAATCCAGAATCTCTACATTACATACAAAACTGAAAGAAAAATTCGAAGTTCAACGCCGCGGAAAATGAAAAGAAAAGAATTCTGTTCCTTCAGGAGAATACACCGTCTATCATGCCCCTGCGAACACAACTGACATTGCATAATATAGGATTTAAATGTCTAGATCATCATTCTTATTCCGCAGATTTAGCCCCGTCTAACTATTACGTGTACTTATTTCCCAAACTTAAATAACACTTGAAAAGATGCCATTTTAAATATGATAGGAGTAGTGCTACGAACAGTGGTGCAAGGAAATTTTCAGATTTTTTTAACTTTTCTGCAAAAACTGGAGCACTGCACAAGGTAGTATATTGACTCTCGGGGGAAGAGAAGAAGAAGTAAAACTTCACCATTCCACGTACACTCCTTCTGGGTTGGGTTACGAATTTTTCAGCAGTTCCTAGCCAATATGGTAGACGTCACGTCAGTACTTTGAAACTAAAAAAGTTATGGAGCACTAGTATAAACCAATTACTAATTAAAGATCAGCACTCTGACAATACGTTTTACTGGGAATCAATTTAATTC
Organism: Thermobia domestica; assembly: GCF_964235325.1. Taxonomy (NCBI): domain Eukaryota; kingdom Metazoa; phylum Arthropoda; class Insecta; order Zygentoma; family Lepismatidae; genus Thermobia; species Thermobia domestica. Next base: position 121,428,433 of record NC_137470.1, read on the forward strand.
CATAGATTTATTATCATCATTTGCAGGAAAGGAAAACACAACTCTTTTTATCCCCTTCAAAAAAATTAAGCCCTGGTAGTTGCAAACTAAGCTCTTATAAGCACATCCTCTGAATATTGAAAGCGGAGAATAATGTTTCAGAAAAAAAAGTATATAACCTTTAAATAAAACAAAATATGAAACTGAAAACTTCAAACCTGGGTAAATACAAACAAGTTACGTAACTGGTTTTACCTTTCTTTTGTTTCCAATCGAAGTTGATCCAATGAGAAGAAAACAAGTCGATCAAATCTACTATTATTCGCTAGGTACAATAATTAAAAATCATAAGAAAGAAGCATAACTAAAATTTACCTCAAATACGCTAAATTAGAAAACAGAAATATGCGTGCATACCCACACGCTCAAAGAAGAAAGCTTGAGGACTAATCTGCCACATAGTAAATGCATGGAAAGTAGACTACAATTTGACAATGAGATTGGTTATGATACTGATATAAAATACTATATGTAGAACGTATAAAGATTGTAGGAGTCTGGGGGGGACAGTCTAGGTGGCAATCAGGGGGGCAGAAGTAGCTACTAGGGGGGCGCTCGCCTCCCTTGCCCCCCTCTGGCTTCGTCACTGTTGTTTAGTATTACGGCAATTGAAAATCTACATATTACTTACTATATTAAATGCGATTATGTGCAATAAGAATATGCAATATGTACTGTATATGCAATAAGAATACACGCACTATGCATAACTTCGAGGGTTTTGATAACTTCACATATCGGTAGACATGTTTGGAAGTTGTTTTCATTGTAGAACGCCAGAAAAACAAATATTTTTAAAAGAACATAATGTAATCGCACAACAGTAAAATTTTTGCTTTGAAATATTTTCTCTAGCAGAATATACCCATTCTTCGCATTGGTCAGATAAAATATATATGTAACAAACTGAACAACGAAAAAAAAATATTCGTCATTTTCTACTACTTTTACATATTAATGTAAACGCCCCCTAAGACCCCTTGGTTCAAAATGAAAAAAAAACTCGTCTGGCCCCAAGCCGATAGGGGCTGTATTTTGAAGTCAGGGTGTATGAGAATATCATCATTCAACTCAACAACCGCGAAAGCTTTGAATTTGAGACTAATTTCGGTGATTTTGGATTATGTTTACATGTCTCGATGACCTGTATGGCCCAGTTACTTAGCTGATGGGGACTAAATTTAAAAGGAAATGCCATCTTGAGTTTCACCATTGAGCTCAAGGACCCCGAAAACCATGGATTTGACACTAATATCTCCCATTTTGGATTATTTTTACATGTCTCGGTACCCTCCCACTCTTCAGGTGACTCCCGGTCCGCGTACAATAGTAGCGCAATTTGCTAGTCATCGCTAATAGAAATGTCACCATTGATCAAAGGAGTTGCTGTTAAACTGTGCTAGCGGTAGGACGTGTTGTCCGGTGTAGTGTTTGTTCGCAGTTTGACGTGCTCAGCTTTACCACTACGTGTGGTTTATTTGTGTAAGTGACTATATATTGTAAAATATTACGATGTCTCAGCTCGTTAGAAAAAATACCATCAAATGTGTATTTGACAAGAAGAAACGTAATAATCGCCCGTCACCCATCGCTATTCATAAATGGATCGAAAGTTTATTTAAAGAGGACTGCCATGACATTATTGCGCTCCAACTTCACTCTGATGAATATGCTGTGTTTGTGACCTTTAATACTGATGCCATTTTTGAAAAAGTGTTAAGTAAGCTCGAACCTACGGTACCCTTTAAACATAGTGACGGTAGTACCTCTTTTGTCAAACTTGTCAACGCAATGGAAAATATTACCAGGGTAAGAGTCTTTAATTTACCTATTCAACTAGATAATAACGTTATTGTGCAAATTCTGACTGAATATGGAACAGTGAAAAATATAACCAATGAGACATGGTCTCAAAATTATCCCCTTGCAGTGTCCAATGGAATACAAACTGTGAACATTGTCCTTAAAAAACCTATCCCTTCACGTTTACTCTTCAACGGCTTTCGTGGCTTCATATCATATGAAGGCCAGCCTGTAATGTGTTTTTTCTGTCGATCATTGACTCACCGCCTTAGTGACTGTGATAAGAAAAGAAGACAAGAACTGAATGGCCCTCGTACGTCTCAAACGTCTGACATTCGATTTACCGAGTTTTTCCCCCCACTCCGCCCCGCATCTAGCGCACCGCCCCTGCCTTTACAAATGGCATCCCTCGGCACTATTCCAAAAAAATCTTGTGAACAACATGTGCAATTACAACCAAACAGTTCAGAATCAGTAACTGACACCTCTACTACGATTGCTGCTCATACGGATGACAACTCTGATTCCAAATCTGGCCTTATCAGTAATGCAGGTGAAGAAACACATACACCTAGTGTTAATGTTAATGACCTTGCAAGTGTTGATAATATCGATACTCCGTCTTGTCTCCCTGGTAAACAGCCTGTTGGTACTGAGGGCTCCCTCCAAGCTGTGAAACAAAAAACTGATATAGAATTCATTGCACCTACTTCAGATACAGACGGTAGTGACCTTGACCTGGAAAGTGAAACAACAGACATTCTTGACACAACAAGGGAATTACGTTCACGAAAGAAACGAGGCTCACGTGGTTCTTATTCACAACCTGTGAATGTCATAACAACTCGAAAGAAGAAAAGACGTGGTACTTCAATACCTGAATGTTTACGTCACGACGATACTGCCTCAGGTGTGCTCACTGACCTTCAAGATTTGTAAACACTTTTTTCGCTTTTTTGTTGTCAGTGTGACTATATTGACGTTCCCGTCTTCTGTTCATAGTAATGCGTTGATATGTTCCAATCTTACATTTGCTTTTTTTGTTTTCTTACTTCTAACACTATACATTACACGTATTGTTTCCCTCAATGTAAACCGTATGCAAAATAGTGTTAAAAAAGAATTGTTTAAAAAATTTGTTTATGATTATGACGCAGATTTTATATGTCTTCAGGAAATAATCTCCGATGAACACTGTTCCATCTATGGTTATAAGAGTCATGTTAATATTGGTGTACATGGTTTTGGAACTGCTATATTAGTGAAAGAAGAAATACAAATTGGTTCCCTTAAAATGTTGGTGGATGGCAGAGGGATCGCGTTGTATTGGAAAAATACTGTAATTGTCAATATATTTGGGAATTCGGGGCATCAAGGGAAGACGGGTAGAGAGACCTTATATTCTGAAGATTTGTTGTATTTGCTTTCTGAACCCTTTAATAACATTATGCTCATGGGCGATTTTAATTGTGTACTTCGAGCTAATGATTGTGTCGGGACCCCATCATATAGTCCTGCACTACAATTTTTTTGTTTCTCAATATAGGCTGGTTGATACTGCTATCTACTGTAAAAAGGACCATATCTTTACTTACGTGCGCAGTAATGCGGCGTCCAGAATTGACCGTTGCTATTGTAATCCAGACTTGGTTAAATTGATTGTTAAATATGATGTCTGTTTAGCCCCGTTTACTGACCATTTGGGTCTAGTTCTTGAATTTAATATTGGTTCGCCGTACTGTGTCTGGGGACGATCCTACTGGAAAATGTCCCCCCTTGGTCTAAATGATCCTTCTTTTCTTAACCAGTTTCATCGGCACTGGTCAGTCTGGCTTCACCACCGCCACAGGTATACCACAAACCTCAAATGGTGGGAGCAATATGTAAAACCCAAAATCAAATGGCTATATATTGATCACTTTCGAGATAGGAATGCCAATAGTAACCATATGATGCAATTTTATATGAAATGTTTACAATCTGTTAGTGGTTTATCGGCTACTTCCCCCATATCGTACCGAGATATGCAGTATTATAAAGGTAAAATTTTACATTTGCAGAGAGAATGTACTGAAAAATTTCGTTACTATTGTAAAGATAACACTGTGGTACAAAACGAGCGTATGACGTTATACCATCCAATTCATACAAAGAAACGTAAAAATCGAACTTTAATTTCACGATTAACCTCTAATACTCAGCAAGTACTAACTAATCCGAGTGAAATTAGAGCTCACATTCATAATACATACCAAGAGTTGTATAATGTACCACAGAACACGACTCCTGTTTGGCAATTTACGCCACTGCCAGGTTATACAGTGACATCTGACTATAACGACATGTTAATGCAACCATATACCAAACATGAGATCCATGATGTAATACTCAGTTTTCAGCGTTATAAAACTCCTGGAATTGATGGATTAGTAGCAGAATTTTATCAAAAGATGTTTCCTATTATAGCAGATGAGTTTACTACTATTGTCAATGAAATATTGCATCATGGTGTAATTAGTGAATCCTTTGCTACAGGTGTTATTATATTAGTACCAAAGTTACCAAATCCTACTTGTCTTAAGCATTATAGAGCGTTAACTATGTTAAATGTTGACTATAAAATAGTAGCAAAATGCTTTTTCAATAGGTTAAAAACAGTGCTCTCAAGCATTCTCCACCCAATGCAAGCAGGATTTCTAGAAGGTAATAAACTTCTTGATGTATTGATGGATCTTCGCGATGCAGGGGCATATTTTGATTACAACAACTGTAAAGGTGGCCTTCTATCTATAGATTTAAGGACGGCATTTGATTTGGGTAACCATAGGTATTTATATCAAGTAATGGGAAACTTTGGATTTCATCCTGCTGTAATTAATCAAGTGAAAATTTTGTATATGTTTGCGAGATCTAAAATTCAGGTGAATGGTTATTTAACACCTTTTGTAACAATCAATAGATCTATTAGACAGGGATGTCCGCTTTCTATGTCTCTTCTTAATATTTACATTTCACCATTGATTTGTGAATTACATGCTATGCAAATAGGTATTTCCTTTGCTGATCTCCACCTTACAGTGCGTTCCTATGCTGATGATCTTTCTGTTTTAGTACGAGATGAAGCTCAACTTAATCAAGTTATTCATGTCATACAAAATATTGGACAATCTAGTGGAGCATGCATAAATTTTCAGAAAACAAAATTGCTAGCATTTGGTACTTGGGACTTTCAGATGATTACTTTTCCTATTCTCCATGTTGATAGGATAAAAATTTTAGGTGTCTATTTTTATTGCAGGGTCGAACAAATGATTTTAGAAAATTGGGCTCTAGCCCTCCAGAAGGTGAAAGGTTTATGTCAAACGTGGAAATTTCGTGGCTACTGTCTTGAACAAAGAATTTGGATTGTTAATACATATATTACATCTCACCTTTGGTATTTAAGTCCGTTTTCTTCATTGTTGAAATGGCTTGATTGTTGAAATGGATACCTAAACCTTTAACAATAGAACTGTTTCAACTGTGAAGAAAATTCTAAATAAAAAATCGGCACGGATTGTTCTCTTTAATAGGTTATGAAGTTCCTTCTCTAAAAATTTGAAGTCTCTAGGTTGAAATTTGTAAGAGAAATTGTAAATTTTCGTGAAAGGTAAAAAATACACGGGAGAGATACGAAGACTGTAGCGACATCTATCGGCAGAACTTGTCCCTTTACACTAACCTTAAATGAATTTTTCACTGATAACTCAACAATATGAGTTAACTTATTTGTCCTATGAAAAATCGCAATAGTAATTTACTCTTGGGGTATTTTCTTTTAGGCGATTTTTTCAAAAACGAATCGGTCCATTTTGTTAATACTTCATTAATAAATATTTCAGTAATAAACTTATAATAGAGCAAAATCCATTTGTCATGAAATGCCCACAAGAGTAGTTTGATCTTGGAGATTTTCCCAAAAATGTCTCTGTCAATTTTCTCTACATTTCTAAAATAAATATATCATTAATAATCTTACAATGCACGAAAAGTCATTTCTTCTGAAATAACCAACAGAGGGTAATTTACGCTTGGGAGTGAGTTCCTTTTCGAAAACCGCTCAGACGATTTTCTTTAATTTTCATAACCTGTAATACTCTGTAAAATATTTCTTATGAAAATATTCACAAGCTTTAGGGGATACGTTTTCTTCATACGAAATTTCCACGGAAAACTAAATATAATTTTGTTAGTATTTCACTTAAAAAATAGTTTCAATTATAACTACAGAATAACGTGATGTAGTTTAAGAAATTTCAGTGACAAAGTTTAATTCTGTCACCTGAGCCTTTTATTTATTCATTTCATAACAAAGTTATATTTTTGTGTCTGAGAGATATTGAATATATAAATTTCAAATTTCATGATTGACCGAACAAATGTATTATTTATTTTATAATTTTGAACACTTAGTGGTATTTTCAAATATTAATTAAGAGAATAACAATGCATACAAAACAAGATTGTCTTATAATATTTATGTAAACTTCAAATTAAAGGTTTGACAAAACACTTTTTTTTAATTATATTTTTTGAACGCTGTTGGATATTTGCAAGTGTTATCTACAGAGAATAGCTATTTTCAAAAGGCATATGAAACAAAGTTATCATGAGAAATTAATATGATTGCAACACATGTCATATTTTCGTTTTGTGGCGAAATGTGTTAAGGCAAAAATTTAATGCTTGTGAATATAGGCTTACAATAAGGCAGTTTTTGCCCTTTAGGTCCTCAAGCTTTAAACAGAAAAACCAATACACTTGTTTGTTTAAATAATGACGTTACAATTTATGAAATTAATTCAATTAATCTTTACCCTTGATTTCTTAAATTTCATTTATAATGCATTTAACATGTTTTGCAACCGTATTAGTCAATCAAGAAACATGTTTCTTTATCTTTTTAATGTACGAGTCAACCCTTTTATACAATTTATATCTTCATTTCTCTTTCGAACTCTGTGTAAGAGCTAAATCCTTGATGATCCTCCGGACAAACGTTTCAGTTTGCTTCTGGATGTCTTTTCTAACCATGCTTTGGTAAAACCTGTAAAACAATAAGTTTTCACTTTAGTAATTATCTTCAGTAGTACTGTTAAATTTAATCGAATATTATTTGCTAATTTTTAAATATCTGAACATTTGTTTTCAGTATTCGAACAATTGTTTGTTATTCGACTATTTATTTAATAACCGAATATTTTTCATATATAAATTTATTCTAATAAATTATAGGACATTTGTAAAGTACTAGGTAGGGAAGGTAACTACAAGTACACACTTACAAATTTACTGCAGGTGTGAAAATACTATTATATTTATGACTTTTTGCGGAATTCTAACAAAACCTATCACAAAACTGTTTAACCCTGGGTTCTGGAACTAGTAAATTTAACTTACGAATTATTTTGCTTGTATCCCTATTTTATTCATAAATAAATTCAAGAACTGTTTTTCCTTCTCAATCTGAAAACATTAACGTTAGTATCGAAACCAAGATTACATTCACCAAATACTGTTTACGTTTCAGAGAGCCGTCTGCTTGACGACCTCACGTGATTGCAGCAGCTCTTTTGATGGAGTGAAATCATGTGAACCGAGTTGGCAATGATTTTCTCTCTCCTGCCACTTGCAAGACAAAATTCTTTATTTCGTGACTGTACACAAATGAAAAGACATATTGGAGAATACACTTGGAAAGTTGGAAGTATTTTCATTGACAAATGCAATAGTAGTAGTAGAAACAAAAAGTGTCAAACTAACTGCTATTTAATGAACAACAAGGAATTGGTCGAGTTGTCGCAAGCAGATTAACAACTGTTCAGAAAATAGAACTTATTTTTATAGAGACTGAGTTTGTTTTTATGATTTGCATTATAAAGGGTATCATGTAGGACCAAGGTTGTAAAGAATTGGACCTACTATTAACGTAGGCTTTGAATCACGAGTAGAACTTAAGCCCAATGCGCTTAGCAAGTGCAAATACCATCATACAACATCAATGGTCGTAGTATATGCTCTTCCCCAGGGCAGGATCTCTCTTCCAAGATAACTGGACTACAGGCAGAGCCGGCTCTACTAGGGATGAAGATTGCTGTAAACGTAAAGCGCGCATTCAGTTTGCCACTTAAACCGGTCTGGAACAGTTAACCGAAACCGAATCGAATAGTTTCCAAACCGAACCGAACCGTTCTCAAACTGAATAGAACCGTTCAAAAAACGAATTGAACTGTCGTCAAACCGAGCCAAAAGGTTTGAAATGTGGTTTTGTTTACTATTGGCTAACCAAAACTTAAGCGTACTCTCTCAAAGCGAATTCAGCTGTGTGCAAATGGAGCTGAATTTAATCTTTAACTCACTCGTAATTTACGACCAGTTAGCAGATTTGTGTAGAATAAAATATTTTACGTGTCACAATTTTTACGTATAAACGAATTATAGAGCTCCTTCGCGGCTAAGCGGTTAGCGTACGCGCCTTTGGTGCGGGAGATCCGGGTTCGATTCCCTGTTGTGTGGTTCGGATTCCACGTTAATCAGTAGGTCCCGTCTCATATTGTCTCGCTGCTGAAAAGGACGTTAAACTCAAAATAAACTCAACTCAAACGAATTGCATTGGACTACTGTGGGTAATGATAATATTAAGTTTATTTTCATGAACTTTGTTAGGGTTAGGTTTTGATGAATATTTATATTTAAAAGTTAACTAATGATCTTTTCCACTGTCCTTTATCTAGGAAACAATATCCTTAAGTCGTAGGAAGATAAAGTTTGGTAGACAGATAGCCTATTGCTTAAAGGGGGTACTAATATAGTGTGCCTGTGAAATTCTCAAACGGTGGGCTGAGGATTTTTTCACAATCAGAATGGCAAACCTGAAACCCCAGAATACCTAGAAATACGAAATTTTGAAAATAGATATTCTATTATTCAAAGGGGTAGTACAAATAGTTAAATTTTTGGTAGTTTTGGTACTCACTTAAATAGTATAACTGTAATATTTTCATTGTGCGATAATATTTCCTTCGCACTAGAATATGATTTAGTACTATAAAAAATATTAAACTAGTTCCCAGCTGCTTCAGTCAATTATCATATGTATACGATTCTCATAACAAAGCATCAATACATAAGAAACGATAGTCTTTACGCAAAATTGAGGGCCGCGGTGGCTCAGTGGTAGAGCGTTCACCTCTGGTGCTTGGGGTCCCGGGTTCGATCCTAGCTCCCGCTAAGTGAACTTTGTGGTGGACAAACACCGTGTGCGTGGGTATTTCCGTGGTTCTCCCGTTTCCTCCCACTTTCTTCGTTCCACCGTTTCATTCATTACTCATCATCACCGTCTCCTTTAGCCTAACCGGCATAACTATGGCACGTAAAACTCAAAGATTTCGTTTCATTTTTCTTTACTCAAAATTACTTATATTTCCTTTTCCCTTGTATTATACCAGGTAACTAAGGAAGTTCGTGAGGTTTTCGTCACTCATCAAACAAGACCCACAAAAGTCTTAAAAACCCATTTTAAAAGAGGAAAAAGAAATATTCTTGCGTGATAATGGCCATGAAAACGTACGAATGATTCCGGTCGGGGAAGACCGAAGTTTACCTGTTGCTGTGACATCATTAGAGCACGTGGCCTTTCCAAGCATTGAGCAAACCACGATCGTTATGCCATCTGTTGCCGAGAGTATGAACTCCTATTTATGACACATTTGTGTACTTTGTATCACAAAAGCAGTAGAATATGAAGGAAGAGGAGGGTTCTAGTTCATCAGATTATGTTCCGATGAGTCCAACGTTCTAACCATTAGATCACAGGAGACCGCAGGGGCGGATCCAGGGGGGGGGCGATCGCACCCTCCCCGCAGAAGATGAAACTTTCTTATTTTATATATATAAATAAAACCCATCTGAAAGCTTAAAACCCTTGAAAGTAGCAGTATGACAAACCACCGCCCCACCAGAAGTCGGTCCTGGATCCGCCCCTGGGAGACACAACCCACCCAACCAGGTACATTCTAGGAACGTGCCATTTAAGTTCCATATGTACCGTTTACGTACCTGGTACTTGAAACATGTACATTTCATATGCACAGCACGTGTCGCTAGGTACGTGCCTTTCGAGGAATTTCTGACACTTGAAAGGTACTTTTACATGCTTCACTGGAATGTGAGGAATGTGAATGGCACATACCCCATGTACCATGGCATGGTTGTGCGTTTGCTTCGTATTGCGACTAGGGTTGCCAATTTAGCCACTTTGTGACGAGATCTGGCCATTTTGAGAACGTCGTTAGTCACATAATTTCCAAAGAGCCAATAGTGGCTTTTTAGCCATATGCTTTTCACTTCTATAGCCACTTTCTGAGTTTAGCCACATTGTAATATATTGTGTGTGTCATTTTGCAATTTTCTGACGTTTGATGCGTTCTCTAGGTTGTAACATTCTAAACCCCACTGGCAGAATTGTCCTCATAAAATTAGCATTGATGGTTATATTGTGACGTTACACAGCAGAGAATTAGTTCAAAACCTGTACGTTAAAACTAGACGTTAAATAAAATTTTCGGGAAGACGTAAGTTTAGGTATAAACTAACTCCTTAAAGAAATTCAGCCTGATAATATAGACATCCTTCAGGAAATGGTTATCCTTCCTTTTCCATTATTATTTGGCTATGAAACAAATGCCGGAGACATATACAACCGCTATATACAACAGTGTGGTGTTGGAATGTGTAATGATTAGGATGTGATGTTTTATTTTATTTTTTTGAAAGTTCAACACTTCCAATGTACCCGTAAAAATGTACTAAAGAAATAGTGCCCATGTTTTTTAAATATTCAATTAGAACTGGACAATCTACATGAAATTTGCAATCGATCAGTGAAAACGTCATCTTTCTAGAGCCTGTAATTTCTGAGATCTCATTGTCGAGAAACATATATGTGTATTTTAAAAGAGCTCCAAAGATGGCAGCACAATTCATTTGCATGTATTTCGGAGAAGGCTTACTAAAGGCAAAGGCCTTTGAACAATAATTTAAAAGGATAAACTTTGTGAAAAATATTTATTTCAGTAATTTATTTAAACTACACTCTTTTAAAAATATTTGTCTTTGTTATAAACGTGAAATCACAAATAACCGTAAATCAAAGGTTTGAATGCTAAGATTATAGGTTAGAGCTCGGTCGCTCGTAAATGTTACTGTAGTATTTTAATATATAGTTAAGTTGCCACACAGATGCCGGAGGAGGGCATCTATTTTCAGAGTTAGTTGCTTGGCTTTTTTTAAAGTCCAAGCTTCTAAATTCGAACGTAAAAATGAAGCGTTAAGGTTTTAGTACTCGCACCCCCAGTTGCATAGCACTGCCCTAAGGAACATTACTGACATGCCTAGTACATTCCTGGCACATGCCAATGCCAAGTAAATGTGTCAAGTACATACACGGTATGTGATATACGCATAATAGATACATTCCTCGGTATGTGTCATGCACGTACTTTTGGGCGGAAGTAACCTTATTCCTTACATGTGTATTTCACATGATTGCTCTATTCACGTACCTATCATGTACATTCCAATGTATCTCGAGGAACATTCTTTACACATGATCAGTATGTACTTGTGTTGGGTGGGAAATGTTAATTGCAACAATTTTAAAACAATTATGGTATTAGCAACCAATGTGGTTCATGGATGATTTATTTGCACTATTTGTTGCCTAATGGTCTCCGCATAGCATGGTCGTAAGGTTCTGTACTGTATCTACAGGGATTCAATGGGTTAGTTAACTCTGCCGAGATTATCGCTCTCTCTCTCTCTCTGTATATAGAGCTCCTCCGTGGTTAAGCGGTTAGCGTACGCGCCTTTGGCGTGGGAGACTCGGGTTCGATTCCCGGCGGGAACTCATGTGATTCGGATTCCACGTTAATCAGTAGGTCCACGTCTCATATAGCCTCGCTGCTGAAAGGGCGCTAAACTAAAATCAACTCAACTCTCTCTCTCTCTCTCTCTCTCGCTATATATATATATATATATATATATATATATATATATATATATATATATATATATATATATATATATATATGGGGAAAAATCAAAAGTTACAATTCAAGAGTTAACGTGGGGGCTCAGTGGTAGAGCGTTTATCTTTGGTTCATCCGTTGGGTTCCTGGTTCGATCCTCGGCCAATTAAATTTTGTGGTGGACAACGTCGTGTGCGTGCGTTTTCTCGCGGTACTTTCTCATTCCATCAATTCTTCCATCATAATTCACTTTCTTTAATCATCACCTTCCTGAGCTTAACGGGCATAATGTGGGAGGTTAAACTGGAAAATTCAAGGATGTTATAAAATAGAGGATCTGCCCATACGTATCTTCATCCTGTTAAATCAATGAAGCCGAAAAACAACCAAGCATCGGCATGTCTGATTGGCTACTCTCGTTTCCACCATCGTCTGAATGGCTACTTTTGTTTCCGCCATGACTGTTGGCTCAAAACATTGTGATACTATTGGTCGGAGTGGGCAGAGTAGGGGTGGCGAAACTGTGACGTATGGCTTCAATTTTTTGTTCTAAGGGTAGATCCTCTATTTTATAACATCCTTGGGAAAATTTCATGTTTTCAAGAAAAAAAATGAAATCTTTAAGTTTTACGTCCCACGTTATGCCAGTTAGGCTAAAGGAGACGGTGATGATGAGAGATGAGTGAAATGGTGGAATGAAGAAAGTAGGAGGAAACGGGAGAACCCCGAGAAAATCCACGTGCACGGTGTTTGTCCACCACAAAGTCCATGCGGTCATTTTTTCAAGAGTTAACATGTGAAGAAACGGATATATGGACGGATGGACATTCTAACAGCAGAATCTTATAAGTTTCTCTGGGTGATCACAATAATACTACACATTCCTTATAATGTCATAATTCTTAAGTACTGAACGCCTTTTCATTTCATGAAAGGCTTTGAAGAAAATATTGTTAATTTTCATTAATTAGCATTTTTTTATTGTACAAACTGAAATTAATTCTATGGCCTGTGGAACCCGGAGGTTCAATTCCGCGTTCAGAAAAGCTCTCCATTGATTTCCATCCTCAAACAACTAGACCCAGTTTCTACTTTGTATTTCTAGTTCTGCGAGATCCATCTTAATATTGTCCTCCCATCTACTCCTAAGTCTTTCTAATGGTTGTTTTCCGATTGGACTTCTAGTTAAAACTTCGAAAGTATTCTATTTTCCTTCATTCTGGCTACATGACCTGCCCACCTGATCCTCCTAGATTTGGTGATCCTAACAGTGTTTGGTAAACGATAAAAAAATTATGTAGTTCCTCGTTATGAAGTTTTCGCCATTTCCCCATTCCCATCCTTCTTGGGTTCAAATGTTCGTCTCAGGATCTTGTTCTTAAATACTTTCAGTCTACGTTTCATCCTCAGAGTAAGTGGCCATGTTTCGCAATCATACAGGAGAACAAGCATGATTATCATTTTACATATTTTAAGCTTCAAATTCCTCAACAGAATTCGCGACGACAATAGATTTTGAACATAATAATAACATGAATTTCCTTATTTCAGTCGACATTTAATTTCTTCGTGAGTATAGTTTTCGTTTGTTAATATTGATCCTAGATATTTGAAAGTATCTACTTTATTGAAAGTATTATTTGATATTGTAAAACATCCATAATTTCAGTATTACGATCCCGACGAACTTCCTGTATTTAGTTTACTCTGCATGTACTTTAAACCCATTATGTCCCTTCACGCGCTTAATAAGACAATTGCTTTGTACGGTATTAAGTTTCCACAAGTATATTGGGGTTATTATCATTATTATTGTTGTTTGTATTGTATGTACTGAAAGCAATAAAACACTGGTGAGAAACGTAATAAATAAACATCTTGAACGGAAATGAAACAACTCACTGGTTTGTTTTTATATTAAACATCCTGTATAAAGATGACCAAAGGTGTTACACATTTAATCTAGATAAACCTAACAGATAATATTTTGTAATTGTGTAACAATAATAGTGAATTCATTAATCACTTGTGTTGTACTCTTGTACATAACAACATGCAGGAAGAAATATGCTGAAACAAACCCGTAGTTAGAACGCAAAGAAGGGGGCGCGGTGGCTGAGTGGTAAAGCGTTCACCTCCGGTGCTTGGGGTCCCTGGTTCGATCCCAGCTCGCGCCGTGTGGACCTTGTGGTGGACAAAAACCGTGCTAGTGGGTTTTCTCGGGGTTCTTCTGTTTCTTCCCACTTTCTTCATGCCATCATTTCATTCATTTCTCATCTTTACCGTCCCCTTTAGCCTACCCGGCATACCTGTCTTTCGTAAAAATCAAAGATTTCGCTTCATTTTAGAACGAAAAGACAGGGATTCGGAGATATGAGGAGGGGGGTAGGGTCTCTAACACTGATTGTCCCGTACTGATTTTTTCGTAAGGAAAATTGGCAATCCTGGATAAAAACAGACATTGAAATCTTGTAGCCTACACAGATCATTCGGTTAAGTATGAGCTGAGTAAATATTTCTTAAAAACAAAAAAGAAGACGAAGAAGAAGAAAAGAAAGAAGGAAAAACTGAAAATGGAAAAACCCTGAACAATCACTTTTATTTATGTTTTCTATTTGCATCCACAGATAATGCTTATCTAATGTGGGTGCTATCTTCTATTTGCACATAACTTATATGCTTGTACTAAAAAAAAAAAAAACGAAGTAAAAGGGATGAAAAATATTGCATATGAATGCATATAACTATTGAGTCACTGAAGTAACTACTAGAGGTACAATTGGTGCTGCAACCGCTTTTCCCTGTCAACCACAGTGTTGTATGACAGAAGCGCGCTTGTATGACGTTCTTTGTTATGTGTGATGTTTGTTTGGAGGAAGAAAATCTCACTTTCTTCCCTCGCTTATCGCTATACAGAAAGATATAAAAGAGAAAATGATAGGTACACCGTTCTACGCATTAATTACACATAGGCGTATATTTATACAGGAAATCGGAAAACTATTTTCTGGGAAAATATTTTAGTATGTAAAATCAAGGATATTGTCGTTGCTCAACTACAGATACCTTGTTCAATTTCCTTAAAACACAAAGTTCATATCATTTTAATCCTGTATGAGGAGGGGAAGGCCTATAATTCCTGAGGAAGCTTCAATACAGTTGAGAACTTATCAAACAGAATATTAAGGACAATAGCCACATTAAGCTATTAGATTACACCAAGCGTAGGGAAGGCCGTAAGTTAAATGCATAGCTGCAGAAAGGAATAAATATGTTAAATTCAACGATCCTTGTTTAATACTAATTAGAGCACTTAGTGCAATTTTTAATATTCACACGATGTCACAAGGTGATTGAAACCATAATATGATGCATCGATATGCTACAGTTTAAGCTTTGCAGTTATTTTCTATTTCACTCCAATTGATCTAGGTAAAATTAAGAAGGATTCAGATTTATATTGCTGGGCTTTCGGCATCTATGGCCATGTTAGACCGTCACTAGGACTAGGATTAAAATTTAGATATCTGGGCTTTCAGCATCTAAGGTCATGTTAGCCCGTCACGTATGAGGGATGGCGATCACACTATCCGAGGAAAGAGAAGGAAGGAAGGGGCCTGGGACCTATATATTAGGTACCATCCCGGCATTCGCCTGGTGTGCATGAGGAAAACCCAGGGAAATTCACTCAGGATGGCTAACCTAAAAAAGTTGTTACATTTTCTAGACCGAGTGTTCCCACCGGGAATCAAACCTGGAACCGCTCGCACCAAAGTTTTTTTTTTTTTTTTCAAAATATAACATATATAAGTAAAATATATCTAATATGCGTTAATCGTACTGCATAAAATATTACACACTAAGAAATATGCATCAAAGTGCATCTTTGGTATATGTAGTTTTAACCACATAAACTTTTTTCAACTCCAATGCTATTCAAGATGGAACCACTTGCTACAGTAAAATCCAACACTAAGCGGGCAAGAGCACCGATTTCTCTATAACATTTGGGGCGTATTCAGATACAGAAGGCATATGTGAGGATTTTAAGAGAATTTGAATTCAAATTATGCCAAATATTATATATTAATAAATAAAATGCGGAGGACTCACATGAGCTTTGGGGTCCTGGGCCCCCCAGGATCGGCGCCCTTGTGCAGTTCTGTACTAGAGGGAAGCATTCCACCATGGATCGAAGTTATAACCAAACGCAGAGCTTTCTGGTCACAATAATGTTATCATATGAGTCTCTTATGCGGGAGACCCGATCGATTCTTCGTAGCTCATGCGGTTCAGATAACATCTCAAGCCACAAAACCAAGTCTCATATAGCATCAGTACTGATAGGGACGCTAAACACAAGTTCAATCGCAACCAAATGGCTTGGCCACTTGATCACAAAGATGAATATATCCGAGTTCCATGAGTATTTTAATGAATTATTGTATATTGTAAAACGTTTTCACCGTATTCTTGATTTTACTAAAGTAGTAAATCACTGGAGTAAAAGAAAAATGAATTTATAGATTTGTTTGATGCGTATTATTAACAAGAATATTAGGAATAATCAAAAAAATGGATCAAAAGATTGCGATCTTGCCCAAGAATTTTAGGAATTATCTTGCGACCTTGGCCAATAGTAAGTTTTTGGATCAGGGGCCACAAAAGTTTGGAACGGCTTCTAAACTGGTTTTCCGTATTTTTTTACGGAACAAGCACATCATACTTAGTTAAGTGATAGTTTGGGTTTGGCTACACTATATGTAGTTCTCCAGATATAATGCGTACAAAAAAATGTTTGATTGAATGAAATATATTGATTTTTTTTGCATCAGGGGCCACAACATTTTTGAACGGCACATAAATCAAATTTTCATATTTTTTACGGAATAAGCACATTATACTGAGTAAATTATTAGTTTCGGTTACGCTACACTTTATGTAGTTCTCAAAATATGGGGCATACAAAAAAATGTTTGATTGTATGAAATATATTGAACTTTTTGGATCACGGGACTCAAAATTTTTGAACGGTCCGTAAATCGAGTTTTTATTTTTTTTCTGAATAAGCACATCATACTGAATAAATTGTTAGTTTTTGTTTGACTACAGTGTATGTAGCTCTCAAAATATGGGGCGTAAAATAAATTGTTTGATTGTACGAGATAGGGCCTATGTTGAAGTATTTGGATCAGGAGGCACAAAATTTTTGAAATGCTCCTAAATCGAGTTTTCATTTTTTTTTTTTTTTTTTTTTTTGCGAAATAAACACATCATACTGAGTTAATTGATAGTTTGGGTTTGGCTACACTATATGTAGTTCTCCAGATATAAGGCGTACAAAAAAATGTTTGATTGAATGAAATATATTGACTTTTTTGGATCAGGGGCCAGAAAATTTTTGAAATGCCCCTAAATTGAGTTTTCATATTTTTTACGGAATAAACATCATATACTAAGAAAATTGTTAATTTTGTTGTTCTCAAAATATGGAGCGTACAAGAAAATGTTTGATTCTATGAAATATATTGAACTTTTTGGATCACGGGACCCAAAATTTTTGAACGGTCCGTAAATCGAGTTTTTATTTTTTTTCTGAATAAGCACATCATACTGAATAAATTGTTAGTTTTTGTTTGACTACAGTGTATGTAGCTCTCAAAATATGGGTCGTAAAAGAAATTGTTTGATTGTACGAGATAGGGCCTATGTTGAAGTATTTGGATCAGGGGGCACAACATTTTTGAAATGCTCCTAAATCGAGTTTTCATTTTTTTTTTTTTTTTGCGAAATAAACACATCATACTGAGTTAGTTGATAGTTTGGGTTTGGCTACACTATGTGTAGTTCTCCAGAAATAAAGCGTACAAGAAAATGATTGAATGAAATATATTGACTTTTTTGGATCAGGGGCCAGAAAATTTTTGAAATGCCCCTAAATTGAGTTTTCGTATTTTTTACGGAATAAACATATCATACTGAGAAAATTGTTAATTTTGTTGTTCTCAAAATATGGAACGTACAAGAAAATGTTTGATTCTATGAAATATAATGAATTTTTTTGGATCAGGGTGCACAAAATTTTGAATGGTCCTTAAATCAAGTTTTCGTTCGTTTTTTTTTGTTTTTTTTTTTTTACGGAATAAGCACATCATACTGAGTAAATTGGTAGTTTTGGTTTGGCTACACTGTATGTAGTTCTCGAGATATAAGGCCTACAAGAAAATTTTTGCCTGAAATATATTGGATCTTCTCATCCAATAATGATCTCGATATTAATTTATTTTCAATGAAAATGTAACCTTAGAATCTCATGTAAATTACGAATCGCTCATTTATTCAAACTATATCGTGTAAAGGAATCTATCTCTCTCTCTCTCTCTCTCTCTCTCTATATATATATATATATATATATATATATATATATATATATATATATATATATATATATATATATATATATATATATATATATATATTAGGGTGAGCCCGAAAAAATCTTTTTTTCGAATTTTGATTGGCCGGGGTGCGGTAAAGTTGCCTCGTGTTAGTGGTACTAAACATAAAAAAATTTGATTTTTTTATCATCCCCTTCCTTTGCCTCATGGGACTTGAATATTTTTATAGCTACGGCTATGCAATCTGCAGGACACTACAAAAAAAATTCTGCCGCACAGCTTTAACCTTTGGTTATTTTTCACGCTGGAGCATATTGAGACTGAAAATAAAACGCAAGATAAAAATAAGATGCGATATTGTTCCTATGTGGTTAAAAATTATAATCAATTAGACGAAAAATTGTATTTTTATGTTTCAATTTATGATGTTCATATATAGAGTGAAAAATATGCTGTCAACCTTACATTTCCTTTAGACCCGTTGATATTATAAAGAGAATGTTAATCAAGTAATCTGATATCAAGTAATTTTGAAATCAGCTGTGCAATAATAGAAAATACAGTGTGAGTCAAAAGTCCTTAGACACCTGCGTAAGTTTGAAAATCGACGGGGAAAGTAAAAAGTGATGATGGGAACAGAGGTTTGATGAGGGGCCACAACTTTTGGAGTGTATGTCATTCATGGCCGCCATCTTAATATCCGCCATTTTGGATTCAAGTCATTTTTTTAATTGGAAGGGGGTGTATGAAACATGAAATAATACTAGCTTGAGCTCAGGAATTTAGTGGTGTAATTTGTTTTTCTTCTATCTTGTACAGTTTAGAAGTTATTAATGTTCAAATGTGGGAAATTACCTTGATACTGACCCAGTTCTCTCTTTGTTCCAGGTGATCTAAAATGGGCCTGACACGTGAACAGAAGATCGAAATCATCCTTATATAAGGAGAACGCAGCTACCAAACAATAGCAGCTGATTACAACAGATAGCACCCAGACAGAGAACCGGTATCGCACAGCACGGGGGCTCACGTGATCACCAAATTCCGGGAGACGGGCTCTGTTCAAGATAGGGCACGTAGTGGGCGACCAAAGGCTGCCGCCAATGAGGAAACTGCAACGGCGGTTGTTGCGTCGTTTGTCAAAACTCCTAAACGAAGTACCCGTCGTGTGTCCCTAGCATGTGCAATAAGCCAATCCTCCGTTGTTCGGATATTGCACGCCAATCAGTGGCATCCTTACAAGCTGCACATGTAACATAAACTGAACGAGGATGACCCTGATCGCCGGTTGGAGTTCCGCATGTGGGCTACTGAACAACACGAACTGGATCCTGCGTTTGCCAAGGGCATACTGTTCAGCGACTAGGCGTATTTCACTTTGAACGGGAAGGTTAATCGACATAATTGTCGATACTGGTGTGACGCAAATCCGAACTGGGTTGACTCGAGTCGAGAACATAGTCCAGCGAAGGAGACGGTGTGATATAGTATATGGGAAACCCGCGTCGTTGGGCTATTTTCATTTACAACACCTTAAATGCACCACAGTACCTGATGCTGCTGCAGGACCTTGTGTTCCCTGCCACACTGAACACTGACAGCATTTTCCCATCTTATTTTCAGCACGATGGAGCCCCTCCACACTATGGACTTGGTGTCCGTGAATGGTTGGGTGAACAACTGCCAGGGAAGTGGATTGGTCGCCGTGGTCCCGTGGAGTAGCCGCCCGGATCCCCTGACTTAACGCCCCTTGGTTTTTATGTATGGGGCCATCTTAAGCAGATAGTGTATGCTGAGACAATCCGTGATTTGAGACACCTGGAGGGAAGCATCCAACAAGCCTGTGGCCAAATTTCGGGAGACATTCTCCTCCGTGTGCAGTCAGAGTGGTTGCGGCAACTACAGTTGTGCATTGCACGAGATGGACAACACGTAGAACATGTGTTGTAGCATTCAGTATCAAAGTAATTTCCCACATTTGGACATTGATAACTTCTAAATTGTACAAGATAGAAAAAAAAAACAAATTACACCACTAAATTCCTGAGTTCAAGCTAGTGTTATTTGATGTGTCGTACACCCCCTTCCCATTTAAAAGAATTGACTTGAATCCAAAATGGCGGATTTCAAGATGGCGGTCATGAATGACATACACTCCAAAAGTTGCGGCCCCTCATCAAACCTCTGTTCCTATCATCACTTTTTAATTTTCCCGTCGAGTTTTAAACTTATACAGGTGTCCAAGGACTTTTGACTCACACTGTATATTTACCTACAACATTGTACACGACTATAATAATAATAATAATAATAATAATAATAATAATAATACGTAAAACATTTTTTATAAGAAGTCGGTAACATTGTAATTTTATACACAGTCCAGCAGCCTGTGTCTTTCGGTACCGGCCTGACGTGACAATATGGTGTTAAAAGATTTGAGTAACGATCAGCAATACCTTTTGGATATTTGCAGAGCCATTTTAGAAGTTTGTGTCCGCCAGACCCTCTGAAGGAAATGCCAGGACCAATTGTCATGTCCCAATGGTTGACGACAGCTTCCAGAATTCTCCGATTAGCACCGGAGCCCGAAAAGCACTTCGTTGGCTTGCACAGTATGTCAGCAAAGTATTTGCACAAGTTTGGTTTGAAATAAAGCGAAATTCTTCTCTCTCTCACCAATGGGACGCGACACTTGTGAATACTCACTCGACCTGCATCCTTTCTTCCAGAAGAATTAAGAAGAATCCTGTATATTATGATTAGCTACAACACTTACTTTGAACATCCGTAAAACTTGTTGTTTCCAATGATCACGGACAGGAGCCAGGACATCCAAGTTTTAGGATGGAGAAGAATAAAAAAATATCGACACAGGAAGAGATCAAGCCTACGTGAATTTGTTGTGCCATAAGTAAACTTAGACGCAAGTAAATGTCATGATATCACTGACTGGTTCTCAACGGACGTCACCAAGCCTGACAAGAGAATTTTCTTTGAGCTAGATAGAAGAAAATATTAGAACGGTGGTTACAACTTCTGAGGAAATTAGATGTTTTCCGTGCCATTCGCAAGCGGTGGAGAGGATGATAAAACTAGTTACAGAAGTGTCCGTGATACTGTGTGGAGCGGATAGAAGAGATGACTATCATGGAAAAATTAGAGTCTCGAAGAAAGCATGCAAAAGTTGGACTCCCGGCAGGACTATCAAATGTAAATGAGTCAAAAGACGGAAGCAAGTGGGTGGGGGGAGGGGTGGAACTCGATTTGCAGCCACCTCCTCGTGGTGGGTTCTGGGGAGTTTCGGAGTGTATTTGCCAAGACGAGCTAAAAGCTATAAGGGAAGGTTTATCAACAATTTTACATGACCTTTATTCATAATGTGGTTTGAAAACATCAATGCAATTTCTTCATCTAATTGATTATAATTTTTAACCACATAGGAACAATATTGCATATCATTTTTATCTTGCGTTTTATTTTCAGCTTCAGAATGCTTCAGTGTGAAAAATAACCAAAGGCTATAGCTGTGCAGCACAATTTTCATCGTAGTGTCCTGCGGATTGCATAGCCGCAGCTATAAAAATATTCAAGTCCCAAGGGGATGATAAAAAAAAAAAAAAATCAAAATTTTGCGTGTTGACTACCACTAACACGAGGCAACTTTTTCGCAACCCAGCCAATCGAAATTCAAAATAAAAATAGCTGTGCAGCACAATTTTCTTCGTAGTGTCCTGCGGGTTGCAAAACCACAGCTATAAAAATATTTAAGTCCAATGAGGCAAAGGAAGGGGTTCACCAATAAAGTCCAAATTTTGTGTGTTGACTACGACTAAAATGAGGCAACTTTTCTGCAACTAGGCCAATCGAAATTCGAAAAAAAAGTTTTTTCGGCCCACCCTATATATATATATATATATATATATATATATATATATATATATATATATATATATATATATATATATATGGGGTTGAACAAAAACTCTAAAACGTTTGCAAAAGTGTGAAAACCATACCTAGTATGGTGTGGGGCCTCCTTTTGCGTCCAAAACAGCTTGGATCCGAAGTGGAATGGACGTATACAGCTCCAGAATCGTAACGTCTGGAATTTTGTACCATTGTTCCTTCAAAACATGCTCCAGTTCCTTAAGGGATGCTGGTGAAGGATAATGAGACCGAACACGCCTTTCTAACTCAGACCACGATGGCTCAATGATGTTCAGATCTGGTGATTGTGGGACCCAGGGGAGGTGTGATAGCTCCTTGTCATGCTCCTCAAACCATGATTTCACCGTTTCTGCAGTGTGACAGGGTGCCAAATCATATTGGTAGATGCCATCACCATCAGGGAACAATATTTGGGCCATGGATAGAACCTGGTCCCCCAAAATGGCACACGGCAACGATAATATCGGTGGAAGCGATGATAATGTCGGCGGTGGAATCGACTTCAATGTACTCAAATCGTAGCTTGCACACGCCACCGACATTATCGGCCGATCCTCCGACACGAAGATGCTGTCGGCCAAGCCCCCGATATTACCTGCGATATCGCCGACACCGGTTTTGTCGGGAGCAATGTTTTCTTATGATTGGATGCAGATGCGGCCGATAATGTCGGCCGGCCAATGGTTTAGGTGAAAAGAGTGAGTGACAAGACGCTGCGTTTCTTGTCTTTGGAATTTTGTTTGTTTCTATTTTTTTCTATTATTATTATTATTATTATTATTATTATTATTATTATTATTATTATTATTATTATTATTATTAATATTATTATTATTCATCTTGTTCTACAAACAACTTCGGAGCAGCTTATTATTTTTATTATAGTCTCTGTTTTGGAGTAGCTAATTCCTAGTATTAAATAAAGTATAAAATGTGGGAAATGTGAAGAGTACTGGTTTTCCTCTAAATAGCTATTATCAAATAGAATATTGGGAAATTTAGAATTTTAGATAGCCAATTTCCCTTGATTGTCTACTCCCTTTTTATTTTAGTTCTCTCTCTCTCTCTCTCTCTCTCTCTCTCTCTCTCTCTCTCTCTCTTTGATTGTATCTTTTTAATCTATTAATGCATTAAAACTTTTATTACATTCTGAAAATTAATTTAAGCGTAATTTTCAATGTTTGATGCACTGTGAACATAAGCATATGGAAAAAAAATCCTGATTATTATTACTTGCTCTTATTTTCATCAGAATTGTGTGCAGATCACTTTTCCCGGTCCCACTCAATAATCAATGATCGAATAGAATATTTGTTGACAACTTAAAGTAGAATTATTATTATTTTGAAACAAAACCAGCACAATCATACACTCTTTGCAAAGCTCCCAAGGACAAGTGAATCATTTGACATTTTCTTGATTGTGATCTCAACAACAGGGATGCGACTCCATGCTTCACTTGTTGCAGATCTTTTCTCTCACTTCCAAAATTATCCCCTCCCCCATTTTTTAAAAGAATTTCTGGAATGGCAATTGAAAACAAAGACCAAAGCTATGGGGGGATTTAGGAATTAGATTTCTGAGCTGTCGACAACTAAGGCCATTTAGCCCGTCATGTTTGAGGGATGACATCCTTCGGCGAGCACACTATCCGGGGAAAGGAAAAGAAGAAAGGACTGGAGAAGGAAGGAAGCGACCTGGGACCTATAAGTTAGGTACCACCCCGGCATTTGCCTGGTATGAATGAGGCAAACCCAGGAAAACCTCATTCAGGGTGGCTGGCCCGAAAAAGCATTCTACACTTTTCCGACCGAATGCCCCCACCGGGAATCGAACCCGGCACTGCTCAGACTAAAGCTATGTATCCATGTTTTCACTCTCCCCTTTGTACCGGGAACGACCTACTGATAGAGTTCTGCAGTTTACCTACGTTGACTGGATGAAAAAGTTGTGCATTATTACATTCTTACCTTTCTAATTTTGCTTAGAATTTTAGAGATGCAAGAATATTTCCATACGATATTTCAACCGTTACTGAACTTGTGGAATGTAGACTTTACATATGCGATAAGATAACAGACCTTTCAAGGACAGAATTGAAAAGCAAAAAGCAACGCGAGAAGTTCATTCAAGCCTTGCCGAGGATTTTGAGGTCATGGACAAAAAGAAACGAGAAACGACAGATATATACGGAGCAATGTAAAACAAAATTACTAATTTGAATCTTATAATTTAATCTATTATGACATTAGTGTTAATTGCATGGAAAACAAAATAATAGACATGCATACATATGATATGTAACAGTGTTTCAACAAAAATTAAAACTAGTATAGTTTGCAATGTACCGCAGGATCAATTCTCATCGAAACGAAAATATGTTTACGAAACCTATTTAAAACGGCACTGTTAAATCTAAACATGTTTAGGCATAGACCTATTTTTTCTAAGTTTTGTACCGTACTCCACCCTCTTCAGGACAGTTTTTGTAGTTCTTTTTTTTATAATTTTCCCGATTATTATTACTTTTATTTATTTTCATATATGAAGAAAATTTTTAGAAACACAGTGCAGAATATATTGTGTGTGTCGACTACTTTGCTCATCACCGGAAACGATATTGTCGGGGCTTCCACCGACATTATCGGCGACGTGTGCAAATTACGCCGACACCGACAACGATATCATAGGGGCTTTCGCCGATCTTATCAGTATCGTGTACAAACACACTAAGAATAAAAATGAAATTTTGCTGTTTACCTACCCCAGTCAACACGTATAGAGTACATATTAGATTCTAGGATGAATATCATTCACTTCTAAGAATAACTTCAATAAAATAGCTGCTAAAGATTTAAAAAGTCTACCAATACTTAAAATGGTCATTTGTTACCTGTGTGGAACGGTGACTATTATTGCTTCATTGCATCGGGAGTCTTCATACAAATGAATACGTAGTGCAATAGAAAAAGAAGGGCCAAACATGGCGGAAATACTTGCTTCCAAGTGACATCATTGAATATGAAGTACCATTGGGTTAAAAAGCAACCAGTAAAAAATATCTGCAATAAATAAATAATCAAATAAATAAAACATAGATAAATCTTTATTACCTTTATTATAGTTATCGTAGCATAGTTTCAAGGATTCGATAATTATTCTCATTAATAGTAATGCGCTCGAATTTATTGTTACATCAGCAAGCAAATCAAGTATCAGTTCTAAATTGACTCATTCACCAATTTTCCTCAAAATTGAAAATAACAAGTATTGAAAAAGTTATTTTGGGGGCTAAACTGTTGCAAATTTGTCTTTGCGAGCACCCTTATTTTCCTCAACTGAACATTAGAGTTTCAGCACCGGGGCTATATGAGACGTCGATTAACATCTTAAAGTGGAATTCCAACTACATATGTTCCCACTGCGAACTGAACAGGCGTTTTCTACAGCCAAAACGCTTATGCTAATCAAGGAGCCACGACGGAGTTTGGTATCTTGTATAGACAAAGAAGATGAGAATGTAACGTACGTATTTGTTTTACGATTTTCAAATTTTCTGATAGAGTGGAGTCCCTAAAACTCGGTACTCGATAACCGGGCAGTTCGGATAACTCGGCCACACCCGAACAGGGCGTAAAAATCTCGCGCGCAGACTCGATCAAGGTCATTGCCTATGTGCGTGTGTCCTCATTCATTATCATTTTCATCTGTAGTGAAGACTCTATGCCTTCATAAATTGTCATTTTCCTTTGTTTAAGGGTAATTGGACAG
Organism: Thermobia domestica; assembly: GCF_964235325.1. Lineage (NCBI taxonomy): Eukaryota > Metazoa > Arthropoda > Insecta > Zygentoma > Lepismatidae > Thermobia > Thermobia domestica. The sequence goes on from NC_137470.1 coordinate 121,454,462, forward strand.
TTTATTCTCTATTGTGTTCTAAAGCAACCAATACACACCAGTACAGTACTGTATTTTCTGAAGAAAGCCTCATATTTTATCCTTTTTAAGCCCCACTCCCGGTAACCCGGTATTTTCATAAACTCGGCCACCCTTCGGTCCACATCAAGCCGAGTTTTCCGAACTCTACTGTAACTATTACCAGCTCAAGTTTAGTCACTTTCAAAACTTTAAAATTATAGTTACTTTGACCCATTATAGCTTACGTCCTATGTGTAACAATAAAACAAACCAAGTACACTAGTAAACAAAAAGTTGTGCATTCGTATATTGTGTATCTAAAATCGACCATACAAATTCAAAACTAAGCATACGGACATATTTAAATAGACACTTTTACTTTATTTAAAGTAAACTTTTATTTTATCATTATAACGTGAAAACTATCTCAAGTATCTATGGCAAAGTCATTAAAAGTAAATAAATAAATATTTTAGCCGTTCAAGTGGAACGTGAAGAGGTAACAGAGGATACTGCTTAATGTCAATAAACTATTTAATTACTATTAAATATATAATAAAATTTAACACTTTACGTTGGATTTAAACAAAATGTCAATGTATAATTTTAAGTTATTATATTCAACACCTATTAGGCTATGTACTAATGCCTAACCCAGCTCCTGAACTTTCTACTGACGTGTTAGAAAGTAAAAAAAAAAAATAATCAAGTTTTTCACTTATTAAGAATATATTTGTGAAATACATTAAAAATGGAAAATTATTTTATTATTGAATGTTTGTTTTAGTTGTAGCAACAGGGTGCAGGTTTATTCATTATAGCCATGAATACAAAAGGGTATTTTTTTTATATCTCACTGGTTTTGTAACGCTGTTGACACCTGTATAGTTGCTCTAGAAATATGAAATCGGTGTCAAAATCAGTATGATGCCTTAACTCGCAGATGCGGGAGTGTTATGTTGGTGATAAATGGATATATTCTATGAACATTGTTCGTACGATCGAATAGCAAACAGGGTCGTACAAATGTTTAATCATCACATTCACCACTGGTAAATACATTATAGCCAGATACACACAAATAAGGCCCACTCAGAAACATTTAAGATCAAAAGGCGTTCGTTCGAAAATATCAACGAAATTGTCATCTGAGGTGTTTTGTGGAATTCCTTGGCTGACAGACCAGTAGAACTCATGACCTGAAAGTGACTGGACCAGAAATTAAATATAATGCAGTTCACTATCAGCCACATAATTTCTAGCCATATTGGCCTGCAGGGCGTTCATAATGTTTGGGTTCACAACATCCTCCCGCATTGCATTGCTAAACGTAAGACAACCTGTTCGAAATACTTGGCGGGCTCAAAATACAATATGGTTGTCATAATGGTTTAGGTTTTATTTGGATTTATCTCATGGATAACGATAAATTTGAAGAATTACCTACCTTGGCACCCCTAGCAAGGAACGTAGCAAGTTTTACCATCAGTGTAGAGAAATATTTACAGAGGTAGCCATGAATGTTTGCGCATACGATTACTAGGGATGCGCACGAGACAACATTTATGGCTGTCTCGACTCGAAAATGTGCTGTAAAAGTGATGTCTCGACTCAAAAAATATATATTTTTCTATTGGAAGAGCGGTGTCTCGACTCGTCTCGTGCGTATCCCTAACGATTACCAGATAAAGTTTTCTCTAGAGCTGGAATCGGACTAGGGACGCGACATATTTCTTTGAAACTACACGTGGGAATATGTTGTTGTAACTGTTCATCAGCAAAATAAGACAATTTCTTCTTTGAACCATTTAATTTATCTGTTGTGAACCTCCCTTGTAGTTCTCGCTTGCTCAAATTTACTAGTACGTGCCCAATGGCTTTCCATCCCGTTCAGATGATTTTCTATATTCTTCTCTACATTACAAAATGGAAACGAAATCTTTGAGTTTAACGTACGACGATTATGCCCTTTAGGCTAACGGAGATGATGATTAAGGCAAGTAAATGATGATGGAAGAATTGGTGGAATGAAAAGAAGGAGGAAACAGGAGTACCCCGCTAAAACTCACAGGTACGATGTTATCCACCACAAACTTATTTGGTCAAGGATCGAACCAGGATCCTACACATCAGAGGAAAACACTGAACCACTGAGCACCATGCCCCTCTCTACATTTCCAACGCTTCCATTAGTTTTTCATTAGTTCTTTGCAATATTTACGTATTTTCTCCGCGCAATACAATAACTCACACATGAGCCGCGGTGGATCAGTGGTACAGCGTTCACCTCTGGTGCTTGGAGTCCCGGGTTCGATCTCAGTCCCCGCCAGGTGAACTTTGTGGTGGACAAACACCGTGTGCGTGGGTTTTCTCGGAGATCTCCCGTTTCCTCCCACTTTCCTCATTCCACCAATTCATTCATTATTAATCATCACCGTCTTCTTTAGCTTAACCGGCATAACCGTGGGACGTAAAACTCAAAGATTTCACTTCATTTCAATAACTCACACGAAATATTGGGGGGAGGGCGGTAAAGCTTGGTGTGAGGAATTTGTGGTTTGATACTCGGCCACACTAGTTTCTTGTGGACAACATGTTTATGTTTTTTGCGGGATGTTCTATCTTTCCTCCCACATTCTAATTACACTAATTATTCCGTAAATTTTACTTTCATTAATTATTCGTCTTCTTTGCTCTGAAGATCAGAAACGTGGAATGTCAAATTAGAAATTTTACTGCACATCAATCCACGATATATTTTATGTATTCTTTGTTGTAGATCTTAATTTAATTAATTCCAGAAAACACTGTTTTCGACCCTCCTATTGTCGAGTTTTACTTTTGTTTGCGTTTCAGATATTCAGATCAGAAAACATCACAATTTTATTATTATTACTAACTGAATACCCGTTGTTCGCACGGGAAGAGTACGTTTCATTTAAACATAATGGGGTGAATTTGAATTTAAGCAGCGTCGGAAGTGTCACTGTCAGTCTCAGCAACCCCCAAAGCTATGCATTCGACAATAATATCGGCCATTCACGATCATTGTATATATTTCCCCTCCTCACCCCTAAGTTCCCTCGTCAAACTGAAATTTAAAAAAATCAGGCTTAAACCCCATTTATGTTGAAAATTTGATCGAGATCGGTTGGGTGGTTCAAAAATGTATTAAATCACAAACGTAGTCACTGCCATTTTTATTTATTTTTATATATCTATCCCCTCCCCAGCCTTGCGTTGTACCGTCAAAGTGAAATAAGAAAAAAGGAAAAGCATCCTAGACCAGAAACGCCGGCAGGACATTTTCCAAGGAGTGCAAAAGACTGACAAACAATGGAAGTCGCAAACATATATATACATTGATACACACGAGACTTCATGTAACACAATTATTATTGAAATAAAATGAAATCTTTAAGTTTCACGTCCCATGGTTATGCCGGTTAGGCTAAAAGAGACGGTGATGATGAGAAATGAATGAAATGGTGGAATCAAGAAAATGGGAGGAAACGGGAGAATCCCGAGAAAACCCACGCACACGGTGTTTGTCCACCACAAAGTTCACACGGTGCGAGCTGGGATCGAACAAGGGATCCCAAGCACCGGAGGTGAACGCTCTACCACTGAGCCACCGCACCCCCCGTAACACAATTATTATTGATGCGCATTGCATCGTTTATTAACGGCAGTAAACATATTAAATACTGTAATGGTGGAGTAAGCAAACTTAATACGTTTTCACATGTATTTCGAATAACCGAACCACTTTCGAAAATCCAGGGGAGGGCAATTGCTCCATCTGGCCCCCCGCTGCAGGATCCCATGTACAAGGCCTGAACTTCATCTATGTTGAAAGTTTGGTCGAGATCGGAAGGGTTGTTCAAGAAGTTTGAAGTCACAAACATTGTCACTTTCATTTTATATTTATATAGATTATTATTATTATTATTATTATTATTATTATTATTATTATTATTATTATTATTATTATTATTATTATTATTATTATCATTATTATTATTATTATTATTATTATTATTATTATTATTATTATTATTATTATCATTTTGAAACTTTTGATTTTCCACTCAGCATTGTTTAGTTTCATTTCATTAAAACAAAGTAAATGCAATTTTTTTATCTCTATTTTTTTGAGGGGGTAACACATTGCGATTAGTACATTCTATTTTAAGTGTATTAAGGTCATTGACGGTATTACTGACTATCTGAAGGGGAAGTAAATATTTGCTTACTTGATTATAAATTTTGTATACAAAAAATACAAGACAAAAAAATGTAACAAATGTATCAAAGTTCTTAGATGTTTATTTGCAATTATAAGCCCTTTTGCCAGAACTGATAGTGATATGGCAAATTTACCTTTTGTTTATTTCTCACGGACTACTTGATCGCTTTTGTTTTCTTTTATTCCTCTTCTTTTCAATAGCATGACAAAAATAATCAAGTAAATGTAACTTACCGTTAGAAGAACAAAATAAAGCCTGTCTCCCACCATTCTGAAAAAAAAAATAACACAGCACTTGCTTTTTATACTTCTATCTATGACTGCACCAACTAAAATGAATACTAGATGATACGATTTTGGTGGTGTCACTCGCGAATGAACCGACTCTTTTAGATGAGCTAGTGAGTAGGCCTAGTAGCTGACTAGAAATGAGCTACGACTCTTTGGGGCTTGCGAGTCGTGGTTCTTCGGGAATCGTGGTTCTTCGGGTTCGTGGTTCTTTCGCAACCACGGTTATTTGGGAGTGGCAGTGTTTGGGGACATGAATCTTGTCCGTCGTTTACTTGTGAATCGCTTTCTTGCTTCTCGGTCTTGTTGGTTGGTTCGGTCAGTTGTTGTTTTGTAGAGAAGCGCTTCCTCAGTCAAGTTCAGTAGTAAGTGTGCGTACATGGGCGGCGATTAGGGGGGAGCAAAGAGGGGCAGTTGCCCCTGCTCTTTTTTGAAGTAACCCATTAATGTATATAGTTTCATTTGGAAATGTGAAGATTTTGTATGCGTTACTGGTTAATAGAAAAAATGGGCCATATAATATTTGCCGTTGCGTGAAAACGTATTGGTTGTCTTCCCGTGGATTAAAGAAAACTACAGGAATTGCGTTTTAATTGCCACAGAAAATAACCCAAAAACATAACCTATTGGAACACAATTCCAGCATACTTTCACTTCTTCTTACAGGGGCTCGATATGTTAGTGAGCCGCTTTGAAACTAATTGAGATAACATTATACAAAAAAAGTAGTGCCTATTTCACAAATTATTTAATTGCACAAAAATTGACAGTTCCTAAAATGTCTTTTCTTCTTTCTAAAGTAAGGAATATTGATTAAAAAGAGCGTGATAAGAAACAACTTCTACCTTTTTCATTGTTTTGTAGTGTAATATGCGAGTGAAATGTTGTGTTTAAAGGTGTGAGTGTAGACCTATATACAATTAAATTTAGTAAATTGAACATAATTCTAGGTTTTAAGGTTATTTTGTATAACTGAAGTGTGGATTGATTCTAACTATTGTTGTGTTTTGATGTGTTCCAAGAAAGTGAAAACTGCACCTAATGGCAACGAACATGTTTCGAGAAGTTGCAAACGCAAATATTTCTTTAAATGTCGTAGCATATGCTTGTAGTATTTACTGCCTTTCATTTTCTAAGAGTAATAACATACATTTAATAACATGTATGGAATTAAATATTAAGTTTTTCATTAATCCTTAGTTTCAATATAACTTTTGCAAAACAAGCATCATTATTCATTACTATGATTAGTATTATCCCTTCTATTTATTTGTTTTGCAAATTTATTAAATAATCTGATCACACAATTTTCCAGACAGAATTTTAAGATGTTCATGAGCAAGGAATCAAATCTCTTCTTACACTTTCGTTGTTTAAGAGTACAAAGGGCTAGTATCTACTTGCATTGCTCTTCTCAATTTACTTAACAAACTATTATATACGATATACGGTATTTTAACTGAAAATATATTATCCTACTAGTTATACAACCTTTCGTCAAACAAAGTGTTAGAAACAACCAGTAAAACTAACATTTATATACAAATATTCAGATCATGGATTGCCCCCTCACTTTTAACGTCCAACCGCCGCCACTGATAGTGTATGTGTACTTCTGGCATGAATAAATTTAAACTAGTACCAAATGTTTAGCACTTTGATGTGACAATTGGATTTACAATGATATCCTAACTATACAGGGTGTTTCAATACAACACCGACAATGTTTGGGAGGTGACTCCTGACACTAAGATAAGACAAAAAGTATAGTCCAACCTGGGTGTACAAATGCATCCTTTTGGAGTTATAGGCTGTCGAAAACTTGAAAAAAAATGAACTTTAAAGGCCCATAGCTCCAAAACTACGGGGCCTACCGCAGTTGGGTCAAGATTTTACTAAGGAACTAATATGTGCTCTATCCAAAAATATATGTCTCAGAATCCTAAGGTACTCACGCAACAATTTTTATAGAGGTAATTAGTGAGCATTTCAGATTATTTGCCCGTAACCAAACTTAAGGGCAATTCTTAAGGGGAAATGATATGTTAAAATGAGCACATATAATTCAAATAAATTCCTAAAATTGCAGTAAATTTTAATTATATTTTATAATAAGAGAGAATTGATTCTGACTACGACAGTTCATTATTTTCTATTAAGAAGGTAATTTCAGCGAAAAAAAAACATAATCTAATTAAGGGTGCTTAAGGGTACATTTAAAATACTTTTATAATAAATATGAAAATTGTTAAGACTGTGATGTACAAAATTGAAAACGTCATTCCCGTAAATTGTATCTACAACATGCTGAATTTTATGGAAGCACACAGAGTTGGATGGTTGGGGTCGAGCCCCTGTTAAGACTTTGTATACTTAAATATTCTTAAACTGTAATATTATATTATTGACAATAACTCCATTCTGCAGAAAAGTGACAAGAATGTTGTTTGTGATCGCATCACGGGAAAGTAGTTGAACGTTTAAAATGAATTTTTGGATATAGTTATCATCTAACTCGAACTCGCTTTTTATCATATTACTTGATCAAAATGCGTATCCTAAGAGGAATGGTGGCCAATATATTTAAAAAAAAGGCTCTCACGATGCTGTCAAGTTAGGAATATGAAACTTGGAATGTAAACTGTTCATTAAAATAAGCAGACTTGTATCCCAGCGTTTTGAAAATTCAAATTTAGAGGGGGGGAAGGGAGCATTTTCTATCATTTTGTTCTTCATATTAAATGCGATGTTGCCGGTTGTTCGTCATCACATCATAGAGAACTTATTGGAAACTTTGAAACACAATTTTGAACGTACAAGTTAGTTTCCACCTTGAGCTAGTTTTTTTTTAAATCATATTCCTTTAATTAAAGAGTGTGTCTTAAGGAGGTAGGTGGGGTTCAAAATTTATGTAAAAAAGACAGTATCTCATGAGCCCATCAAACTAGGAAGATAAAACTCGGTACAAAAACTCCTCATTAAAAATGTGGGGGCACGGTCTCAGTGTTATTGAAAATTTCTGTTTTAAGGAGAAGGAAAGGGGGCATTCCTATAATTTCTTTCACGTTGAAAGCGATGACGTCTGTTGTTTGTAATATCTCTAGCAAATGGTTGAACAGTTTGGATGGTACTTACCTTGAGCTAAGTGTTTCTCATGTTTCTTTGATTAAAGGACATGCCCTACGGGTGTAGAGAGGTTTCAAATTTTGTGTCGAAAACAAAGTGTCTCTCGAACCCGTCAAGGTAGGAAGATAAAACTCAGTATGGACAGTTCTCATTAAATGTAAGGGAACACATGTTTCACGTCTTCTGATTTTTTAAAGGGGTATTTTCTGTAATTTTCCTTCCATATTTAAATAGACATTGTCTATTGTTCGTAATAGCATCACGGGAAAACAGTTTGACATTAATTTTGGAACAGAATATCTGCCTCAAACTGATTTTACCATGTCACTCTGATTAACCTTTCTACGGCCACCAGGGACTTGAATGAAATCGTAGCCATGGAGACTTCTCCTAATTATTACAGAGTCATGATTGATACATTGTTGGAAAGCTTATAAAACACGTATTCCACCGAGGTAACATTTGTGCAATTCTCGCCCTGTTCGTATAAGGAGACGAACAAAGAAAAAGTTCTAATATATATATATATATATAATTTTGGAGCCATGACAACCATTGCAGTCAACATATACTGTCGATGATGCTAATGTAGGCCAATTTCAAGACGCTGGTGACAATAATATTTTTTTAAAAAATGCAGTCATTGCTGCAATACAAAGCGATATAAAAATTTTAAAAAAATATTTGTGTAGAAAAAAAATCAATGAATTTGACATTCGCTCCGCCCCTTCCCTCACCGCCGTACCACATTATATGTACACCACTTTTCCTGCACACGTCATGTACGGCAACAACAATTATGCTTCTAGACCAATTCATTGAAAAGATAACTCGTCTTATATGGAACCGTCCTGAAAATATTCTAAATGTTATTTACGTTTAAAAAAATGAAACTTGAAAATTGATCAACTTTGACCCCCTTCCTCCTCCCATATAAGCAGCAATTACGCATACAGGATATAACCATGTAGTAGGCTACTTCATTGCTTCACATACCAATTTTTATGAGTATACCCTCAAGGGGAAATGTCCCCCAAAACCTAATGCAAAAAACAAACTTTACCCTCCCCAATGGTGCCTCCCACATACATAAAATGCATATCGCTCGAAATCTTCGTCCTTCAAGAAGACAAGTATTAAAGTTATCATCCTAGCTTAATTTGTGGCTAAGCTATTGAGGTTTAAAGACCCGACGCAGCAGTTGTATCAGTGGAGGTTTAAAGGTTAAAGTGTGTATTCCAAGGGGAAGGAGCTCAAAATTTCGAACCTTGGACCACAAGTGTCAAAGACATGACTAGATCAATAGAGGGGAGTAGTAGAATTTTCAGACTAAAAGGGAAACCTATGATATTCCTTATATTTATTTTACTATAGACTTACAAACAAATTTGCGGGCACAAATGCGATCGTACTGTAAACAATTGAAAATAAGTGTCGCAATAGAAAATACATTATGTAGTATCGCATTAGAGAATGCGTTATTCTTTGTTCTACGTAATACGAGGGCAGATCGGAAAGTAACGCACAATATTTTTTTTCTTCCCAGGTATTGCAGCTGGAATGGTGAAACTGCACGACGAGAGAGTTTGAAGTTTTCGCTAAAGAGGGTATTTTGTTCTCGTTTGCGGCTCTAGTGAGAGAAGCCTGAACTACGAGAAAAACATGGCGCGCATATTACTGTCGTCCACGTGTGAACAGCAGCGAGGTTTGGTTAGATTTTTGTGAGCCAAAGACATACACTGAGTGAAATTCACAGGGATATGCGTGGCGTGTACGGGGACGATTGTATGGACCATAGCAATGTCTTCAGGTGGTGTGCATTCTTTGAAGAAAGCCGTGAGAACCTTAGTGATGAGACACACTCCGGGCGGCCGGTAACAGCTTAAACGCCGCAGAATATCCACCTCATCAAGGCAGCAATTTTGAACGACCGGCGTGTGCACCTGCAAAGCTTAACATTTCGTATTGGTGTGGTATACGACATTGTTCATGACATGTTGTAATTCCGTAAAGTTTGTGCTCGCTGGGTGCCTAAGAAACTGACAGAAAATCACAACGGCCAGTGAATGATGACAAGCTAGGATCACCTAACGCGTTACGCTACAGAAAGGCATAACTTTCTGAAAGGAATCATCAATAGTGATGAGTCGTGGGCGTACAACTACACGCCCGAAACCAAGCAGGCCTCCATGGAGTGGGAACATGCTGGTTTCGAAGTACGAAAAAAAGTAAAGTAACTCAATCTGCGAGCAAAGTGCTTCTGATAGTGTTCTGAGACATGTTTGGTGTGTTGTTAGTGGACTTTGCTGAACACGGAACCACTTAAATGTAGCAGCCTACATTAAAAGTTTGGTTAAGTTGTGTCGTGCCCTTCGTGACAAACACCTCGACATTAATGCTGATTGTGTCAAATTTCTTCATGACAATGCCCCTCTACACGCTGCTGCTCCTCTCCGTGAGAAACTCAACAAATTTGGGTGGGAGGTGCTCGAGCACAGACTCAAGCTCGAGCGTCAGACTTTCATCTCTTTGGTCCCACGAAGAAATTCCTGGCCAGCCAACACTTTTCTACAGATGCGGAAGTGAAACCTCCAGTCGGTAGATGGCTATACTCCAACCAAACTGACTTCTACGAATAGGGCATCTTGAAACTGGTACCGCGCTGGGAGAAATGTGTTGAGAAACTGGGTGAGTATGTAGATGTAAGTTCATTTGTGCTTTGTTTCATTTTGGTACATATTAAACGTTTTTTTTTTAACAAAAAAAAAAGATATTGTGCGTTACTTTACGATTCGTCCTCGTACTATACATGTAAAATACTAATTCATTAGTCATTGTTTTCATAAATGTAATAACCCGAAAGAAGTTTTATAATATTCTTTTTAACACATATGGAAAGTGCGTACACATCAATTAAACCAATTAGATTTTGCTGTCTTAAATCAACCTACAATACGTATACAGTAGTGCCTCTTAATAATAATCTGTACCTTACATAGAACTACAGAGAAATCCAAAGTCAAACCGTTTTACAACGTACAGAGTTGAGTTGAGTTAATTTTGAATGAAATGAAATGAAATCTTTGTTTTACCTCCCACGGTTATGCCAGTTAGGCTAAAGGGGACGGTGATGATGAGAGATGAGTGAAATGGTGGAATGAAGAAAGTAGGAGGAAACGGGAGAATCCCGTGAAAACCCACGAGCACGGTGTTTGTCCACCACAAAGTCCAAACGGCACGAGCTGTGATCGAACCGGGGACCCCAAGCACCGGAGGTGAACGCTCTACCACTGAGCCACCGCGCCCCCAGAGTTGATTTTGAGTTTAACGTCCCGATGCTATATGAAGCGTGAACCTACTGATTAAGTGGAATCCAAACCACATGAGCTCCCACCGGGAATCGAACCCGGGTCTCCCATACAACGTACAGAAATTACATACTTGTATTAATAGTAATGTTATATATTCTAAATTGTTCATGCATTTTGCATTTGCGTTGCATATTTAGATTTATTAATAATACTTTTATTTAGACTAAATTGTATATGTATTTTGTATTTGAATTATATTTATTTGTGCGTTACATCAGTTAATTATAATTTGCATTAATCTAAAATCGTAACTTCCTGAGATTTTTAAAACTTAAATTTCTTGATAACAATAAGCTTGTAATCTAAAATTGAAGTTGTAACTTTTAAGATTCGTTTCATATAATGCATTTTAGTTTTTTAGTTCCCCCTCTTCTACTTATAAAAGTGAGTCACTGAGCTGTTCAAATGAATCGACTCATTTCAGTGAGCAAACCATTGAGCGGCGATCTTAGAGCTGAATCATTTTGCCCATCACTAAGTGAACAGGTGGAATAGTAGTCTCGAACTAATGCTACACACGCTCATGCGCAGAACATTTCGCGCGTATACTGTAGTTCACATTTTTTTCTTTTATTACATGTTTCTTTCAGACTTCGGCTAAAGTCTCGTGATCAGTAAGTGGAAATGATAGAAAGCATTCTTTGTATGAAAATATTCCGCAAAACATACCAAAAACAATAAACGTATAATCGAAACAAAATTAATCTCGATTCAGTGCATCCAGCAACCGTGCTTTCGAGAGATTTTTGTAGCAGAAAAACAGGAAGGGAATTTCAGTAAGTGAGCTGGATAGGGAATAGAAGGAAGTGGAGCAAAGCGTTGACTGTATTGGTTTAAAGCTAGGGCCAATATTCTATATATTAACTTCTGTAATAAACATTTCTTACACAAATACACAAAAATGTGAAATAAAATCTTTCAGTTTAACGTCCCATGATTATGCCCTTTAGGCTAAGAGAGGCGGATGATTAAAGCAAGTGAATGATGATGGAATAATTGATGGAATGAGAAAGTGGGAGGAAACGGGAATACGACGAGAAATCCCACGAACAAGATGTCCACTACAAAGTTACTTGGGCGGGGGTCAAACGCGGGACCTCACGCACAAAAGGTAAGTGCTTTACCACAGAGCACCCCGCAAATATACAAATAAACAGAAACAAATTAATTCCCTTGAGACTCGAAGCAATGCACTACAGCTAGAAAAAGCTAAATATACGATAAAATGTAGGAAAAACCTTCAACTGGGATTGTCATGAGTAAATGATTACAAATTTGCATAATATTTTGACACTGGATTGAATTTCATTCCATTTACTTTATTGTCATCTATATACAGTAGACTCTGACTATCCGTCCTAGTTCTCTTTTATCGTAATTAAATGAGGAAACCAAGAATTTGCATTGGCAACATTGCCACGACATTGGAAGCGGGCGTCTGCTACTATCCTCCTATGTGTCGTGTGCAAAATACAAGTTGTGACAGGAAAAGAGCAGCGTTCTGCTCCTTGTTCATTGTTTCGTCAGTGTGTAACGGACCTCAATACAGTACGCTTGCCACTGTTCCTGATTATTACTGTGCAGTACGTACAGCACTGTATTCGTAAAGTGTTCTTTGGGTATGCTTAATATTTCCTTTTTTTTAAGTCTTTGACTAGCAACGGGATACATGTGTCCCATGCGAATAATTCAAACATCGTTGGGAATTTGTTTTTAGAAAATTCTAAATAATAATAATAATAATAATAATAATAATAATAATAATAATAATAATAATAATAATAATAATAATAATAATAATAATAATAATAATAAAGTTCTCTCATCGGGCACAGAAACTTTAAGTGCAATAAATAAAACTTACAAATCTTGTGAAGTGTCTTATTGTGAATGTTCTTCACCAACGAATGGCAAAGTGAAGGTACGAATACTTTCATAATATATTACGTTAAAATATAGTTCATAATATAGACTAAGCAAATTTTAATCGAATTTTTCCAAGACAGGTATTGCGTCCAGCGATGAATTTATTCACATTCACTCTTGCCTAAATGGCAAAATATTTTATCTCGAAACGTGTTAATAAATATTCAAAACAATTTATTTCACTATATCTTCCTTGGACAAAGACATGAATAAAACAGTACCAAGTACGGAAAATTAAATATCGCCTATTACGTTGAGACATTTCCTACATTCGCTAAACACAAAGGGGCGGCGGGCCGAATCGTACCTAGGGAAGGCGCCATAGGTAAGTCCGCCACTTGGTGCCATTTGTTGATCTAGGGCACATAGCACACTTATCCCGTTTCGCTGGAAGTATTTCGTCCTCAGAGTCGATTTGATACTATTCTTAGGCCAGTTTTAGACGAAAGCATTTATCGTAGCAGATGTGCTGCCAAAAATCTCGTATAATATTCTATGGCATCAAAAGTATATTGTGCTTTTACACGGTAGCATTTTGATAAGCATTTTGTCTTGACGTAGCAAACAAATCACTGGAGAAAAGCGCAATTATGGCTCCAAAACTAAAAACAAATATTTCAGTCACTATTTCTTCTAAAGCCCTTTTTTTGCATATGCTTATTATGATACAAAGGACTTTTAACGGTGCAGTTATACTATACAGATCCATAGATTTTAAAATTTACAGAATAAATTTCTAATATTTTAATAGAGTAGTGTACAAGTAATGGAAATATGGTGTGCACTTACATCTGAGATGCGTATTTACGTGGAAATATAGAAATTAAAGTCGAACCTGAAATGCACGTAATCTTCAATAAGCTGACATAAAATTTTGGAAAGTCTGTAATTTCCCCATTTTGTATCGAGAACAGAACCCAACCAACCCTTCGGAGCTTCTAACCCGTTCCCACTACTGCTACTACTACTACTACTCCTATTCCAAGTACTACTACTGCCCGTTCCTACTCCTACTCCTACTACTACTGCTACTACTCTTACTATTACTATACCTACTCCTACTGTTACTATTACTAAGTACTCCTACCCTTACTACTACTTACTCCTCCTTCTACAACTACTTACTACTCTACTACTACTACTACTACTATTACTACTAATACACCTACTACTACTTACTTCTCCTCCTCCTCCTCCTACTACTACTACTTATACTATGGATCCGTATAGTAAAACTACACGTTGCCAGCTGTCTTGAAGAAGACCTGTTAAAGTGAACCTGCACCGGAGAATGTAAGAGCACACCTTAAAAATGATTGCTGAAGGTACAATAAATGAAAGGAGAAAGTATTTTTTTAAAAAATGAATTTTTGTGTCGATCCGTATAGTGAAACTGCACGCTTTTAACTTTGTACAAATAAGGATGTTCCTAATATTTTTAATCAACATAATAATAATATCCCTACTCCAACTCATTTTTCTTCACTACAATTCAATTTCCCACACAAAACAAAGAGCATGGATATTTGACACATAATTTTTCGCTTTCTTTTAACACACCACGGCGCTGCAATCGGAGCAGAAATGCTGGGAAAAATGCTACGAAATAGAGCAGGTTCTATCGACAAGAAATGCCATAGGATATGCCATGGCATGGGAAATGCTATAGCATTTGCTACTTTACACGGTAGGATATCGATGATACGATTTTTGCTACGATAAATGCTTTCGTCTAAAACTAGCCTTACGTTCTTTTGTAGCATGTTACAAACATGAAGCAGCTGATTAGACATTTTTGTAGTGAGTTGGCAATCTTGCCTTAGTAGGTCAATGTTACAGATTGATAAGTAATCGTATGTTGAGTGGTGCTGCCATCAATGATTGTTTTACCTGCTGGGCAAACACTGCTCACTCTCCTCATAAGAAAACAGCAGGTAGCACCGATAGGACTAACAGGAAAATGTGACGAATAGATTCCTTGGTTCAGATCACCGTAGTGCATTGAGTAAAGTATATCCTATTCACTATGTTTGTGTGGAAATAGGTTTAAGTACCTGTTAAAAATCAAGAGTAAGTTGTATAAACCTGAAGGTGCTGCCTTTACTCAGTGGTTTATATTGGTTTGGTTGCTTGGGCTACCACTAACCTTTATAACACCTGTACATTATTATTATTATTATTATTATTATTATTATTATTATTATTATTATTATTATTATTATTATTATTATTATTATTATTATTGGAGTTTAGTTTTCGCGTTCTTATACTTTCCCCAAAATAAGAAAAAAAAACTTACAACGCATTTTCCTTCTATCAAGTAGACCCTAGATAAATATGATTTTCTCTTTACTAGCAAGACTTACATTATCAATCAAAAGCGGGCATTACTTGGTTCAAAATCTTTTGTCTTTGGAATTCTGTCCAGGAATTTAAAGTTTAAAATATAAAAAACGATAATCATGCCTGTTGTGCTGTATGGTTGTGAAACGTGATCGCTTACTCTGAGGGAAAAACACAGACTTGAAAGTATTTGAGAATAAAACCCAGAAATGAATATTCAGACCCAACAGGAACGGGAGTGGGAAATGGCGGAAACTTTATAACGAGGAACCGGATAATTTATATCTTTCACTAAACACTCACTAAACTAAAAATCTAGAAGACTCAGGTAGGCAGGTCATGTGGCCAGAAGGAAAGAAAGTAGGCACGCTTCCAATATTTTAACTGGAAACCTAATCGGAAAAACTACCATTAGAAATACACAAGTACAGATGGGACGACAATATTAGGATGAATCTCGCAAAAATAGGAATACAAAGTAAAAACTGGATCCAGTTGACTAAGAAAAAGAATTCAATCTATAGCTTTTGTTGACGATGTATGAAAGATCCGGTTTCTATATACCACAGAATTAGTTTGAATCTATATTATAAAGTTGAAACTGACTATGTTTGTGACTTGTAATCTCTTGAACCGCTCGACCGATCTCGATCAAATTTTCAACGTAGATGAAGTATAGGACTGGGATGAATTTTATCATTTCACTTTGACGGAGTAATGTAAGGAAGGGGATGGAGGTGGAGATATACAAAAATCAAAAAATATAAAAATAAAAGTGACTATGTTCGTGAAGTAATTACTTTTGAACCAACCGATCGATCTCAATCAAATTTTCAACATATATGAAGTTCAAAACTGGGAAGTTTTTTATCATTTTGTTTTGCCAGTAGATCTTAGGGTAGGGGGAGGGGAGGAGGGGAAAAATATGAAAATAAATAAAACTTGATAACTCTTGAACCACCCGACCGATCTGGATCAAACTTTCAACATAGATAAGGTTCGGGCCTGGGATGTTTTCGTTATTTCACTTTTACGGAAAATAAAAGTGACCGTCTTTGTGACTTCATCACGCTTTAACCACAAGACAAATCTTAATCAAATTTTCAATATGGATGAAGTTCGGACATTAGGTGGTTTTTACCATATGACTTTGACGGTAGACTTTAGGGTAGGGGATATATATATATATATATATATATATATATATATATATATATATATATATATATATATATATATATATATATATATATAACTTAATAACTCTTGAACCACCGGACCGATCCCGATCAAATTTTCAACCTAGACTAAGTTCGAACATGAGATGATTTTTCTCATATCATTTTGACGACGTAACTTACAGGATGGGAAAGACATTTACAAATGATCAAAAATGACGGATATTAGTGACGAATCTATAGTTTTATGGTCGCTGAGATGAACAATGACACTTCCAATGCCGTGGCCCGCAACATGGGGAGGAGAGGGGATATATAAAAATCATCGAAAATGACCCTGCTTCATCTGTTGTGTCGGTAGATGTCTCCAGATGTCCTTCTAGAGCATTTGAGTACAAATTCGCTACATTGAGTGCTCAGAACGTCACTGTTGGCCAGCATCCGTACCTGGCGATTATGCAACCACACATAACGGGCATGAAGGTGTCCGCCATTTTGTATTTGTTCCAGATATCGCCTTAATACAAACGAATTATTGTTACCTGGTAGAAACCCTATCAACTCATATCCATTTAGACCAATTTTCATTTGGCAGATTATCCGGGACTCCCTACGTTCCTTTGGGGAATCCCTTGCGCGTGCATGGTAGGATTGTGAAACATGTAAAATTCAATACAGAATGCATGACTACTTCAGCGAATTTTTTACCCACCCTCCATACGTTGGATAGTTTCCGAACTACTGGCGCCCAAAAGTCATTTTCCCACGCTTTCGGCACCTTGTAGATCCGAAACTATGTCCGATAGCCGAAAGTTCAAGAGAACTTTTTTCTTGTCTCACGTCAGTGGCAGAAGTCACCTCCCAAGAGTTGTAACACTTATTTTGCAACACCCGATATGCAGTATATATATATATATATATATATATATATATATATATATATATATATATATATATATATATATATATAGAAAGAGAAAGAGTGAGAGAGAACCGGTTGTTAAAAGATTAGAATAGCACCACTGGACGTAATTATAACAGTTTAAGAGTATATGCAATAATGACTACAGAATTATCAACAAATCAAATCAAATTAGAAATATTGTACTATATAATATGTTAAAGAGAAACAATAGCAAAGCCACGCTGTAATACAAGAGATATCATGATTAATTATTTATTGAGCGAACAAATATATCTCGATCTCTTTGAAGGACACTTTCTCTCCTTGCACATTCTGCTAGAAAGAAATTAAAACTACACATATTTTTACCAAAAGCTCCCTTGCTCTGTCTTAATTGTTTGTGACATTTTTACGCTCATTTCGCTAAGGTTAATATAGATTAATGCTCAGAATACTGCAATATCGTTTCTTAGTAAACTGCTACCTGAATCACACGTTTAAAGACATACTATAATCTTCGAACAGTGCCTAGCCCAGCATGGAGTGTGATACTCGCCTGCCTCCGCTCTTTCCGAGCCTAACCAGCGCAAGTTCGACGACAATTTTACCCTTGTGGTAACATATATGTGTAAAAAAATTTGATACTCTTGATACAATTGATATTTGCAGGCAATGGATGATTTTAAAATGAGTACATCGGCGTTACACATATGTGAGACAACCGCATTTAAGTAAGCACAAGCTAACCTAGCCGTACTTTACCGCATATGATTGTTGGTAAGAGTATAATAGTAAAGGCAATATGGTAAAGTTTAAACCGGACTTGTTAGTTTGTCTCATTTTGCTTGACATAAACTATAATTGTTCCATCCTATCGATCTACGTTAAGTGCGCATGAAGAATACTGTATTATTATTATTATTATTATTATTATTGTTATTATTATTATTATTATTATTATTATTTTGAAAATTTAGGTCTAAAATCTGCTAATCTACGAAAATAGTTTTGTGCAAGAAAATTATTTATGTAAAGGAAGAACATAAAAACAGCGTTAAAAAAGTGTCATGGTTACTAAGAAATCCAAATGCAAATCCACTTGTAGTGGTTACTATCCCAGGTTGGTCTATGCTTTTCTTACTTTTTTCTTTACACGAATACCCAACTTCACTGATCCTCCTGCTCCCTGCAGATGCATCCTTACGGGTGCTCGAGCTTCAAGATGCCCTGAATCATCATAAATGCTGTGTTCCCTGAAGTGACCACCCACCGCAGCGTAAGTTGGTACGCGTTTTCCTTATGAGTTTTAATACATGTGTATGCTCGCATGTTACAAATTTGTACGCCGTTCCTGGCAGACTCAAAGAAAATAATAATTCAGACACGATTAGCACATGAGATACGATAGTTAGAGAATTATACCTTTTAAATAATTACTGTATTTCTGGTGATGCATTTAAACTTCACCAGAGCCAAGCAGGGAATGAAGAATACGCGACAAAACGTACCACTTGATAAGACGGTTATATATATATATATATATATATATATATATATATATATATATATATATATATATATATATATATATATATATATATATATCGGCCAAAATAAGGTTAAAAGTTGAACAGATTGGTGGTGAGAAAAGTACCGACGCAAGACCAAGACTAAGACTAAGATCATGCCTGCAAGATTCTCGCAACACCAAGACAATACCTGTAAGATTCTCGCCAGACCAAGACCAGCAAGAATCTTGCATATGCAATATTTGAATATTTGCTGATTTCCATCACACTTTATCAAGGCTTTGGACCAGGGACGGATAGGCATTGTTAGAGAGGCGCGGGCGCTTTTTCCCACAAGGGCCACCAGCATCTCAATGTCACAAATCAACTGCACAGTTTTCTTTCTACAGTAAGTCAATAGTATTAACAATTGACAATTAAAACCTTATATTCTTTCATCAGTACATTATTCCGAATTATTCAAAATATTATATGAAGTTTAAGGAGAACGTATACTATATTACAAAATTAGCAGATGTTTTAGTGTACTAGTTTTTGATGCTACTGTATCTATCACTTTTGCATTCGAAATATTTTTTAATAAATCTTTCTCAATAGATATCAACATGAATGTTTTCAAATGTTCCTGAGACATGGTACTCGTTAGCCAATTTTTAATGTATTTCAGTTTATTTCAATTTTGAAAAAAAATCTTCCACATGTTACCTGAGTTACGGGCAAAGTCAATAAAAAATTGCATGCTGGAAACCTGGATAAATATTACTGCACAAATTACAATTCTGCAAAATTAAAAAGCAGCACATTGGACAATTTTGCAACACGTT
Source organism: Thermobia domestica (assembly GCF_964235325.1). NCBI lineage: Eukaryota > Metazoa > Arthropoda > Insecta > Zygentoma > Lepismatidae > Thermobia > Thermobia domestica. The sequence continues at coordinate 121,474,200 of NC_137470.1, forward strand.
TTGCATTCGCTTTCCTTGTAAACAAAGGTATTTTCTCCTAATTCTTAATCACTTGCACCATCAGCAAAGTCAATTTTTCTCGGTTGTGCTCTTCATCAAGACTGACTTTTAAGGATATCCACGTCCTTCAAAAGTCCAAGAGAATACATTTATAGTATCCTTGGAAATTTCTTAACTTAAGTTTTTCAGAAAATATGTAAGTTTATCGAAAGGCACGTCTGGAAGCTCTGCTACTTGGTTGAAGTGTCTAGGGTCCAAATAATCCATAAAGTACATTGCTTCTTGAATCTTGAAGTACTCGAAACTACCATGTCCAATATTGTGTTGAATGCTTCGATGCAGTACCTGGTCATTGAATAGAAACAGCTTCATCTTTATATTCACAGGAAAAATCTTTGTTTATCTCTGAAGGCGAATTGTCGACAGGTCAATAGAAAAAAAGAAATCACGTTCTAAGTCTTCAAGTTTGTTATTGGTCCATTCTGCAAAGCTTAATGCTGCATTCCTAACGGATTCAAAATCATCTCTCTACTAGAGTAGTCTGCACCATGCGATAGGACTACACTAGCAGCACACTCTGTTTGGAGATAGTTTGACAGAGAGGTCGTCACTTGAAATATTTTAAGAAACTTTTCTGCTGTCCGAATTGTTTTGAACTTGAGAAGATCTTTTATATATCTTTTCGCTTTACACCTAGCTTTTGGTTTGATATTTTCTGTTACAACGAGATACTTTGTATCGTTTAATAATTACCTGTACCTTGGGCAGAAAGTGCTCATACTCAAGCACTATACTTGATATAATGTTAATTTAAAAATAACAAAAGAAGAATGTTTTTAATATATGTGAAGAAATATACATTATTGTATAATTCGTTGCTATGTAGTTGTTTATAGATACCTAGTCAACATGTATGTTTGCAAGACAGTTTGAATGAAAATACGTTAAAAGAGTATCAACTAATAAACCATTTAATACCGATCATCGATTTGTAATTTCGATAGAAAAGGCGAGAATAATAGTGTATATAATTATTGAAGACATTTTTATGTGTAAACAATTACTACCACTCAAGATTTACTTATATCATTAGCCGAACCAGGTTGACGACTACCTTTGGTGAGTCGTTGTAAAATTTTTGGTTTACCTCACCCGGAAACTTTTGTAAATTCTTATCCTGAAGTATAAAGTAAGGGTGAATTTACTTCTGTAATAAGGTTCATGACTACGAACTTTACTATACTTCGAAGTGGTAAAATAATCAGAAGAAAAATGATGATCGGTGAGGCAATGGAGAAAGAAACTGGTGACAGTGGTAACGAAGAACAAAATACAGCTCCTGTTGTACCCGAAATGTTATCGTTAGAAGACAAAATCTTAATGGCTTTACAGAGACAAGAACAACGATTGGAACAAAGTTTAGCCCAGATGTCGGAAAATTTAAAGCAGACTTCCAGTAAACAGTATGAGGAATTAAAACAGACGATGGAGCGGAAATCCGAAGATTCCAGTAAACAGTATGAGGAATTAAAACAGACGATGGAGCGGAAATCCGAAGATTCCAGTAAACAGTACGAGGAATTAAGTAAACGATTGGAGCAGACATCCGAAGAAACGAAACAATCTATTATCCAGGCGGTGAGTGACATTACATCACAGTTCGATGAAAAGCTAAGAAGAATATCTGAAGATTGCCAGGATAATTACAACCATACAATTCAAGAAGTCAACTGTGTAAAAAAGGATTTGGAAGTAATAGAATCTTCTATACGGCAACAAAAGATTCAGGTCACGGATAATTCTACCAAAATACGTGCGAATACTCAGTTGATATCTGCATTACAAGAGGAAATCAGGATGCTACTGATTAAGGACAACGCATACCACAACAACATGGTTAATGATCATTTGGAGTTCCCTTGTTCACAGGAGATGACCTCGCGTTCACCCGTAGCAGATCAACGTGGACCTCACATTATCTCATCTTCTAGTAACCCATCCGATGAGGACATTACTTTGGAAGAAATTCATCCAAGGAATACAGATGGGCGTAAAAGAGATGGTGGAACTACACATCATGCAGTAGGTAGGAATTGTCACTCAACACGAACACGGAAAGGTGAAAGAAAGGTAAAGTTAAGTGTAAAGATGAGTGAAATACGTGCTATGAGTAAGTTCAGTGGTAAATGTAACGAAAATGCTACCTCTTTCCTAGAAAAATTTCAGGATGAGTGCAATATAATGTGTATAGATAAATCGCAATATATGAAACTAATCCCTCATTTATTACTCCCACCATGTTCTTTATGGTTTAAAGCAGTACGAGATCACGTCAATACATATGACGAATTTAAAGCTGCGCTGATTGCAAATTACGAAAATGACTTTTTGCTTGCAAACAGAGATGCCACGATTAGAAATCAACCTTTCAATCCTCGTTTGCACAAATCTGTTGTTGATTTTGTTGTAAATACATATAACGAATTAAAAGTCGTAAATCCGTTGCAATCGGAATCTAGAGTAATTGCATCAATTCGAAATTTGCTACCGTTTAAACTACAACAGATCCTGTTTTCTACCCAGTGTATGAGTTTTAATCATTTATTAATGCTTGTACAATGTTATGAAACTCAATACCACGCCCAGAATCATCAAGCGGGAGTAGATAAAATTAAAAATAATTCAGATCACTTTGTACCTGTTCGTAATCTAAATATCCGTAATGCGAACGATACGGAACACAACCTAAATCGAGTGAATTTAAGCAATCCGAACGAGCAAAATAGGCAAAGATATGTTGGAAATCCACCTAACCTAATTAATCGTGGCAATCCTTATGTTAGACCATATAACCAAAATAGATTTAAAAATAGACGTAATACATGGCGAAATTCAAGTAATACAGTGAACTACATGGATAGACGTAGTCGTAATTCAAGAGATGGCACTTCATATCAAAATCAAAGTCATGACGCAATTCATGTACAAAATAGTGTGGGACATAATAACGATTGTGCAGTACAATGTACTTTATTACAATCATATGCAAGTACGAATTTAAGCTGACTACAGTTGATGAAGTAAGGGTTAAACCCATATCAGCTATAGATTCTCATGAGCATTTATCTTCAAATTCAAGCGATAATGTCAAACCCATATCAGCTGTAGAATTCCTTGACTACCAAATTGATGCGTCTAGTGAAAAGATTAGTTGCGCCTGACATTCTTGCTCAAATTAATAAGAATGAAGGAGACTAAAAGAAAAAAAAATAAAAGAATGTTTTCTGTTTGTGTAAAAATAGATTTATTTTCTTCCTTTTGTTCGTCTAAACGTAGGTTACGTTTAATTTTTGATTTTTACTTAATTTAATTTTCTTTAATTCTCATTAACCAATGATAATTTTAAAATGATTTTAATTTTCTCGTGTTAATGTGAAGAATTATAATTCGATTTTATAACTGATTAAAGGCAAAGGTTATTTATATTATATGGATTTGTGTCGAGAATTTGTTGTCAAAGATTATGTTAAGAATAAGGTTCATTCTATTAAGCTATTTATCCGACGACTGTCTTTATGCGCTACTTTATATATTACCCGAATAAGATTCTTCTATATTCTGATGCCTTATGGATACAATGTATATTTTAAAAGATCATCTAACGTAGTTATCATATAATGCGCCCTGGAAAGATCAAATATTATTTTTCTTAACATCACCGTTTTAATAATGATTAAAAATGCTAATCATTGTGATTTATGTTTTTAAAAGGTAATTTGCCTCTTACGATTTTGACTGCGCACCCTTCAGTAATTATATTATTAAGCGACGACGTTTTTATAATAAAAGATAAATGATAATGGAATAAAAGATTTATTATAAATGTATTTATATATATGAAGCTTAAGGAAGATATATATATACGAGGGGCGATCAAAATGTAAAGGACATAAGTAATGTAACATCATTATTGTAAACGGACCAGTGGTTCTTAAATATAAAAGCTAAGCTCGCTTGTAACTTTTATATTCAGTCCCATCGTCGGGCGACATTTTTATACAACGAGATACTTTGTATCGTTTAATAATTACCTGTACCTTGGGCAGAAAGTGCTCATACTCAAGCACTATACTTGATATAATGTTAATTTAAAAATAACAAAAGAAGAATTTTTTAATATATGTGAAGAAATATACATTATTGTATAATTCGTTGCTATGTAGTTGTTTATAGATACCTAGTCAACATGTATGTTTGCAAGACAGTTTGAGTGAAAATACGTTAAAAGAGTATCAACTAATAAACCATTTAATACCGATCATCGATTTGTAATTTCGATAGAAAAGGTGAGAATAATAGTGTATATAATTATTGAAGATATTTTTATGTGTAAACAATTACTACCACTCAAGATTTACTTATATCATTAGCCGAACCAGGTTGACGACTACCTTTGGTGAGTCGTTGTACTGTAGAAGCAATTTTCCTAATTGTTATGGTCAACTCTATATACAAAGTACTTTTTGGGTTCGAAAAATGACCAAACTTTTTCTGAAAAACAGTGTGTTTTCTACCATCTTGTTTCCGCAATAACCGTAAAACGCCTTTGTTAACATTTGACCTTCCAAATATCCATTCGCTGATAAGACACACGCATAAATATCGCAGTCATTCAGCAGAACAATGACACAGAATCAATGCAATTTTTTGTCAGATCACATAAGACATGATTGAGTATATGAACGTAACACCACACGTGTAACTGAGTTTCTTAGTGGTTAAGCGGTTAGCGTATGCGCCTTTGTCGTGGGAGACCTGGGTTCGATTCCCGGCTTGAGCTCATGTGCTTCGGATTTCCCGTAAATCAGTATGTCCCGTCTCATATAGCCCCGCTGCTAAAAGGGCCGTTAAACTCAAAATCAACTCAATCACACGTAACTGATCATAGGTGAATTGAAAAAAATCCGAATATTGTCCTTGCATGTTACTTGAGCCATCGGTTGAATTTCCAATACACTTCTTAATATCAAGGTTCAACTTCTGCAGAATTTCCAGCAGTAAACCGCAAAGATACTGGCCTGTGGTAGATATGCATCTTACAGTGACAACAATACTTTGTTTAACAACCATTTTAACAACATACCGTAAAACAACAGAGCACTGGCCTGAAACTACTATATCTTGAGTAGTGTCTAATAGAACAGAAAATATTGAAGCTTGAGAGACTTCTTTCGAATATCTTTTCTGATAAGTGTGCTGATAGCATTCAAAACATAATTCACCGTGTTTAGTAAAAGTTATGCGACCACTATCCTGCTTACTTCCTCGTATATGACTCTTCTCGGTGACCTTATCTAAATTACTTTTAAGCGGAAGATCAAATTTGCTTAAGAAAGGAATAATATTCAAAAAGTTTCCATGATCTGTAGCTGTGTCTTTCAGTTTATAGACTGCTACACTTCCTCTGTAAATGAGCCCTCTTTTACCAATGAGTTTCTGCACTTTGACAACTCGATACATTACCTGTCTGTTCTTCTCAACCTTATACTGCCGTTGTTTTACCTGTTCATGAGGAAGTAGTTTCTTAACATTATGTTCTCTTTTGTTAGATATGTAAGCATCCACACTGGTCTAATGTATTTTGGAAGATTCGTTTTCTCTTACTCGCTGATAAACGTGTTTAATGTTACGTTTTCACGCACAGAACCTTTAAGAGATGTTTGTTCGGTCTGGAGAATAAGCTGTGCACACACTGAAAAAAAAAAAAGCATTTTGAGCTGGACAATATGATAGGAATCACTGTTGGTGCCATCTGTTCGTTAATAAGGAAACTCACGATTAAAGACTATGCTTTATTTTGGTTGATGGGGATGGAACTCAAAATCTTGAGGATATAATTCTCTTTTGGACGTATTAAATAGTTTGTTGCTCTGTTCTCTGTTGCTTAAGGTTAGGTTCTCCCTTCTTCAACTTGTTTCATGCTAATGTGATTTAGAACCTAACTAAATGTACTATGAAAAATTTCGCTCTACCTGAATTTAATATGTGAGAATGCTCTCATTACATTAACAATCTTTTATATGTTTTTCCTAATATTATATTTTTGAATTAATTTCTATGAATACATTGACTCTATCAAGGGGAAAACTAACTAAATACATTTAGAGTAACTCCGTCTTTGTCTATGATTCTAATATAATTAAAAATTTCATGTTGAAGTGAAATTTAGATTGAATATGTTTATGGCATAAGAAAGAAATCAGAAAGAAATAGGGGTGCTCGAAGAAAATTGTCTAGAGAGGGGCACTCCGTAGTTGCTGTATCACTTCTCGTATATCTGGTATTTAATATACGTGGTTCGCTATATTACGTATACATTTTTGTGAGCCAGGGGGGCTCACTAATCCCACCAATTACAATGCAGTTCACTCTAAATAATCCAAAAGGTAAACAAACTCTTTAAACTGCCTTCCCATCGGGCGCCCATGGAAAAAAGGTGTTCACCACTTGAGGATATCAAAGAAATCTAAAATACGGTGTATTTGAAGAAATTATTACACAAGTTACAAATCTGTCGCAGGACTTAGCAGTTCGTCTAGTTATAAGGGATTATTTCAGATTGCTACACGACAAGGTTTTATGTATAAGACAAAACAATGGAGGGAAGGAAAATTAAGCAGTTAGTTTACGTTTTAGTAGCTTACAATAGGGGAGAAGGTAGTTAAAGAGTTTGTTTACCTTTTGGATTGTTTAGAGTGAACTGCATTGTAATTGGTGGGATTGGTTGAGAATAGCCAATCAGATGTAAGGGATCTCAAAAGCTGTCTTTTATCATTGACATTTTTTTTTCATTTTATTCATAGAGTCTTAGGAAGTCTAAAAAGTAGATAGTTGGCGAAACTGTTACACGTTTAAGTTTTTCAAAATAAAATATATTACTGTGCTTAGTGTGTGATTAGATTTGAATGAAATTAAATACAGAAAACTGAGCTTTTGAAGAAAGGGGAGATTACAACTGGATTTTCAATAATTACATAGGAATATACTTTTCATGGAAATATCCCTGTTGCCTCGTTCAGTTATTTGATATGTTTTATGTCAAATCTAACTCAAAATTAAAATAAGTTTTATTTGCACTCACAATAGAGGAAAAATATATTTGACGAACAGTATCATTGGCACGTACATATTTCATACCAAGGTTGTTCGGGCGCTAATAACGCCAGAGGCAAACATATTTTACGAGATGGAATCATATCATCTTCCATCATCTCAATGTAAATGAATCGGTCGCTCATAGGACAGATAACAGTTCCTGTCGCTAACAGGACTGTCGCTTCTGGGACTAATTCATGCAAACGGATGAATTCTGTTCTCATTCTGTCGATACTCCACCGAAAGTCCTACCTCCTGAACATTCCGCCAAAGGCATGTCTTAAAATGGAAGAAGCACCCACTGATTTCTGTCGAAGGAAATACTTGGCGATCGCAGATATGGCCGACGATTCAGAATCCACGTTCACTATTTCTGGTTTCCACTCCGGAATAGACTGAAGGATGAGTCGAAACAAACAAATATATATCTCTTTATTCTTATTGGGTAATAAAGCAAACACTACCGTATTGATGTTGGTTTCTTCATATGTACTGCCAAAATCTGCATGGATACTGTAAATTTGAGAAAACTGTTTACTAGAGCACTTGAAAGTACCATCCATGAAAAAATAATTAAAGCGTTTCAAGCTCTCTTCGCCCTTATCACCACAAAAAAATTATAATTCTATTTTCTTCTTCGTCGTCAGCTAACAGAAAAGAAGTACCGTCAAGCATCTTGAGTGTTTCTTCTTCTAACAACGCTTCTTTACAGTTGTTAGGCTCTTTTGTATTTCCTTGAGCTGCACATCTCTGCCTCTGTAGAGTTCTTCTCATTAAATCTTGTCTTGGAATTTCGGCCACAAAGTCGTACCCTAAAAAAAAGAATAAAATATGAGAGAACTGTGACATCCCCGTGGATGAGTTGAGTTGAGTTTAGTTTAGCGTCCCTTTCAGCAGCGAGGCTATATGAGACGTGGACCTACTGATTAACGTGGAATCCGAACCACATGAGCTCCCGCCGGGAATCGAACCCGGGGTCTCCCACACCAAAGGCGCGTACGCTAACCGCTTAGCCACGGAGGAGCTCCGCATCTCCGTGGATGAGTGGTTACGCTCGTCACCTTGTAATCAAAGGGTTAACCTTGCCCAGGGACCTTCGGGTCAAACACCAGCTTTCGGGCGGAACACCTTCCATGAGATGATATTACTTCTTAAGGACAGGACCAACAGTTTAACGGTAGCTATGCGCCTTTACCGACAATATGTTCGAAATAGATTCTAACCCGGGACCTCTTGATTACAAAGCAACGAGCGTGCATAGATAGACACTAGATATATGCATAGGAGCTGCATAGATAAACACTTCACAATGAATCCATCTTAAACACATCATCTATTATTCAAAGCTTCGATTATTATATACAACCACATTTTGTTATAACTTTTAATATGCACGACAGTGGCTTTAATGTGGGCTGCTTCTTTATGCAGTGGTGAATATAATACTAAAAGTGAATATAACACTATTTTGAAGTACGTATGTATAATATAAAAATTACACTAACTTTTGTCATGTAAGTTGCCTAGTGTGTCACTGTAAACTCTCGAGATTGACGTGTCTTCTTCTCGAACCCCTTTTTTTCGCCTCTTCTATACGCTTTTTCACATCCAGCTGGGTATCGTTCGGGGCTCCACAAACGTGGTCACTCGACGGGCCACTAACCACTTCATTGTCTTTTGATTTTATAAGAACACAAAACTTACTAGATTGTTGTCTTTGAAAAATTCACGTGATTGTACCATCTTTTGCTTCTCTCTTTTTCCTATATGCATACCCCTCGAAATGAGCACACAAAAAACCCTTATTTGTAACACATATTTATTTCCTTTTTACGCTCCAAACTAAATATTGCACATGAGCAATAAGTCGTAATGAATAATGTGAGTGCAGTAGAACAGCCAAACCACCACATGATAAGACTAACCAATCAGCAAGCGAGGAGGCCTATTCCCCCCCCCTTCCCCACGAAAACCTTTGGCGAAAATCAATTTTAATGACCACGACCAACCCTGTTTCAATGTCAGATTTCCTCGAAGTAAATGCCTGACATTTCAAGATCAATTGGTGAAAGTAAATTTTAATGACCACCACCGATCCTGTTTACAATGTCAGATTTCCTCGAAGTAAATGCCTGACATTTCAAGGTTAATTGGTGGAAGTAAATTTTAATGACCACCACCGACCCTGTTTACAATGTTAGATTTTCTCGAAGTAAATGCCTGACATTTCAAAGTCAACTTGTTCCTTGAAGTGGTACGTTTTGTCGCAGATTAAATATCCGAAATGTTTTAATTAATCCATGACAGGTTGTCATTTATGACAGGTCGTCAAAAGTGGTACGTTTTGCCGAGAAAATTCAAGTGGTACGTTTTGTCGCTGGCACGTTTTGTCGCTGGTACGTTTTGTCGGGACACCGGGAATGAACACCTGCTAACAAAAGAATGAAGAATAAATTAGGAAGCTATTTCCATGAAGAGATAATAAGTTACTGAGATCAAGTATTCGTAATTGTATGTTATAAAATACATTGTTTATTCTGGCGCTGTACTCTTTCGCTCCGAATATCTAATCCCTAATTTAAAAAAAACTTTCTTCCATGTTAAACATTTTCACTGAAGCTAAACAAACAATATGGCAAATAGTATAACCATTTTCAGTAATTTTAATTAAACTCAATTTAAAATTATTATTATTAAGGGGAGCTCATGTACATGTTTAGAATAGTCACTCGCCTGTTGTCCAGCAAGTTATCAGCGATTGCAATAATTAAAATTAGAGTAATTTTGTTTCAAGTTATGATAAATATAGCCTTCCTATACGCATAGAGTAAATATATTCACTGATATTCGTGAAAAATTTCGCTTTCTTTTATAATTTTCGGTTCGTTCTTTTTACAATACTCACAGGTGCTACATACAACGCCGCTGAAACCTTCCTTCTTGGTTGAAACTACCTTGCAACCACATTAGCAACAGTTTGTTAGTAACCAATATGGCATGGCTGCACCCAGTAAAATTCACAGCAGACGAGTTTATCAGCATATTGTGGCGCGTATTGTGACACTCTCGACTTGGCTCCGTGCGACTTTTTGTTTCCCCGACTGAGAGCTGAAAGGAAAGCATTGGGAGACCATGGAAAACATCCAAAAGCATGTTACAACGTTTCTGAGAGACATTCCAGACGAGGACTTTCAGGGTGCCTTTCAGACGTGGCAGACATGTCTCCGCGAGCGTATTGATGCAGGGGGAGAGTATTTTGAAGAATTTTAAGGGGATCTTATACCTTTTACCACTGGTTTCTCAGTCTCCATAAGATAACATGTACATTTTACTTCATGAATATCTAACGAAATATGGTACGTAACAACTTAAAATTTTCCATATGAATAGAGAAAATCAATAGAAATTAAATAGTTGTTTCAATTTCACGCTTTATGACGTAGATCGCGAGTAATGAACTTTTTTTGGTAACATTGTAGTGGACTATATAGTTCATAGTGGTTGAAGGTATCTGCTCCAATTTGGTCTTCACGAACAGATGTGCTGCTGACAGGCAGAGATTTCCCTCCCCCTCTCAAGTCCTTTTCCAATGGGTGTGGTAGAACGCCCCGGGATGCCACCCTCATCCTATTTGTTTCCTTCGTTTCTGCAGAGCAGGTGGATTTTCTTGTAAACGCCAGAAAGAAAGAACACGACAATTTGAACTCTTTGCTTCTTTGAACGATTTCCTGCTACCGAATTAGTTAGTTCCAACTTTATAATAGCACTGCCTGAACTGTAAAAATTATACTTTGGGTAGTAGGATCAACAGTTCGATATAGACCATGGCTGAAATTTAGCGTTCTTTCACAGCACTAAGTTTGTATGAGACATTTACATGAATACTAAATACATAATTCCCTCTAGTGACTGGGATTTGAAATTCGTAGGGGGCAGTTACTTCCACTTCCTGGCAACATTATTCAAATTTTTAGGAAGTAATGAAAAAACAACTTTACTTTAAGATCCATTCAACAGAAACGATGGACTGAAACCCATGAACCAAATTGCCTGTGAATAAACATACGTAAGTAACATTTCAAAAATGCAGTAGCTCTTCCCGTTTGTATAGTGCCTAGCTCGCTCATTTTGGAGCACGGATCTCGGATTCGATACCAAGTGGAAGAGCCTTGAAATTTCAGTGCGTTACTAAGGATACGGATCCCACTGAAGGCTCCGTAATCTCCCGTCTCTTACAACACTGGTGCAGAAAAGGAAGCTAAACTCTAAACCCACAAAGCCAACCAAGCTAATAAAGGACGGGCGCAGTAATGTCACTATAATTTAGACTTCGTGGGCGATTTTATAATGTTTCAGACTATGGTCATAAATATAAGTGGAACTAGGGCTTCGAACATTTCTAGTTCTTGTTACTCGAAAGTAAGTAAGTGTAATAATACATATTGTGTTAGGAAATAACTTTGGGAAGTGAATCCTCACACGTAAACGTGAAAAACCCTATAGACAAATCTTGGTGCACAAATATAAGTTGGTTGTAATGGTCCGCATAAAGTTGGTTGTAATGGTACAAAAAGAAAGAGAGCGAAATGGTGGATAAGTGATTACTTTTCAGCCTAGATTCTAGTGGATATAGGAAGTGTGTCAGTTTGCCAGGATTCTCCAGGATAGGGGTTGCATTTTCTTGTACCTCTAAAAATAAGAGTAGTTTCCTGAAGGGTGAAAATTAGGGAGAAAAAAGATTTTCTCGGAAACGTCTCCAACGGATTTTGTTTATGTTTCATATATCAATATTGTATTTACAACCCTATACTGTGTTATAAGTTATTTACGGAAAAAGAAGTATTTCAGTCTTGGGCTGAGTTCTTTTCTGATGATTAAAAAAAGAAAAAAAAAGAAAAAAAAAGCAGGCCATTCTGTTTGTAACCTGACAATATAGTGTAACTTATTTGACCTACAAAGAATCCACGGGGTAGTTTACTCTTGGAAATAAGTTTCGATTTTCTAAAAATCATGACCCAGACAACTTTGTTAAATAAATATTTTATTAATAACCACAAACCGGTCCAACTCGAGGTCAAAAGTCAACTAGCTCTTTTCGCTCAGAATCAAGATTTTCATTACAAAAATGGTAAGCCCTTACGAATTTTGTTGAAGATTATGTAACCTAATTGGTTGTCATAGAATAGCATAATAGAAGGTTTTATACTTCCGACTTTATCCTAACTTAGCTCTAATCCAATCTATCTTAAGTTCTTTTCTATTTCTTAACTGTAACTGTATGGACCAAATAATCTCTCAGATGTTTACAATTTCTTATCCCTTATTACAAATCTAAAGTAGATCTAACTTCATGAAAATAATTTTATATATTAGTTTCCATAAGTCACAATCCCTTGTTCAGACGCGCTACTCGATTTGGCTTACGAGGAAGGTCCATAAACCGTGAGAGTTGGATTTTGATGAACATTAGTGACAAGATTCAGTTCGAGTTGCTAAGTAACGTAGTAATAGTCACTCGATGCGCAAATGCTTCGTTGAGCTGCTACACCGAAGCCATCTTGAAATCCAGTAGGCAATGTCCAAGAATACCCTTTTGGCACAAAATGAAAAAAAAAACTTTTGGTAGATCAGACTTCAGTATTGTAAACCAGGATAGAGCATCTATATGTGGGAGTACTTCCAGTGCATGATCGCCATCTTGAAAGGCGCCATATTGATTCGTGGTCAAATATGATAAATCACAAGCGGGTTATGTGGGGTATCAAATAGCACTGGAATTTACTTCTGAGTCCATTTCCGCAATTAAAGTTTACATATGTTTTCACTTCAGAGTTAAGAGCTCTTTCACCCATAGTAACATATAAATACTGTGTGAGTTATATTTGTGTTATGAAACAAGGTCGTGCGAGCATTTGCAGGGTTTTAAATAGTGCAGTAGTAGTCACTTGATCTACAATAGCCACTATACCAATCAGATCTTGAGCCTAGTGAGAGAAATCGTTAATTAAATTGCAATGGCTGCAGTGTAAATTGGAATAGCAGCATGCTACAAATTATACCTATTTCAAAGTGCGATGCCATAGACTGGTGGTCGATGAAACACATGCTTAATAGTAGGCTACTGATGAGCAGAGAATACCAAAGGGTTTGTTTGGATATATATTAGAAAAATGATATAAAACTGATGCTAACAAACTAACTAACACTATGGCCTATGGAACCCGGAGGTTCAGTACCGCGTTCACAAAAGCTCTCCACTGACTTCTATCCTTAGCTAACTGCATCCAGTTTCTACTTTGTATTCCTATCTCTGCGAGATCCATCTTAATATTATCCTCCCATCTGCGCCTAGGTCTTCCTAATGGTCGTTTTCCTATGGGTCTACCAGTCAAGACTTTGAAAGCGTTTCTACTTTCTTCCATTCTAGCTACATGACCTGCCCACCTAAGCCTCCTAGACTTGATGACCCTAACAATGTTGGGTAAACCGTATAAACTATGTAGTTCCTCGTTATGAAGCTTCCGCCATTCCCCATTCTCGTTCCTCTTGGGTCCGAATATTCTTCTCAGGACCCTGTTCTCAAATACTTTCAGTCTATGTTCTTCCCTCAGAGTAAGCGAGCATGTTTCGCAACCATACAGAACAACAGGCATGATTATCGTTTTATATATTTTAAGCTTCAAATTCCTCGACAGAATTCGCGACGACAAGAGATTTTGAACCGAATAGTAACACGAATTCCCTGCTTTTAGTCGACATTTAATTTCTTCGTGAATATGATTTTCGTCTGTTAATATTGATCCTAAATATTTGAAAGTATCCACTTTATCAAAAGTATTATTTAATATTTTAACGCCTCCACAATTTGCCGTATTACGGTCCCGACGCACTTCCATGTATTTAGTTTTCTCTGCATTTACTTCTAAACCCATGTCCCTGCAAGCGTTTAATAAGATCTCTGCATTTATTTCTACTGTTCTCCTATCATCCCCTATTAAATTTACATCATCAGCATATGCCATAACCTGGTGAATGCCGTTCAACTCTAGGCCCTGGTTGCTATCTTTAATTTTCCTTATGACATATTCCAGCACAAAGTTAAATAATAATGGCGACAACGCATCTCCTTGTTTCAGGCCATTTTCGACGTGGAAGCTCGTGGACAAAAATTTTCCTACCCGGACTTTACTTTGGGATTCACTTAAACATATCTTAATTAATCTAATTAGCTTTCTCGGTATTCCAAGCTCTGTAAGAACGTTGTATAATGTTTCTCTCCTAACCGAGTCGTAAGCCTTTCTAAAATCAATAAATAGTTGATGTACCGGGGTATTGTATTCCCACTTCTTTTCGAGCATTTGGCGAATGGTAAATATTTGGTCGATAGTTGATCGATTTCGTCTAAATCCGCACTGATAATCTCCAATAATTTCATCTGCGTATGGGGTCAATCTTGCTAAGAGAATATTTGAAAGGATTTTATAGGATGTTGACAGAAGAGAAATGCCTCGATAATTATTACAGTCAGTTTTGTCGCCTTTCTTGTGAATTGGAACAATGATTGACTCTTTCCACTCTTGTGGCAATTCTTCCTTGTTCCAGATAAGGAGAATGAGTTTGTGTATCTTGTTCCACAATTTTTCGCCTCCAACTAGAATTAACTCAGCCGGAATTTCATCTACACCCGGAGATTTGTGTTTCTTTAATTTCTTTATAGCGGCTTCCACTTCTATTCGATTGGGTTCTGGAATATACGGTTCTGCGGTGTGTATCTCCTTTTCTCCACGCACATTAGTTTTTGGCTGCGTGTTCAGCAAATCGTCAAAGAAATCTTTCCATCTATTTAAGAGGCTATCCGTATCAGTGAGAACTGTTCCGTCAGATTTCTTTAATATATAAGCACGAGGTTGATAGCCTTTCTTAAATTCGCTGATCCCCTTATACATGTCCCGAATATTTTTATTTTTACTATTATCTTCAAGTTCCTTAATTTTAGCTTTCAAAAAATCCCGTTTCTTTGTTCTAAAAGTTTTGGAAGTTTCCCGCCTGATATCTGCGAAATTTTGTGTAGTTCTTTCATTCGGATTTTGTAGCCACCGTAATTTTGCCTGTTTCTCTTCTCTGCTAGTTTAGTGCATTCTTGGTCGAACCATGGTTTGTTCCTACGTATTTCCGCGTGTCCCAATTTTTCTATTGCTGAACTTTTAATGATATCTCTGATTTCAATCCAAGTATCCTCAACACTAGTGCACTCCGAGTCTTCTAAAACCGAGAATCTATTCGAAACTTCAATCTGGTATTCCTCTCTTACCTGGCTCTCTTCTAATTTCTTTAAATTAAATCTCTCCGTTTTCGGACATTGAGTATTACCTTTATTCAACGATAATCTCTCCCGTATTATCGCTGCTACCAGGTAGTGATCAGTGTCACAATCAGCCCCTCTAAACGACCGTACGTCAATTATGCTAGATTGTCTTCTTCTATCTACTAAAACGTGATCAATTTGATTATGTGTTTTTCCGTCTGGTGATGTCCAAGTGTATTTATGAACGTCGCGATGTGGGAATTTTGTACTCTTCACGATTAGGTTTTTGGATGCTGCAAAGTTCACGAGTCTAACGCCGTTGTCATTACTTTCCTTATGCAAACTTTCGTTCCCTATAATCGGTTTGAAAATATCCTCTCGTCCTACCTTCGCATTGAAATCCCCTAGTTAAACGACCAAAATGGTTCGGATTCCACTATAATCAGTAGGTTCACGTCTCCTCTAGCATAGCAGGTATAAGTGTGGGACGTTGAACTGAATCAAACCAAAAATCTATTTTAGGCAATTTTACATGGACCATTACAGTGTGTTAAGTTTTCTTCTCCAACCTTGGAACCTTACGCAAAGACCCTCATTGTTGCAGAATATTGCGTACTTTTCAATACTGATACTTGACAACCTATAATTTACCGTGCATATTACGAAGTTAAAATACTTTAATGTGTTTATTGTCAGTTTGTCTAAATACAATCGATTTATTGCTGACGCATTGAACAATGAAGGGGATTTAAATTATCAGTTCACGGCCTATTCTTAGAAGAAGATACACCTGGAAACTTAGAATTCACTTTTTTTGTGTCTGTTCTGCTATTAGTGATAAAATAATGCACACACACCTGCTAAGAATACATGGTAATAAAGATTATTATAAGATTCAATACCAAGTGGCAATCCATAAAACAATCCTCTTTCTTGCTTTTTCCTTCAATATTAAATAATTAAATATCTGCATCTTTCCACCTTTAACAATAAAACACTCGCTCATAATAAGGGCAAGACTAGTTTCATATCAAAACTGTGATAAATAACTAATTGTAGCAGGTGTTTCGAAGATTTATTTATCATTTAAATCACGTACTTGACAACTCAAAAAATTCATTTTGAGACTTGTTTATTCATGTGTTTTAACACTCACAATGATATATATGGCTCTTTTTTGTGTTTGAAATACTCTATGCTCTATGGGAATGTGGTGAATTTCTCCAATATTATACTTCGTATTATTAAAAACTAACAAACTAGACTTATTAGTTCTCTTGACTTTATAGTATTCTTTAGGGTTTTAAGACATAGCACGCAGAATTTAGAGTGTTTTCCTACAGGCAATTGCAACATGAGTGTCCAGTGAGATGTATGGTGTCTGCCTTCGAATGACAAACGGTAGTAGTACAGCGATTTTGGTGTGGGCAGGCGTGTGAATTTCGGTACGAACGCATTTGTTGGACTAGTGAAACTTTCATTTTAAATCAAGCAGTGGTGGAAAAATATAATGTCGTGAGTGAGAATGGGGTAGAAAATAAGACATTAGCAGGTACATTGCTTGCAATGATAGCAAGCAAATATGATGGTGACGTTTCTCTAATAGTTAGTGACACATTAGATGTAGACACTGACACAGAGAGTGAGCATGAAGATTCGACAAACGAAATGCATTTGGAATAGATAACTAGTCCATCGATTAGTGACACTGAGCCTTCTACGAGTGAGTATGAGATGTCATCTCCAAGCCGGACTAAATCTGTACGTGTAACAGAAGCTGTCGTTAACAAATGCAAACAAATTCAGGAGCACGTTGCATTATTGAAAAAGAATGGAAAACGTAACACTGTTGAGCTGCAGCGAAGAAATTCAAATGCAATACGGCGTTTGTGTATAAGGCTTTGAAATTCCATAACAAACCTCCTCGCTTTCATGTCATGTCACTACTAAAACACGAAGTACTAAAGACATTCAACATTTATCGCACTAAAGGACTTACGGTACATGATTATCATTTAAAAGCGTAGATGTTACTGACAGCGAGGAAATTGAACTATCCATTCTGTGCTTCTCGTGGTTTCATTAACAAATTTAAAAAAGAGCACAGGATTTTCTCACAAAGGATTACTCAATTTGTAATGAAGAAAAATGTTGAAAACGAAGGTGAATTACTTGATAATGCACAAAATTTCATGAGTAAAATTAATAAAAAAATACATGAAAACCGTACAATAGTGAATGCATCTTTAATACTGATCAGTCTAGGTTTGAGTACGAAATGACCTCTGGTAGAACTCTGTGTCAGAAATAGGTGAGAAACATACTACAGCAGTCGTTCAGTCTTGGGCCTCAGTGTCCCACACATATACCATCCAAATTCACATTTTCCCCAGTACGGCTAGGCACACACACACACACACACACACACACACACACACATATATATATATATATATATATATATATATATATATATATATATATATATATATATATATATATATATATATATATATATATATATATATATATATATATGTTTCCAGGAGCCTAAAGGCGTGTTCGGACCCAAAGTGAAACAAGAGTTACCTAGACAGACACCTTTCAACATTGTTAATTGATGCGAGCAAATCAGGTAAATTCACTCGCAAACACGTCAAACGGTGGCTAAAAGACGTGTTTATTCCTGGTGTGAAAGAGGATTCCCTGCTGTTGCTTGACTCGTGGAGTGGACAGACGGGTGAATACGTACGAGAAATGTTATATGGGGAAAACATTCGTGCTGAAGTTATACCCCCAAAGACCACCAAATTTATTCAGCCTCTTGATGTAGATTTTTCTCGGCAATATAAGCTGACAATTCGGAGACTTAAGGATTATTTGACACATAAAGTCATTGCTTGTGGTACAGCGAACAATTTATATGACATAATTTTCATAATGAAAATGCATTTTGTTGTGTACCATTAATTTGCGCGCCAGTTCTAAAGGACATGCTTTCATATGCATGGCAGAAATGTGGGTATGCCACAAGAGGAATAGTTGGTTCATTTACAGATGTTCTGAAGACTATGTTGCATGTAGAAAATAGTGTCTGTGGTCATTAAGGTTGTGATGAAAGTGCATTTGTTAAGTGTTTGTACTGTTCCACGATGCTATGTGCTAATCACTTCGTTATGCATCTCCATCATCACAACTAAAGAGCAAACGTTTAGTAGGTTAATATTTGCTTTTGTGCACCAGTTTATATTATTTTTCTAATACTTTTTCTATTATTTTTCTATTAATTTTCTAATAACTTCGAGACATATCCCTGTAAAGTCATATGTGTCGTTGCACCTAACTTATATTACAGCACTTAAATGCTATGCATATTCGCAATACACACAGACTCATATATATAGCGCACTTTGAAATAGGTATAATTTGCTACAGTGCTGCTTTTCCATTTTTCACTACAGATATTCCAAATTAATTAACGATTTCTCTCACTAGGCTCAAGATCTGATTGGTATAGTGGCTATTGTAGATCAAGGAACTACTACTACATTAGTTAAAACCCTGCAAATGCTCGCACGACCGCATTTCATCACACAAATTTAACTCACACAGTATTTATATGTTACTATGGGCAAAAGAGCTCTTAACTCTGACGTAAAAACAGCTATGTAAAGTTTTATTGCGGAAATGGATTCGAGAGTAAATTCCAGTGCTATTTGATATCCCACATGACTCGCTTCCGATTTATCATATTTGACCACGATTCAATATGGCGCCTTTCAAGATGGCGATCATGCACTGGAAGTATTCCCACATATAGAAGCTCTATCCTGGTTTACAATACTGAAGTCTGATCTACCAAAAGTTTTTTTTTTTTCATTTTGTGCCAAAAGGGTATTCTTGGACATTGCCTACTGGATTTCAAGATGGCGTCAGTGTAGCAGCTCAACGAAGCATTTGCGCATCGAGAGAAAATTAATACGTTACTTAGCAACTCAAACTGAATCTTGTCACTAATTTTCATCAAAATTCAAATCTCACGGTTTATGGACCTTCCTCGTTAGTCAATCTTGAACAGTGCTGAATGAGCAGACTAGTAAATAATTTGTGCTCTACTGGCAACTAGTTTACGTATGACATCGAGTTTGGCTTATTTTATAGTTTAAAAAATAGAGGCCACGATCATCCATAAGGTAAAGAAAATGGTTCAGAAACAAGTAGCAGTGCCACGTGTACACCACGCAAAGGAGTTTGGTTTCTGTTGTTCGATATTTTCACAAGTAATATTGAAACTGGAAATTGTAGTAGATTTCTACTACTTCCAGTTTTAGTAGAGAGACTAGACTAGAGACGAAATATATTCTTGTGATGCCTAATTGATTGCAGAAAACCGCTTTTGCTGTCTATTACAGTTTTTATTCTATAGCCATTACCGTTAAAACCGGAAGTGGTTGATTTCCATCTCTTTTGGTTTGAATAGAGACTTAAGACTAAATATAGTAGTTATTTTTAGAACGCTGAATAGAAAGTAAAAAGCCGCTTCTCGCTTTTACCATTTCTGTTCTATGGAGATCACTATTGAAACCGGAAGTAATTAATTTCTACGACTTCAGGTTTCAATTGGAGGTCAAGCTACTCGATTGGAGGAAACGGTTTCATCTATTTTTTTTTTACCGTTTTTGCTCTACGAGATCAATATTTAGTGAAACCAGAAATTATAGTTAATTTGAATCATTTTCGGTTTTACTAGAGAGTTAATAATAGAGATTAAATGTGTTCTTACGAAGCACAAAACAGGATCTCACCACATATTACCGTTCTCGATTTATGGCGATCAATGATCAAACCGGAAATGGTTTATTTAAACCCTTCCGGTTTGAGTGCATAGTTTTAATAACACACTCAATTCCTGACTCTTGACTCTATATTTTGACTAAATTTGGTGATGATCCAGGAAGTGGTTCTTTAGTTTTTTTTCACACACATGGACAGACATGCATACACGGGTATGGTAAATACTGTATATAAAGCAGTTTTGGTAGTACATAAGTACATAAAGCAGTTGTCAGTGGCAGAGGTGCAAGCCGTTCGGAGAATCCGTCCGCTTGAAGCAACAACAGATGTTGAAAAGCAATCGGAAACATATGTTCGATACTGAGGTTTCAAAGATCATTATCTTTGTTCTATAGTTGCCGTCGTAAAGTTGTAGGAACTCAGTAGGGAAGTGGGGGTAGGGGTGGGAACGAAGGCTGCTCAAGGCGTAAATGATTATGAAAATGGAGGTGGTAGACACGAGTTTCGCTCCTCAAATTGCTACAATGCATTCCTCCACAGCATGTTCTTCCAAGAATGTCATCCGTAGTAATTTATGAAGTATGAAAGTGGTCTTTTGATCCTTTACCTGAAATAGTGATTACGTCATTACGGAAGTAATTATTACAATTAATCTAAGTCATTAGGTTTAAAATTGAGATAATCTCCTTTGTATTGCTCTTTGGCATTCGTATAGAAAATTGCAAGTTTCTAAGATATTTATGAATGAAATTTTGCATGTTACCTTATGGAGATTCTGAAGCCCCTGATAATGGGTAGACATCCCCTTAAGCATTTGTACGGGTCCGATCAATAAATCTATTTTTCCCAGAAGATGCGCATTACCTTTATAGTGGAACCTGCATATTATATCTGAACAAAAACACCAGAGGTGCAAAAAATGCAGCCAAGTTCGTCAGCCTCAAAAAGTGTTGAGATGAGGATGGATGAGCCAAGTTCCTTGGCCACTGCATCTGAAATTAACATTGGAACTTGGCGTGAGGTGTCCAACATATTCGAATACACCAAGATGTCTGTTCCTAGCTTCACCGCCAGGACATTTCAGCCATAAGGCTGGTGGTGTTCCCCAAATCCACCACGCTCACAAGCACCATATCTAAGGCTCGTCAACATTATTTTCCTTGACACCTCGTGAGGATCATAAGTTTCCCTTGTCCGGGTTTCTAACCTTCAATCTTACTGCAGTATATAAATGCCTTAGCGTATTAGTGAAGTTGATATTCCTAAGGTTGGTGGTGGCCCCAAACCCAACCACGTCCACCATCACTATCTCTAAGGCTTCTTAACATCTTTTTCTTGATACCTCGCGCCAAGTTCCGGTGTTTGTTTCAGATGCAGTGGCCAAGGAATTTGGCTCATCCATTTTCATATCAACACTTTTTGAGGCTGACGAACTTGGATGCAGTTTTTGCACCTCTGCTGTTTTGTTCAGATTTCACTTCTTTTTGTAGTTCACCATATCAATATCATATATTGGGATTATCAAATGTGGCATATTTTTGGGTTAAAATTTAGGATTTTACATTTTTAAAGGAGTCATATTGTACCATATGCAACATTACTTCTTAAGGGCTCTCCCACCGGTAATCGATCCCAGGACCCCTACAACAAACAGACACATGCTAGCCACTAAACTAGTGAAGAGAGAAGTGTTTCTTTCATTAAATATTTGTCAGAAAGCTATGTACAAACAAGATTCTAATTCATTTGCTCGAGCTGCAAAATCACGATTGCTAACATCTCATTTTTCATTTCCTAACTACAAATAGTATCAACAGGGCCCCAAAACCATTGATGCTGAATCCTCGATGCTATATCACTAGACATAGTTGGTGTTTCAATATATTTAGTTGTTCTCTACCCTTCCACATTGCGAAATTACGGAATTCACTACATGACGCGCATGTAGCGCAGTTTCATACTGACTCGGGTTTTCCTTCAAATGACATACACCTTTTAAATAGCTTGTAAACTTAAATATTTTTGCCATCAATATATCTCACATAAAAGTCGAACAATTGGATTTCTCATTTCTTGGAAAACTTCATTAATTCTAAATATCCCCACCTTTACATTCTCTTCCTTATCAATTTAATTTCAGTACCTATTTAATACCAATGACTGCAATAAATGAAAAATATTCACCGAAAAAAGAAAAAAAAAGCTTTCTTTGTCTGGATTTCCAACCATGAAATTTACGGCAGTATGTACGCGCCTTAGCCCACTTTCATTTTTAAGTTAAATGATTCACAGAACGTGCCTCATTAACTTGCTTAACAACTTATTACTAGGTTTCACTTGTTTTAATCGCACACTGAGAAAAATATCTGGCGTACGTAAAAACGCATGTTTATGTAAATCCTGTAGTTTTTGGAATTAACGTACACTAAACGTATAATTGGAAAATTATATTTTATACGTACTTTCCATATAAGTGTTCCGAATAAATGTGCCTTCCCTACGAACGAAAGAACTGTATATAGGCAGTCAGGATCTTACATACAGATGGACGTACGTACTTATACCTGACGTACGTCTCTCTAAGGCTCCTTAACATCTTTTTCTTGACACCTTGCGCCAAGTTCCGGTGTTTATTTCAGATACAGTGGCCAAGGAACTTGACTCATCCATTCTGATCTCAATACTTTTTTGAGGCTGACGAACTTGGATGCAGTTTTTGCACCTCTGCTGTTTTTGTGCAGATTTCACTTCTTTTTGTAATTCACATGTTGTTCTTTTTGTAAAGTGATAATTTCTGATATGCTCGAAAGGCGATGTGTTTGGTGTTGAATTGATACACAAGTAACACGCTAAAGTGGTAGTCATTTTGTGTTGCTTTAACACCTTATTTTTTGGTGTGTATGTTCATAGGCACTTGTTGTGTTGTACTGCTAAGTAAGATTACAGTAGTTACATATGTAAGTAGTTTAATAAATTCAAAACATTAACTTTATTACTTAGTAATACTTCAGAAATGTATGCAAGATACCTTATGTATAATCTTCTAAGTTAGTACACTATGATCTTGTCCTTAGATTTTCGAGTATATTCAATAAATTGATTAGAAGCAAATAAGCAAATAGTTTTCTTTCCAGCCGTTTCCCTACTTATCGGTGTAAACACTTTCCCCGTGAACAGACAGATGATGTACAAATATGGTGATCATGTTTTAAGTCCACGAATAGCAGACTGAAATTCAATCGCAAATTTCGACTAGTTACAATCAACACATGAAAAAAAGAAGTGTATCTCGTTATCAGATAGCTCTGAAGTATTTCATAACGCAATAAAAAAATAGTGGAATTGGCCATTCTAAGAAACTTCTTGGAAACCCCAGAAAAACCCACAGAGAAACAGTAATATATTTGAATGCCTTCTATATTACTATATAACCTGCTCGGATGAGGAATAGATTATTATTATTATTATTATTATTATTATTATTATTATTATTATTATTATTATTATTATTATTATTATTATTATTATTATTATTATGTTTGCAACAAATAGTTTTCTAAACAATCCAGCTGACAATACCACAGAGTTAAGCATTAAAATGTAATGATTTTTTTCACTTTTCCCTTCATAATGACATTTGTTATTCCTCCCTGGTCTGTTCGCTAGTGCAGATGTTTTAGTGCAAGGAGTACTGGAGTTAGACTCCCGGTGGAAAAGCATTTCTATTTAATATTTCATGTTTTGATCAATATTAACTATTGATCATAGACTTAAACTAAATTACTACTTGCCAGCTGGCGCTCAGTAACAGAGCGTTTTTCTTTGGAGCGAGAGGTCTCTGTTTCGATCCCTGGTCATGTGATTTTGTGATGGACAACATTGTCCACCAGGTTCTTACCTCTCCTCCCAAAATATCATTCTACCAATTCTTAAATGGTCACTCACGTTCCTTATTCATGTGTGTCCTTTACCACAAAGAGCATTACCGCGGGATGTTAAATCAAAAATATTACTTCATTTTACTAATCATGTTTATAATAATTCATTTAAGTTTCTAATTAATGCAATCAACACTACTTCAGAATGTAAACGTTACATGAAATCATATATGTTGATACTTTCCTCTTCGCCTTCAAATTGGCAAGTTTAGCTCTCCGTGCTGGACACTGGTAGTCGGTTCGATGTGGATGAGAAGCCTGAGGCGTTAGGTTGATGGTTGTGATGCAAATCAGATCGTCGGTTCAAGTTCCAATGAAGGGCATTAACTCTACAATGCATATTGTATCATGTTTGTCACAAAATAAATTATGGCTAGTATTAGTGTTCAGGTCGTGAGCTGTATCACAAATACATATTGTATCATATCTGATATTTCTTCTGAGTACATAGTTCACCATATATCCGGTTGATGTCAGGAAAATGTTGCTTCAGTACAGAGAGAAAGAAGTCGTGCGCGTGCTTAGCGAAGGTGAGAATAGAAGAATTTATGGGTCGTCTACTCTGAAGGACAAAGAATAGCTTCGAAGTTGCAAAAATTCTAAGTTCATAAAGTAAGTTTCCTAATTGTTTTCACGTATGCTATAATTAGATTTTGTACGAGAGAGGAACATGAACTGTTGATGCTTAATGTATCATAAGTGATACAAAATATTTTTATATTTTAGCACGAAAAATTACTTTAGGGCATTTTTATATTCTGATATTAATTAGAAGTGTCTTATCATATGCCTGTATATTATTTCACTTGAATACAAAAACACATGCACTATAGGGTTAATGTTTTCAACAGTTGTCTATGTTTGGTGTTCCCTGTGAAGTCCAGTAGAAATTCGATATCTATCACGTGCAGTTTGGTTTTATTAGTTTTTGTAGTTTATATTAGTAAAAGTGAACATAAGATTTTAGGATTTAACATTGAAAAGATGTTTTAGAATTTTTGTAATTTAAAATTTGTAGAACAAAGGTAATGCAATTGGGACTTGAGTTACTGTTTAAATAAAACAGTACACATTTAAATTGGGAGCAGATTATGATGTTAGTGAAATTAAAAAGGGTGAAAAAAGTCAAGATATGTTTAGAATAAGAATGATTTATGCAGCATTTGCTTAACATTTTTTGGTGTTTTTAGTGTTAACTTTTTAACGGATTGTTGCTTCTTTGGTTTATCTTAAACAATTAACAATTCAAAACAATAAATAAAAACTTTAGCACAAATATATAAAAAATGGCGTTTTAGCAACAATAAACTTTGTTAAAATACAAATACTTTTTTCAATATTATAACATTTTTGTTACTTTTTAGTTAACTTTTTAGTTAAAAATAAAATTTAAACTTTAACACTCAAGAATTGGGGCTTGTACAACATTTTTATCATAGCATTTTTTTTTAACTTTTAAATTTTTACATTATTTGATTGCTTTTAACATTTTTAATCACTTGTTTTTCACTTTAATAAATTATTATATAAATTATAAAAACGCAAACTATATAAACTAATTTTAAATAAGAAAATTGTTAAAACATAAACAAAAAACTATCTTCAATTTCAGTAACAAAAAGGCACATATATAAACAAATGAACAAAAAAAATACTTTTTGTGTTTGCAATATAACTAAACTATTAATTACATTAAAGAAATAAAAATAAAAATATAACTTTAATATTAATTTAATAACTTACTCTTTATAATTTTAAATAAATAATTTTCGTTGTTTTTACAAAATTTAAATCCAATATATTATATCCAAAATTTATATTATTATTATTATTATACATAATTTATCATAGGACACAATACCTTCACATTTATAGAAACAGTCGCATAAGTTTTAAAAAAGTAGCTGAGGCGTGCGCCTTCAGTTCACTGTGTCCTGAGACTCCCGATCTTTTTTCTTCCTGGTGGGAGTGCATTGACCGCATAACGTTGGTTTGGATTCCACGTTAAATTGTAGGTTCATGTTTTATACAGACTCGGTGTTGAAAGGAAAGATAAATTTTAAAAAATAAAACTTGCACATACATTCATTTTATTTACTCCTATTTGGAATGTAAATATAGAAATTACACGAGTTTCATTTTGGTTTATCTGTATCTTTTGAAAAGAATACATCCGTTAACTGATTCACTTATTCATTCATGAACAGAACTTCAAAGCTACTAAACGTAAAACCTCGGAATTTGGTATAAATATTCTTACTGTACCCTAGGCTATAAATAAGACCGAGTTTTGGAAATTTCCGTATTAAAAAAGGTGATAAGGTAGACTTGAATGATTGCTTGCTGTTCGCCAGATCTCCAAAGCTAGGGTTTGGGAGTTGCTTATCATAAGAGGATGTATGTCCCTTTTCAAATACGTAAGGTTAACATCGTGTGATGTAGAACGTTCCTTTTCTCAATATAAAGGACTATTCCGTGACAATAGGCATGGTTTTGACAACTTGAAAAAGACGTTAGTTATTCGCTGCAATACCCATGGAATTTCATCTGACGGATAGGATCTATTGGTGAGTACCTGCATTGATTTTCCTCATGTTGGGCGTTTTCCCATACTTTTCTTTGTTATTTTATGTTAAATATTTTTTTTTAAATTTTAGCAAACTTTTTTTTTATTTTAGTACATAGAAATAAATATTTTACAGTTTTATAGCACATAAAAATCCGGGCCTTAGTTATTAGTATATAGAATAGTGATGGGCAATGGGAATATTCCCGGTGGGATGGAATTTAAAAAAATGGGAATATTCCCGGGTTTTTTACCTGGCATATAAATTCCCGGGAAGGAATTTATTTCCATTTCTTTACTGAACTTTCCAAATTATAAGAACGATATGACCAATTACTTTATTTTCATTTATTATCATTTACTTTTACGTTTTAAATAATTTGGAGGTTTAAAAAATGAAATTAGTTGACTACCTTATATAGGATAACTAATGATATGTTGTTTTTTTTTTTAATTTTCATTTTCATTAGCACAAGAAAGTAGTAATTTATAATCGAAGAGGAACCAGTTAGTAAAACAATCTAGAAATTCTGTAGAGATAGTGGTGAAGTACTATCAATACAGCCCGAACCACCATTAGTAGTAGACATTGTCTGTCTGCTCTGCTATCTCTGACTTGTAGTTTCTGAATAGGTACTCAGGCTTTTCTTACATGTGAATTAACTCACGAAATTTCGAGAAATTGGTAGGAAGAAAGGTCGTGTGTGGCAAATTACGTGCAAAATTCTAAAGATGAGTCAGCATCTTGCAAATATTGTGGACATAAATATGTATGCGCAAATGCTGATAAAATGGTGAGACATGTCTCAAAATGTTTAAAATGCCCATCGCAAATGAGGAACGCTATTTCGTGTGGAGATTCTGGAGAAATAACTACTGGCACTATTAAACGAGCAGGAACGAGTAGTACTTGCCTGAGTACGGAAATTATAGGAATAGAGGAAACTGATATTTTCCCTGAAAGTCCTGGAACAGGGGAACTCATTCACTTTCCATTAGACTTTCATCTTCCTTATTGCCAGTAGAGGAGAAGAGAGAGAAGGCTTCCAAAATACGTTCTCTAGAATCCTTTATCGACGCTATGGATTCAAACGAAAACGTAAGTATCTTCTCTCAAGCAATGTTATCTTCTGCAGGCGATATATGATATCCTCACTCTCGGTCAGGATTCCTGAGTTCTGACATGATTGAGTGTTATGAGTAGAAAATATTCAAGACAGGGGAATAGATAAATTATCCACGCAATGATTTAGATAAGGGATAATTTCAGAGTCGCCCCTCCAGCTACCATATAATTCAGTTACCTTGTAGATGAGTTTCCAACACCAGAATGGCGTCCCTTTTGTTCATTTCCATAGCAGTGAAGCTAATTCTTAAGGCTGTATCTATGTACACAGATGACTCTGCCTCTATAAATAAGTTTTGCTAAACATTATTCTTTCTATCTGAATTAACGCTTGTACCTGTAAATATAAATAAAAAGTGACCCCGTATTCCTAATCTACACCCATTTCCGGTTTTAGCTGTGATCACCATACAGCAGGAAGTGAGAATCAGTTTTCTACAATCGATTAAGCATCCCAAGAACATATTTCATTAATATCCTCAACTTTCTAATGAAACCCAAAATGGTAGAAATTTACATTTTCCTGGCTCATCATTCGTGTACATAGAATGAAAAGAAAAAATATAGAAGGAAACTATTTTCTGCAATCAATTAACCGTTTCATGAATAGTCGAATCAATAAAACATGGGTTATTTATCTCACTTTTCGGGATTTCATAAATTAATCATATTCCATCGTTGTTTGCAGTAAGCAGTTTCTCAGAAGTATTTTGACAAGGAATACTTCATAAATTATTTGCCATGATTTTTTTCAGGTTAAATTTATAACTTGCTGTTTTGTTGATTCGTGGTAAGAAGAACCTTATTGTAAAAATTAATATGAAAAGTATATTCACGATATATTCCGCTCATCCTCTTACAAAATGACAACCGCATTTCTTCCTTTGTAGGAAAATCTGAACCAGATGCTGGCTAAAGCGATATATATTAGTGGAGCACTGCTCTCCATAGTTGAACATCCATTATGGATCGATTTCTTCAAGAAAATGAGACCATCGTATAAACTACCAACAAGAAGAGCATTGGCTAACACTTACCTTGATGGTGAATATAAAGACATGCAGTCACAATTACTTCTGCAATTTCAAGAAGCAAGAAACTTAAATCTACAGTTGGATGGATGGAGCAATGTGCGAAACGAAGGCATTGTTAATTTTATTGTCACGAAACCCGAACCTGTTTTTGTGGGTTTTGTGAACACTGAAGACCATACGCAGACATCGGAGTTCTTAAAAGAAAAAATAATATCCGTCCTTCAAAAGTATGAACCCTCAAAATTTTTTTGTAATAATTGCTGATAGTGCTTCAAATATGCAGAAAGCACTGAAATTGGTGCAAACAAGTTACCTACATATTGTTCCTCTAGGGTGCTTTGCTCACACCTTGCATTTACTCTGTAGTGATGTTCTGAAATCTTATACGGCAGCGCAACTAATGGAAAATGTAACAAAAATTGTAAAGAAAATACGTTCTGTGCACCTTCTTAACCCAACATTAGTTAAGATAAACAAAGACAAAAAGTGTGATTTTTCTCTGAAACTACCAAGTAAAAGTCGTTGAGGTAGTTGTCTTTCATCTCTTGAAAGCATGATTACTTGTAAATGCAGCCTACAAACGTTGGCTGTTGAAGAACAAGCAACCAAACTATTACCTAAGGAAATGAAAGCAATGTTGCTCGATGATAAATCATTTTGGAGTAAGATCGAAAGTTTAATTACAATTTTGAAACCTATTGTGACCTGGATCTTTAAATTAGAATTGAATGATTCATGTATACATTATGTCTACACTGGATTCTATGAGATTGAAAACAAGATCTCCGAGGCACTTTCGTTATCGTTGTCGACCAGTGAGCAGTCTGAAGTACTTAAGAAAACGAAACTCAGAAAGGAACATGCTTTGAAGCCAATACATCTCGCAGCTTCACTCCTGGATCCGTCATCACAAGGACACAATTTATCTCCAAGAGAAACGATTGATGGCATGGAATTTATCCATCATGTTGCTTCAAACATGCAATTAGATACAATTTCAGTCATGGAGGATGTAGCACGTTTCAGATCAAAACAAAGATTTTTTTTTTTTTTTTTTTTTTTTTTTGTGGACAACAGCTGAAACAATAAGTTCGCTGTTATGGTGGGAAGGGTTATACGGTACTTCAGAATTATCAAAAGTGGCTGTGTGCATTCTTTCCGTTCCTTGCACGTCCGCAGCAACAGAAAGATCTTTCAGCACGTTTGCCTGGATCCACTCTAAGAAAAGAAACCGTTTAACCACGGAACGAGCAGGCAAAATTAATTACTTGGCATATAACTGGAAACTGCTTAATAAATCAGACACGTCCAAAAAGGAGCATGTAGAGAAATCACGTGAAGAGGTGGAAATGATTCAAAGTACATCTACGAAAAAGGATGAAGAATCTATCGAATTGGGCACCAGTGAAAGTGATCTAGACTCAGATATCCCATACGAAGTATCAGATTTTGACCTGCACTTATCGCTCGCTGAGGAAGAATCAGATATTGAATAAAGCAATCTATGTAGTTGTAAATATATATGCTTTTAAACTGTAATGTATACATATCAAAACTCCTTCTCAGGATCTTTCATTAGTACCGGTGTTTCCGGACCTGTGTTAATTATAATTTGTGTGCTTCTTTGTACGTGTATATTCATGTACCAAGCGTTGTTAGCGAATATTTGTAACAGCGTGTATATTGTTCGAAATGGCTCATCTTCTTAAATTAGAGATTTAATAGTACACAGTAAGAACACACTAAAAAAGTACAGTGTACCTCAATTCAACATTTTGTATGTATGCCATCCATACACTGGCAACCTTACGAATTTTTCGACAGACTACATATGCATTCTGACAGTTACCCAGCTAATTTGTTTATAACATTTAAAAATTTAATACCTTTATAATATCAGTAGCAGAGTCAAGTTTTTACAGAATCCACTTACATATAAATTTAAACTGTTTAGCGCTGTAAAAGTATGTTTTTATATCAAATGTTGTTCATACCAAATGTTTTTCCAACGTATTTACTTACATAAAGCATATTGTAAATACATTTACATTTATGCGTACTCTAAATTCTCGGAATATTCCCATTTTTGGGAATCTTCCCGGGAATTTTCCCAGGGAATATTCCCGAAAAATATCTTCCCAGGAATTTACCCATCACTAATATAGAATTGTTCTATACTACGTATCGTGGCTAGTTATGCAACCCGGAATTCTTAAGTGCATGTTTGTGAAGTATAACCCTCCGGGTGTTCGACAAATTTTTACCCAACTTTGGACCATTATAGTTTAGGGATCGCTGCATGTTTTTAGAACTCTGGAAGTTCTGTGCACATATACGGTCCAACCTCTCCAAACCGAAGTTCGAACCATCTTTGTCTGATTCTTAAAACTCTCAAAATAGGCCTGAAAAAGTAAAAAAAAAAAAAAAATGCAAATTAGGCAACCTTGAATCCTTATATTTTAAAAACCACTGACTGCATTTTTTAGAACTCTGAAAGTTTTTTCCAAATATGTGGACCAAATCTTTCAAAATACGGCTTGAATCTGTTTTGTCCGATTTGTTAATCTCTCAAAATCGGTACCAAAAGTCGACAAAAATAGCAAATTTTGCTGTTAATAGAAAGTTACCTTTTCATCTAATATATTCATTTGAAATGAAAATGAAATCTTAAAGTTTTACGTTCTGTGGTTTTGCCGTCTGAGCTAAAGGAGATGGTGATGATGAGAAATCAATGAAATGGTGGAATGAAGAAATTGGGATCAAACGGAAGAATCCCGAGAAAAACCACGCACACGGTGTTTGTCCATCACAAAGCTCACTTGGGATCGAACCTAATAAACCATGTACCAGACTGAACGCTCTACCACTGAGCCACTGCAGCCTCCATATCTTCGCTTGAACAGCATTATTGTTGCTTTTCTAATTTTTTAACGTATAAATCAAGCATAAGAATGAAATGAAATATATCAGTTGAACGTTTCACGATTATGCCCTTTAGGCTAAGGGATACGATGACTAAAGCAAGTGATTGGAGATGAAAGAATTGTTTAACCCTTATCCGGGCAACCGGGGCCTCCCAGGCCCAGTAGCTTCATTTTTCTAAAATTTCTCAATAACCATACATATTTCGAAGACATAAAATAGTGAATTCTTCTATCTTTCGTCGAAGTATAACCCTGAACATATCGAGATGGTAAAGCTTTTTTTTTTTTAATTTGAAAATCTTTTCCTGACGTAACCGGGCAACCGGGGCCTAGGAGGCCCCGTATAACTTTAGTGAAGTTCCTGTCAAATATTAGATCAAATTGTCACATAATTATATATTGAACACGTGACTATTGTAACCTTTAGTCGGAACAGTATGTGGCAACAGGCATTGAATTTTGAGTCTTCTGCACTTAAAATATATACTGGGCCTGACAGGTCCCGGTTGCCCGTTTACGTTACAAAAATGTCTGGATCGGATTTGCTATTCTGCTTGGTCGGCTTACAAAAGCGTGACACGAAGTTTCGCTACTTGACAAAAATATATACCGGTACATTCTGGACTAGTCTGAACAGTAAGTGACAATAGGCATTGATTTTGTGTATTCTGCACTTAAAATATATACTGGGCCTCACAGGCCCCGGTTGCCCGTTTACGTTACAAAAATATCTTGCCCAGATAAGGGTTAAATGAGAAACTGGGAAGAAACGAAAGTATCCCAAAAATACCCATGGATACGATGTTGTCTAGCACAAACTTACTTTGGCAGGGATCGAATCAGGAACCCCACGCATCAGAGGTAAGCGCTCTACCACTGAACCACCGTGACCTCAAACAAGGATAAACTATAGCGTTTTAATCGAACCTATCTTCATATCAAATGGTGTTATTATATTTCTCTTTGGGGGCGCGGTGGCTCAGTGGTAGAGCGTTCATCTCCGGTGCTTGGGGTCCCTGGTTTGATCCCAGCTCGCGCCGTGTGGATTTGTGGTGGACAAACACCGTGCTCGTGGGTTTTTTTGGGGTTCTCCCGTTTCCTCCCACTTTCTTCATTCCACCATTTCACTAATTTCTCATTATCACCGTCTCCTTTAGCCTAACCGGCATAACCGTGGGACGTTAAACAAAGGTTTCATTTCATTTATATTTCTCTTCTTATTTGTTAATGTGGGAAGCTATAATAAAATATTACGTTCTTATTCAATCTGTATTAGTTCCAAATGTTTTTTTTTTTCGGTTTCAATCCTAACAGTATTCATTTCAAATAGATTATTGCGTTTCTTTTCTAATTTTCTAATGCGTGAAACAATAGTACAATATTCCATTATTATCCCATCTGTGTTCGTTTCCAGTAGTATGATTGTATTCCTTTTATCATTTTCTAATGTATGAAGTAATAGGACGGTATTGTGCCATTATCCAATCTGCGTTCGTTTCAAATGATACTGTGTTTCTCATCATTATTAATCTTGTTAACGTATAAGGCTATAATAAAATATTGCGTTATTACCCAATATGCATGCATTTCAAATAATATTGTGTTTCTCTTCTCATAATGTATAAACCAAGGTTGAAGAATTGCATTTTACCATTTGTGTTTGTTTAAAATAATACTGTTGTGCACCTCTTCTCAATTTTTAATACAGAGTGTCTCAAAAGTCCCCTGACATAGGGTAACTCTGTTATTATCCGAGTTATAACAAAATGTAAGAGAGAAAATCTTCTCCAAATATGATGTTTTAAATTTAAAGTTAAGGATTTTTTAAAAACTCTGACGAGCCGTTTGGGCTGTACACTCTTTATGTGGCCAATGTTAAATGAAAATGCAATGTTGCCATTAATAGAGGGGCTCGGGGAGCGG
Organism: Thermobia domestica; assembly: GCF_964235325.1. NCBI lineage: Eukaryota > Metazoa > Arthropoda > Insecta > Zygentoma > Lepismatidae > Thermobia > Thermobia domestica. The sequence continues at coordinate 121,507,965 of NC_137470.1, forward strand.
AGAGCGGGGCAGGATGTGGATAAATCTTGTAAGAGTATGGTGAATGGAGGAATGTTTCAAATGGGGGCTGGCCATCAATACGTCACTGTAAAAGACAGTAACTTCATTCACTTATGCTGTGGGTCCAGGTAAATGGCAATTTTCATTTAACATTAGGCGCATAAAAAGTGTACAGCCCAAACGGCTCGTCCGATTTAAAAAAATTCATTCACTTTAGATTGAAAACATCACATTTGGAGATGGTTTTTCCTCTTACATTTGGTTATAACTCTGATAATAACAGAGTTACCCTATGTCAAGGGACTTCTGAGATAGCCTTATAAGACAATAATAAAAAAAAAACTATTCTGTATTCGGTTTAAGTAGTATAATTGTGTTTCTTTTCTCATTTTTATATAGCCTAAATTATTGCGTTATTATTTATACTGTATCTGTTAGAGATATTGTTATGATTCTCTTCCCACTTTTTAATATATGAAGAAATGAAGCAGTATTGCGTCATTGTCAAATCTGTATTCGTTTCAAAGGATATTGATGCGTTTCTCATCAATTTTGAAATATATAATTCAATGATAAAATATTGCATTGTTAAGATATGTTGCAAAATGATACGAATGACTCAAATATGTGACATAACTTTACTAACGCATGCTGGGGATAGGATACACGATATGTAGAGATGCACAAGGAAGATGTGTATACAGACCATGGATAGTTCACTGATTTACAGGACTAGGCAAATTGAAAGAAAAAAAACGCCATACCTGACAAGCAAAATAATACGAACGCGATACAAAAGCCAGTTCTAATAGAAAAATAAATGAGCCATTGCGTAACACCAATTTGAACACTCGATCAAATACGCTGCCTACTAGGGTTTGCAATAGAGTCATATCAATTTGATTCCATGCAGCAACGATTGCATCTTGCAAGTCACGAAAATTGTTGTACTGGGTACTGTTGGCGTACATTGAGCAAAACAATATTCCCCATACATTTTTCATCGGCTTTGTGTTTGGGGAATTGGAAGACTAGTCAAGGACAATCACGTCTTTCTCCCGAAACCAATCCCTGATGATTTCATGGACGTGAATACTGGCATTGCCCTGTTGAAAAATCCACTCCGGACCAGCAATTCGCATGGCAAACGGCAACAAATTGCTTGCAAGTTTTGTTTGATACGTGGTTCATATCATACGAGGTGTAGAAAATGCAAGGTTTGTTGTACCGTAACAACCAACCCCTCCCACCTTACACATACACCATTACCGCCTGTTCTCCTTGCTGTCGCATGAATAACAACTTCCTCTTTCAGCAGATCGTGCTGGTAGTATTTCCAACCATTGGGATGATCTAAATTAAACTTATTTTCGTTGATGAACATGATATGACACAAGTTCTGCTTCCAGCCCACACAGCAAGGAATATTTCCTCAATCAAAAGAAAATATTTTCCTTGGTTTCCAAAAGGTTTTCCTTCTCTGAAGATTTCCATGCTGGTTTCCCCAATGTATTCCGAATATTTCCCGAAAATATTTTCCCAAAAATGTTTGTAAAACATTTTAGAAATTACCTGGAGTACATTTTGAGAATGCTTGCCGGAAAGTAAAACCAGGAAAATATTCACAAAATATATTAGAAATATTGTTTTGGATCTAATTTAATATGTTTTCACTGTTGAGAAGGGAAATATTTTCGAAATGATACTAAAAATGTTTTCCATATATGATACGGAAAGCAATCAAACGAAATATATTCCACATATTTAAAAAATGTTTTCTAATACGTTATTTGTAATATTTTCTATTTTTACGAGAAAACGTATTAAATATATATTTTTAAAAACATTTAGAATATTTTAAAAATAAATTATTTCGTAATATAAGAAATATTTTTCAGAAATGTTTTAAAAAGGTTTACTTAATTTTTACAAAAGTATTTTGGTAATCTTCTCCTATAACTTAAATTAAATATTTTCGTATGATATTTTAGTATTATTTCCAGAATATTTTATGGAATTTTGAATATAAAACTTTAAAACAGGTAAAAGAAAACATTAAAAATGAATAGAAAATGTTTTCTATTGTGTTTTGGAAGATATTTTGTGTCTTTAGTGAACAACATTTTCTGATATAGGTCTATTATAGAAACATTTTTACATGTTTTCAGAATATACTCTTCCGTTACTGGAGAAAACATATTCCTTGTTATATCTGAGAAGTATCCCAAATATATGCCGGAACTATTTTTTAAAATGTGTTTGGAGAACATTTAATTAACTACGGGAAGCAGTGGCGTTAAATAAGCTTTCCGGCCTTAATCCTCCCCCGAAATTGTTTTACTATATTAAAATAAATGAAATATCCTGCACAATTTTCACATTTTCAGGAATAAAGTTAGCAAAGATTCCCTCCACGAAACAAAATCGTAAATATGCCACTGAACAGGATGTGCATTTTTAGAACGTTAGTAGGAAAATAATGTATGGAAAATTTTCACAAATGGTAATAGAAATATTATGTTGAATGTAATGTAATATGTTTTCAATGTTGAGAGCAGGGGTAAAAGTGGATCTGAAAAGGTTGGGGGACGGTAGGTAGCGGATGACGTCACGCCGTTCACCCTGCCTATCTTTGCCCATTGTAATTTTTTTTTTTTAGGAACTGGGTAGACGCCGTATATATTTTCTCGAGGTGGGGGCGGCGTCCCCCCGTACTTTTACCCCTAGTTGAGAGAGAAAATGTTCTAAGTAACACAAAAAATGTTTTACATACATGATAAAGGAAACAGAATAGGCCTATAAACAGAATAAAATGTTTTCCAACATGTCATTTACAATCTTTTCTATTGTTACAAGAAAACATATGAAATATAATTTTTAAAATATTTCGAATATTTTAAAAATAAATTCGTTCGTAATATAAGAAATATTTTTAAAACTCCTGTTAATTTTGTATGGAAATGTGTTTGTTATCTTGTCCTGTAACTTAAATGAAATATTTTCATGCAATATTTTAGAATTATTTCCAGAATATTTTATCGAATGTTGAATAAATTCTCTCACGAGAGTATCGTAGTAGCATTATTACCAATCATTATACTAATTATAGAAGCACCAAAGAAATATATTTGTTAAAAATTTGAAATTTATGATATCCAGTGTGTGAGATTGGTAATTAACATCGCTACATCAACCGTCATTTGTTTATCAAAGGTACCAGCATTCCCTGCGCTCTATGTTGAATTCACAAGTCAAGAGAAGAAGGAATATTTAAAAAATAAATAAATAAAATAAAATAAATCTCACTATATTCAGTCATGTTGAAGAAGATATCTTTATATCCGAAGTCGGAGGCACACCTCAACACTGTTAATAGTGAAGAAGAAAGAAAGAAAGACAAGAAAAGTCGGTAAGTATAACGATTACATAAAATAATTTAGTTTTATTGTCTGTATAAGTGATTGAGTGTCTGTATAGTATACATGAAGCTGCATCAGTTCCCGAATAAGCAGGACGCTCATACTTTTAGGGATTATTCATTGAGTATGTACGAACTTACAAAGGGGGTAACAAAGCGACTTTTATTTACTTATCGACTGATACGAAAATAAAAAAAGAACGTACCTGTACTTTATATCTGCATGTGTAGTGCCCTTGTACTTTATCTATGACTATGTGTGTGTGGAGGGGGGGGATTTAACGCATATCGCATGTCTTGTGCACATGGGTACTTCTTATATTGCACTACGTAGAAAATTTATGGTATTTCATGTAGAAATGGTAATAGAATACAGAAGAAACGCAGATCAGGGGGTTCTCATGTATACTATGTATTATCGAGAAATTTATGTTTACAAATTAATAAAGGTATGGGATGATAGATTTCTATTTTTCATCTCTATACATAAAATACCGTGAAGGTTTACTTTTGGCTCACCAGTCGAAATAATTGCTGAAAAATAGATTTTTTTAATAATTTTCTTTTTATTGTCGGATTTTGTCGGATTGAGTATAGCCCGCTCCCCCCAGTGATTTTTAACGATTCATACTAGTTCATAATGAATCGGAATCGCATGTTATAAAGATTTAAGATGTAAATCTTGCGGTAAGGAAGCTTTAGTATAAGTAGTAGTAGTAGCTTTAGTAGCGGTAGTAGTAATAGTAGCAGTAGTAGTTAGTAGCAATAGTAGTAGTAGTGGTGGTAGTTAGTAGCAATAGTAGTAGGAACGGGTTAGAAGCCCCGCAGGGGTTGGTTGCGTTCTGTTCTCGATATAAGTAGTAGTAGTACTGACTCTTCCAGTTCCGGTGACAAAGAACTGGGGGGAGCGGGCTATACACAAGCCTTATTGTCTCCTAAAGATTTGCGCTAGGAGAAATACGTCACATGGAATAGATAAAATTCAAAAGGAGCGTCAGAAGTAATTGTCGAAAAAGTATAGTTATTCTTTTATGAATTGCGTATATATATAGGTTGCCGGATGTATGACGTAAAAAGTACAGTGCAAAAAATATAAATCAGCCTGTACTACGTGGCCACTAAAAAGCACCAATAGGCAGGGTTGTAGAACAAAGGTTCCTCTTCCCATTTATCTGTAATAAAGACAGAAATCAACGTGCCCTGCGGGGCTCTAACCCGCCTTCACTTGCTAACGCTCGCTCGGCAATACTATATGAATTAAATATTTTACTTTGGTACAGAAAAGAAACATCTATTAACCTATATGGGGGACCTGTGTTCTAGAAGCTTCCCGCACCAATACTGTCTGAGTCAGAGCATTGCGAAGTTGGAGGTCAGCAGGAGCGAGGGGATGCTTCCAAAGGGAAAATATGCTGGCAAGTCTTTACTTTAGTCAAGGCAGTGACAATGACCAATTGATCTGAACCGGTTTCTGCAGTTACAGTTCCCAAGAAGGAAAGAGAAAACAACGTGCCCTGCGGGGCTCTAACCCGCCTTCACTCGCTAATGCTCATTCGGCAATACTATGTACTGACATAATATCACTGCCTTGCTCAAAGTAAAGAGTTTAAAAAGATGGGTACATTACCATTTTTATGACAGGTTATAATAATTCTGCGTGCAGTTTTACTTCTGGTGTGCCACTCGAAAGCAGTGTTTCTTTCAAAAGTAATGTTCCGGGGGCATTGCTCGTGCTATTCTAGTTATTATTATAAACGTATTATTTTGGTCTGCTCCGGGGAGCCACTGCCCTCCCAAAAACAAGTCTGGAAGAAGCACTGCTCGAAATACTTAGTGAAATATAATTCTTTCGCTACTTTCCTTCTTGTTGTCTATTTAATGATTTTCGCCAAGCGACGTATAAATTTTTCACTTATAAATTCAAGGGGACCGTCAGAATTAATTGTCGAAAAATTACAATTCTTTTACGGTTTGCGTATTTATACTGATTCCTGATGTGTGGATAAGAAGCCCAAAAAATACAAACCAATCTGTGTTACGGGGCTACTAAAAAGCACGAATGCCATCTAACCGAGTCAGGGAGGGTGAAGGCGGGGGGGCCGAGGGGATGCTTCCGAAGGGAGTAGGCACGTACATTTCTATTTTGGTGACGGGATAATTGCGCGTATATTACCATTTTAATGGGTATTTACGATTTTTTTCAGGGGAGAAGGGCTTGGCTAAGTTTGTTTAACTATAGTAAGTACAATTTCAAGGGGCTTAAGCCCGGAAGCCCCCCTTAAATACACTACTGGGTTATAATAATTCTTGGGTTCTCTCGAGCAGACGTTTACGCCGAGAACAAAATTTATAGATAAAATATGATGTGAAATATTTTTCGTGAAGGAATGAGAGTGTTAATGTAAGTTATTTCTATCATTGCACAGCTTATTGAAATGGATTTTGAATGCAAATAGGGTAGAAGTAAGCGGCGGGAATTTCCGGTTCATACGTCAGTTGTGAACATCTGCGATGGCCGTAATTTAAACTTCTTCTTCTTCTTTTTTTTTAAGAATTGTGTAATAAAGAGAGAAGGATTATAAAGTTTCTACAGAGTCATGGTATGGTGAAGCGCGTAAAATCAACTACGCAAAGTGTGGAAAAGATTTATTCAAGAAGAAAAATTCAGAACAGAGGCAATAGCCCTACATGCACTATTTTCTGTCGTAAAGGTAAGAAAGAAAGGCGGTGTAACACTCGTGTATTAGCTGTGAAAGGTATTTTTTTTTTTGATCGAAATTAAGTGTTTTTGAAGATAAGAATAATTACAAATATTGTAAATGTTTTGCACCATCCTCGTTTATGCGCCTCCCTTGTCGCTGACGTGCCTGCTCGCTACGCTCTCGCTCGGCCCCCCCTGCTGTGCTTCTGCCCTGACTCAGATAGCATGCGTGCTTTTTTACTGGCCACCTAACAGAAGTTGTTTCGCTTTTTCTTTTAGAGCTCCTCATTTAGTACATAGGGGGCGCGGTTGCTCAGTGATAGAGCGTTCACCTCCGGTGCTTGGGGTCCCTGGTTCGATCCCAGCTCGTGCCGTGTGGACTTTCTCGTGGGTTTTCTCGGGGTTCTCCCGTTTCCTCCCACTTTCTTCATTTCTCATTATCACGGTCTCCTTTAGCCTAACCGGCATGACCGTGGGATATTAAACTTAAGTATTTCTTTTCGTTTAGTGCATGTTCTGCAAAAAGAAACCGGAAGATGCAAGAAATGCGTCAAAATTTGGTAAAACAGTCTGCTTGAGTATTACCTAATTCTGCCTGCAGGTTTACTATTGGCGTGCCGCTCGAAATAATTGTTGAAAAATTATAATTCTTTCGCTAATTTTCTTATTTTCTCTTAAATGGTTTGCGGCAGGTGACATGTAAATATTTCACCTGGCATATATAAAATTAAAGGGGGCCATCAGACTAGATTTGCCGAAAGATTACAATTATTCTTTTGCGATTTGCGTATATGTGTGTGTGTGTGTGTGTGTGTATTGTATTGTGTTCAGGGTTTGCCCAATTGGGCCCAGCCCCAAGGTGACCAGACGTCCCGTTTTAGCCGGGACAGTCCCTTATTTTCAACCGTTGTCCCTTTTTTCTGATTCTCAAACGGGACGCCTAAATGTCCCGTTTTTAAGCATACATGACCCAGGTGTCCCGTAATTATTATTCAAAATATAAATGGTCAATGTTAATTCTACACTCTTCCGTACCAACACTCATTGGGAAGGTTCAACCCTGCCTAGAACGTCTGAATATTCAAATGAGAATTGAGTGTTCTGTGGTTCAAGTGGGAATTGAGTGGGAATTCTGAGTGTTGAAGTAGTTTAAAGTATTTTGGGTAGTACTTAAGTTAGAAACGCTGTGTTATTATTCTTACTTGTGTATTTTGTAAATTGAAAACACTGCTGAGTCCCAAAATGCAATGTGGAAGTCACCCCCCCTCCCTGTCGCCGATTCGTATGCGTCCCGTTTTTAAAAGTAGAAGTTCTGGTCACCTTGCCCAGCCCGGAAAAACCCACCTGGGTTTTTGAGCTTTTCGTTGGTATATTATTGGTGCAATTAAGGTGATCAAGTGATTGGAAGTGGTTCTTATTAGATTTTGGACTTTCCTTGGGCGAATTAGTTGCTTTCGCGCTAAGATATACAACATTCAACGTAAGACCCGGGGGCGCGGTGGCTCAGTGGTAGAGCGTTCACCTCCAGTGCTTGGGGTCCCTGGTTCGTTCCCAGCTCGCGCCGTGTGGACTTTGTGGTGGCAAATACCGTGCTCGTGGGTTTTCTCGGGGTTCTCCCGTTTCCTCCCACTTTCTTCATTCCACCATTTCACTCATTTCTCATTATCACCATCTCCTTTAGCCTAACCGCATAACCGTGGGACGTTAAACTTAAAGATTCCATCTTTTTCAACGTAAGACCTTTATAAAGTTCTGAATGCACTGAATGCATTAAAAAAGCCGTACCTTAGATTCAGAGTGGAAAGAATCATAGAAGTTGCCATTTCAAGAGGGATACACTATGTTTAAATTCTTGTAAAAAAAAACTTTCTGGCGCCTTTTTTATTTTTTCTTCGCTTTAAATACATACTATTGTGCCATGAATACTTCTCAGAATCATCTTCCTGTAAACTTTATTTCCCAAAAGCATGTACTACAAGCGCTGTTATAACATTTAAAACACTTTGAAAATCCTTATTTTAGCAAAATGCGCAATTTTCCCATCTTCAAGTGACACGTTCCATTTAAGTGTCCGTGGAAGAGAGAGTTGAACATGTATAGAGTATATTTGAAGGGTAAGGGGAAAATAGAAGGAATGTCACAAAATTGTATTTTTGAGAAAACGGTTTTAATATTGAAAACCTCGTAAAAAGGCATAGGCTTAATCAAATCTTTTGCCTGTTTTTACATAGATATTTTTACATCTACGGATGCATATATATTTACAGGCAAATAGTACCAAAAGTCACCATCACATAGGACAAAGTACCCAATAAAGCATACACATGGACATTCCTTGTTTTTTCCCCTTACCTTTCATTTCATCCTTTTACTGAATTGTTCTGTCATGTTGGTAGTTTTCTTGAGCATTTCATGATTCATTCCTATATTCGCGATTTTTTGTATTCTTTGCAATGCAACGTTATCAAAATTATTCATTTCTATAAGGCAAAATAATATGTATGGCCTGCTCCGTGGGGAAAGAAATCAAGCAAGGTAGCGATCATCAAGGCCTTAGTAACCACCTCGGCATTCACCTGGCACGACTGAGGGAAAAAGGATGATCGGGTCCAGATTTGAGATCAGAGCATTCGGAATGAGACGCTAGTTCTTCATCAACTCAAATGCTGCCACATGTTTTCAAATTATTTATTTATTTATTTATTTTAAAAATATTAGGTTTAATATTTATATATTCAACATGTTACAACGTCCGTAATTAAGCTACAGTCTAAGGTATGTCACTTTCAGCTGTAGCTGTTGTCTTCCTTGCCATTTACATATTATTCAGGATGTTACTTTTGTGATACAATATTGTCTTCACAAGCTGCTGTAGGTCCTACACAAACATTTTAAATATTTTTGTATGTTTAAGATGTAAAAATTTATCTTTAATCATTCCCTGCTGTTATTATGTTATTAAACGCTGCCCATTATTTTTATTTTCAGAAACTGTGTAACACAAGAGAAACGTAACTAACGATGAGATCGCGTAGATTATTGGGATTTGGCTTCAACATGTGATACACAGACGAACAAGAAGATCAGTTAAGAATTCAGCTGCAGTTCCACAGAACTTTAACTGACAATTCGCAGCGTCGAATTTAGAGTTACTTGTGGTAATCAAAAGTGACATTATAAAGAAGCAAATACGTTTTCTGGTTATTCAACAATGTGATATTTCTTGAAAGTTGCAAAAAGTGACATTTCGTGAAAAGATCTATTCCCCATGCGCCGTAGATTTGTAGAACATATTTTCAGCAATATACATGAATATTGTTGTTGATTTTTTTTTAATTAGTGTCAGTGACATAATTTTCTAGAACAAGTGTTTACAAGTTAAAATGTGAATTTCTGATATTTGAGAAGATTGTTCTTAATGTATAGAAACAAATAATACGAGCAGCATGAAGATGCTGCTGAAGAGTAGTTAAATAAGTAATGCCAGAATAGTGTACATTTATATTTTTATTTAACTACTAACCGATATAAACTTATATAGATGTATATTTATTATAGTGTACAGTGTAAATTATAACTACATAATGTTAGCTTGCTCTCATAATTTTAAGCTGCTTTTATTATTATTATTATTATTATTAACTCAAAATCTTATTTACAAACAGAATGCTTCTGGGTGTTCCACTGCTACTACTGGTATGTGGCCACGCCGTCTATGTATGTTGGGGTGTCTTATGTGATGTTGCGAGGTTCAGACTGCAAATTAGAGCCTTCACAATCATCGCGTGCCAATTTACAAAGCGGTTATATTGGCTTTATTATTTTTAAGATAGGAAAAGGATTGCTAACAATTGTTTCTTAAAATGGATGTCTAAACTTCAATCCTTTTCGTATTAAAAAAAATCCAATACAGCCGCTTTCAAAACTGGCAGGCGACGATTGTGAACACACTGATGTGCAGTTTGAATGTCGTAAGTCACATAAGACACCCCAACATATATGCACGGCGTGTCCACATACCAGTAGTACCAATGAAACACCCAGAAACATTTTGTGTGTAAATAAGATTTTGAGTTTAAAAAAAATGCTTAAAATTATGAGAGCAAGTTAACATTATGTAGTTATAATTTACACTGTTTATTATTATTATAATAATAATTATTATTATTATTAGTAGTAGTAGTATTTTATTTTTATTTTGTTTTTAGTTATTTATCTATTTATTTATTTTTTTGGTCTGAGTCTGTGGGCCGCAATGGTTCCTCGTCATGAAGACAGAGTGAGGCAAAGACGTCTAAGCAGGTAAAATTGTACAGAAGAATCTTATGTTTTCTTCCAGCTGCTATGTCACAGCCTGGCCGCCTTGTTTTCAACCCACTATTTGTTCCCAGCAAGAAGCCGTTATACCGTATATGCAGAGTGACGCAAAAGTCCGGAGCCCATAGGCCAACTCGGTTACTATTGCAGGTATGGAAACACGGTAAGATATGTAAGGACTCTTTTAAATTCCAGCAACACTTTTGTTTTTGTACTAGTGTACCGCTCAATAAAGAAAATGCGTTACCATACATCATGTCGGGCTACACGAATGAAAGAATGTGTGGTTTGAAATTAGCTACACCGAGAAGAATTGAAAGGAGACACAGTGAAGGATAAACATGCAAATGCAACATCCACGCCAGAGGAGTAGCAACCACGGTGTTGGGGGGGAGCAGATACGAAGGACGCGAAATTGGGTCTTGCACTATATTTTTCATTGTGTCTTTCCGTTCCCTTTGGTCCAAATAATTTCAAACCACACTTTCTTTCATTCGGTGTTGTCCAACAGTGGCAGCGTTGTACTTTTCGTTACTATTGGGCGGTATACTAATATAAAAACAAAACTTGCTGCATTTTAAAAATTTCCTTTTGTATCTTACCTTGTTTTCGTATCTGCAGTAGTAACCGAATTGGTCTATGGGCTTTGGGTTCTATCATGTACAGAAAATATTCTGTAAATATTTTGTCATGTACAGAAAATATTCCCTAAATATTTTGTCATGCACAGAAACTATTCTTTAAATATTTTCTGTGATGTACAAAAAATATTCACTAAATATATTTTGTCATGTAAAGAAAATATTTTGGCATATGTAGGAAAATATTGTCTGCGTTATTGGTAAATAATTTTAAAATATTCCATGAGAAACATTTTAAAAACCATTCCGTTAACATTGTATAAAACGTTTCAAATACTTTTTCAGTAATGTTTGGAAATCGTACAGGAAACATTTTTAGGAAAACTTCTCTAACGGCGTATAAAATATTTCTACAACGTTTTTGAGTGTATTTAGAGAATATTTTCAGTATTATGTGGAAAATGTTTTCAACAACATATGGAATATATTTCCTTAAGGGAAGTAGGATACATTTTCTGAAGGAAAATGATGGCACGTTTTAGAAACGTTTTGAAAATATTTCATTGCTGTGTGGGAGGTCGCATGTTTTGGCCCAGATCACCCATCGCTCGTTACCCTGCGCCGTGAGTCGTGGCTGTCGCTTGGGCTTCTTATTATGTCGGAGATGATTGCAGTATATCACAGTTCTTGATAGGGCAGATTTACATACACGAATATTAGTCTCGCGCCAACTGCGTAAGGGATGTTCCAGCACGACTTACGTTTCGCACAACCTGTCTCCTCTGTTGTGGCATTAGTTTACGAGGCCTTCCTGATGATTTCTTTACTCAATCTTGCATCCCAAATTTAAGAGAATTTTTCCCAATACAGGCAGTCCGCTAAATTCGACGTGCAATTTTATTAACACTAGAATAGTCAGATTTCGGATTTACCTAAAACAGCCATTGGGGGTCAATTTGACCCCCATAAGAAATTCACACCTTATTAAGAGCAAGTTATATTTTTATTTATAAATATTGTAACAATGACAATATATAAGATTTAACTTGCTTCACAATGTGTTTTGCCTAAGTAAGAAAAAGACAAAAATAATGCCTTATGACTCAACATATCACAAGTTATAACTCAAGATGTTACAAACTGAGTATGATACACACGAATGTAAACTATTAATGAACACACAACATGTTCCAAAGTTCTTTAGACATCATCAGAAGTTGAACAATAAGCACTCATAAGAGCCACAGCAACGCATTTTCCACAACTTGGTTTCTGGCATCCCTCACAACTAGCAGAAGTTTTTTTTCTGTCCCTTGCATAGTTGAAAGGCACATTTCTTCCGTTTTGTGGTGAACACTGGAACAACCGGAGGGCATTTCTTGCACAAAGCATCAGCACGTAGTTCTTCCACCAGCGCAAGAATAAATTCTCGGCGTGAAATTCTGGAGCCCGATGATTCATTGAAAAGTATCCAAGCATTGAGTGCGGTAATGTCAAAGACGTTGTAAAATACCTGAACAGGCCACCTGCGAGTTCCACACCTTGTAGTGTATTTCCTCAGTATCTGGTCCGCTACATCTACGCCACATTTTGTGCCAGTGTAGTCAGTGACAATGTTCGGTTTCTTCTTTGGGTTGTCGTCTGTAGATATATTAGTATGCCTGGTGCTAAGAATTACCACACCCTTTCTGCTCTTGCATCTATATACTGTTAGTGTTTTGTTTCTATTTCTCAGTGCAAGAGTCGAATACAGAGTTGGCGTGGGTCAATGAAAACTTGACCCACGATCCACTGACCTACCACCCACCGTAACCCACTCTGACCCACCATGATCCACTGTAACCCACCATGAACCACCACCCACCGTGACCCACTCTGACCCACCGTGACCCACCACCCACCATGAACCACTCTCATCCACTGAACTACTCTGACTCACCAGAATCCATCGTCATTAACTCTGAACACGATCCACGGCCCCTTCTGTACTGACTAAAGAGTTTACACTTGTAATAATACAAGACTGTGAAATTGTCACTAATCGGAGTTTGAATTTCTACGAACAATCGCTCAAGCACCACTCTGTTACAATAACAGTGGATCTGACCTTTACGATATAAAATGGTAAAGTGTTTGCTAGTGAGGAAATTGAAATAGTTCGAGGTGGGGGGAAATTAGTGTGTGCCTAAAATATACTTGTACTAAAAGAGTATTCTTGCAAGTGTTAATTTCTGAACGCATTCCAAAAGAAACTTCTATTTGCAGCAAAATATCCCTGTACAATATGGAAAAGGTTATGGTTTCTCAGTTCACAGTATTTTTCTCACAAAAGACTTGAAAAATCAGTTTTTCATAGTGTATAAACGTGCTCGGGTACCCTATGTGAGAGCATCTCCATAAAGTATGCTCATAATTGTAATTTGTGTAATCACTAAAACACCATGTTAAATTTAAGTTACAAATATGCATAATTACAATTATTATGAATATTTATCCAAAGTGGTTTACCTAAAGTAAAGAAGAGACTTACTAAACATTAACTACAAAGTTGAATAACACAAATAAGCCATTAGTAATACAAGTATACATTTTCCGTAACTCGTAATTTTCCACCTTAAAACAAATCTGAAATCGGGTTTATTTCCTGTTGGCCTCCGGAACTTTTTCGTGGCAAATCATCCGCAGCGGAATGATGTCTATCCTTCAGCCAAGAAATAACTAGCTCGTCTACTTTGAGCTTGTCTAGCAGTGGGCCATTAACATTGGTGAACAACAAGTTAGACAATGTTAGAGCACTTAGTCTATTACTAATATCAGTCATCTGTAAATTCATAAGGGGAAATCCCCGTTCGCACTCTGTCGTGGAAATTGATAATACTTCTCCCCGATTTCTGCAACTCCTCATCGACAATCTGCTTGTTAGACTTAAGTCTGGTAACGATTTTTCTTGGTCAGTTTTGAAATACTCAGCAAGAAGTATCATCTTCCTATCACCATACAACATCTTTTCCATATCGACCATGTCAGTTGGTAATGTCGACTCATGGAGAACAGAAACTTCATCTACCACGCCTTCCATAGGGACTCTTGTGAGTAAATTATCAATTAAAGCCTGATAAACTGATGATTTCTTATTTGTTTATAAATTTAATTTTTGTAATTACACATAAAGGTTTGATGCCATCACCAAGTTCCCTCCCCCGTCTAGAAAGCGAAAGGAAACGAGGTTCCTGGAAAGTGTTCAGAGATGAATGGGAATTTCCCTCGTTCTTCCCCTTCAATTACCACATTGCTGTTTGCCATGTGCCAAATTACGATGAATTTCAATTAAATTATCATAGTATAATTATTTCCTTGTTGAATTATCGATACTTTTCAGTGGAAAAAAAATATGAAATTTGAACATTCCAAATCAAGGTAAGTACACCAACGTAAAAGGGGAAAAAGTGTAAAATTTTCCATATAATTATGCGTACAATCCAAACTTAAAATTTCCGTGTAATTAAGCTTACAGTACAAATTTTATGCCTATTGTTCTCACAACTTTATGGGTTGATTGTCCTGTGCTGTAAGCGTTCCATATAATAAAAGTAAGCTTCAGCAATTATTATAGTAGAAAGCAATGGATATATGAAGCCAAGCACTGTATTTTTTGTTTCTGATTTTTTTTTATATAACATCGATCGTTTTCGATCCTTTTTACAAACCAACTGACTACAAATTCTCCATATATAGAAACTGCACCTCCCCCCATAAAGAAGAATTTAAAAAAATGCTAGGACACATTCTGTTTATTTTCAATAAAGAGTTAATACACTGAATTTCAGCTCCGTAACTTTAACGGCTTGCGAGATACTCATTTTTCTCCGCAAAAATTCGGATTCTCACTACCTCCTTAGGATATGAATTATAATGAAAGCAATATAACATCCCAGTTTGGATTAAGGCCTAACTATATACCAAAAGTAATTTAATTTGACTTTGCAATTTGACCGTGATGATCAGGCACACATAGTTACATTCATTTTTTAAAAATAATTTATATATTACAGTGATTCAAAAATGTATTTTTTCCAGTAGTTAGCTCCTCTAAAAACTCACCGGTCTCGAAAGCCAAGTAGTCGTATAAGTCCTATTGCTATTATTACAATTAAAAATATCAATATCCAAAATTGCCTGAAGTTCTTTTCCCAGTTGGTTAGATTTACTCACCTCAGGTAAGTAGACAAACAAATGGAAAAGGAAGGGAAATGAAGGTCTTGAAAGTAAAACGAAGACAAATTTACCAGTCTTCAGAAGATACTGTCTACAATGCAGTGAGCAGAGTGGGTAGGTACATCATACTGAATCGGTGGGTCGCAGTGGGTCATGGTGGGTGGTGGGTCACAGTGGGTCACGGTAGGTGGTGGATCACAGTGGGTCATGGTGGGTGGTGGGTCGCAGTGGGTCACGGTGGGTGGTGGGTTACAGTGGGTCACATGCTGATGACCCACGACCCACTGACCCACTCAGAAAACTTGACCCACTCCATCTCTGGTCGAATATCGTGGTGTTGAGGTGTCACGTGTAATAGGAGGTAATTCTCGTTTGTTCAAACGCATCATTCGAACAATTGTGAGTTTCTGCATAGAAAGTTCATCTGCAAGTTTCACAGAAGAAAAAAAAGGTGTCTGTAGTGACTTTGCTACCGGAATTTAGATGCTACTGCAGTAATTTTAGCACCACACTCTTCCCAAGTTGTACATCATTTGGTCGGTCTTCATCTTTACCCAAATAGGGATAGCCACTTAACACATATTTGGATTCTACATCAGTTGTTAACCAGAATTTGATCCCAAACTTGTCCGGCTTATTTGCCATATATTGGATAAATATGCACCTTGATTTGCATTCCAAAAACTATTCATCGACGGTTACTTTTGGTCCAGGATTGTAACACAAATAACAGTTTCCCATGAGTTTGTTCCAAGTCTCAGACGCGAGAGAAAATTTATTAGTTGCCCGGTTCTCAGTTCTGCTGCTTCGCACATCAAATCTGAGATGTCGCATGATTTCACGGAAACGATTGCGTGACATTGTTTCTTTGAACACGTTGGGTCCCCAATTATTGTTCTATAAATCATCAGCACAATGTTTTGAATGACCTAGTGCACCACGGGCATACAGCAGGGCGAAAAATGCATCGATTTCTTCCAGCGTTATATTCCAGTTGCTGTCATCTCCAAAATTACGTCGTGCTTCGGCAACAGTACATGCTTGAATGTGTTTCACCATTGATTCCTTCACCATCAAACACCATGCTGAAGCAGGATTTGACAAAATGTTACAACGAACAAAAGGTATTGGTCCACTTGCAATTGTCACAATATTTCTAGATGGCGTGCGACCTGTGGCGGAAGCGATACTGCTAGGATTTATAGGAGTCTAGACAATACCATTAGATGATGTGTACTTCTGGTAACTGCTGCCTGTAGGCTGAGTAAGAGCATTGTTACTTTGTCCTTGCCCACAACCACGACCTCGGCTGCTTGAAAGCCCTTGTCTGCAAATACCAAAGGAATCCACATTGCTAGACGCCATATTTCCTTCGGTATCACTGTCACTACTTTCAGAGGATGACACATTCCGCAAATTCCATTAGAAACACGAAAATCATCGTTACTTTCGTCACCACTGTCACATGAATCTAACTGTTCCAAAAGGATAAGGCACACTCTACACTCAATTCTTTCTGTATCTTATGTACGAAAAGATGCACACTAGTCGAAAGCTGCACGAAGAGTGCTGCGGAAATTCCTAGCGCTATGAGTCATCAAACAAGGTCCTATGACTTTTCTTTTGTTCTCCTCTCAGTAAACACGATAATAGTTGCGAGAAAACAACAATGAGTCATAGGAAATTGAAAAACTTACGTTCACTTGCAAATTTGTCATTTTTCTTATAAGGGTCAAAATGACGCCTATTGGCTGTTCTAGAGGTATCTATGATTGTCTATTTTAATAATTAAGATAGAAATGTGAAAATTTGCCCCAGTATACTTGAATGCATTTTAGAAAAAGTCAGAAAATTTCAGCTTTGACGTTCCATTGTACGTTGAGTTAAGTAAAAGGAAATTAAAAAAAACATCAAAATGACCCCGACGGCGCTTCTAGTGTTAACAGACACACCTTCTTTATATGCCACTATTCGCTCTAATATATTCGATGATGCCATTAACGTTTTCTAAGTTATCCCATTAGACTTGTAAATATGCCAGAAAACAACACCTTATCGAGTTAAATACGAGCTTGGTTGGAAAGCAATGCTCCCGTAGCTGTAACTTTATTTTATTTGATAATCAATATTCAAAATTATTTTTGTGACTGATAGCTAAATTTGTTCTCTATATTATGTACTTGTTTCTATTATTCCAAGTTGTTGTTGTTGTGCTGATGACTAAAGAAGGGACGACCACAATGAAGATGAGATTGGAGCAACGAGCCAACATTGACTTCCTGGAAGCATAGGGTTGGGAGTCTATCCAAATTCATCGCCAAATGGCAGTTTTCTCGACGACATTACTGCTAACATCAATATGGTGAGACTGTTGGACAGGTGGTTGAAGAAAGCAAATCAGAATACCTTTAGTATACTTGACTAATCCTGTAGCACACGATTCCTCAACATAACAGATGAGCAGCATCGAAACCGTGTTGATGAAATGATTCGCAGTAGTCGTCGAATAAAACGGACAGATCGCCACAGAACTCAACGATTCACAAAAGTAAAATTTATGGTAACCGAGGTGCTGGGGTAGCACAAGGTGTGTGCTCATTAGGTACCGTGCTGAAGCAAGACGACGAAGTGCAGATGAAGCAAATTTGCCAGAATCTTCTAGTCCAGTACGAGCGTCAGAGTGAGGCGTTTTTAGCGCATTCTCACGGGGATTGAAGCATGAGCGCATCATTTTGATTCCGAGAACAATAGATAATCATTGCAGTAACGACATACCACATCTCCATGCTCCTATAAGTTCAAGTTGGTCCAATCTTCGGGGAAAGTAGTGGTAATGATTTTTGGGAATTTCCAAAGTGACATACTAAATTGACTTGTTAGAACAGGGAAATTTGGTAAACTCTAAACGCTATGTGGAAAACTTGACGAAGCTCCGTGTACAGTTGCCCCGCATCAGTAAGAGTTTGGAACCAATTTTGCAGCACGATAACGCCCGCCTGCACACAAATTGCGAAAAAAGAGGAGTTCCAGTGCCTGCAGTCGAAGGCGGTTCTATTGCAACCGCCGTACGACTTCTACCTCGCACCTTGCAACTTTCATTTCGTTCAGACGACGAGGTGAAAGCTGCCATTCAATCCTGGTATCGAAACATCTACCGAAATTCTCCTCCAGCGGGTTTGCTCGACTAGTCTCATGAAGGAACAAATGCGTGGAAAGGTATAGGGACTATGTCACAAAGTAAATTGTACATTAGTAAAGAACAAATGTATACACACGAGCAAAAGTGCATTCACACTTCCATTTTTCAAATCCTGCAACGTTAGACAACCAACAATACTGTTGAAGTTCGCTCGCTGAGAACTATATAAGGCGTTCTATAAGTTCTCTAGTTTGTTCGAAACATGTCAGTGTAGCAAACAGCTAAAAAAAAAAAGAAAAATATCCATGACTCTACAACTAATAAAAAGTCGGCTAGAATACGCTGTTTAGTATCTACAGAGCGAATGATATCATGAGAAAGTTACAAAGAAATCTTATCTAAGAAAAATCAATGTTGGTCAAATATTCATTTTATTTCAGTATCTCGTAAAATCTCTATATGTTTTACATTATTCGTTTCAACGTTACCTTCACTTTTGTTACTTATTTGTTTTAATATTTCTACTAAAATTTTATGAACAAATATCAGGTAAGGTGATTTGACTCCCATCTTTGTTTTGCGAGAATGTTTTTTATCAGCAAAACCTTCGTAGTTTTCATTTTCTAAAATGTATAATAATAATAATAATAATAATAATAATAATAATAATAATAATAATAATTATTATTATTATTATTATTATTATTATTATTATTATTATTAGTTTCATTTACACATTAAAGCTAGCAAAAATATTTTCTGAAGTTATATTACTTGTTTCCAGTGTTTTTGGAAAATGAAACCAAAAAAGAAAAAACGAAAAAAAAGAAAGATAATTTAAGAAAGTAAAAACAAGATATGCAGTGTGTGTCACTTTAATTTGCGAAAACCATTGCGAAGTAGAAAGCATGTCATATATTTCAAATATGACAAATAGTCATATTTTGTGTGCACATAACATGAGTTTGTGTAATTTAATCCCCAATTAATAATACAAGCATAGTTTTTATTTGAAGCATATATGATATCAAAAGAATACGAGTTCTCCCTATAATGCCGTAAGATATCATTCACTATCCCTTGCTATATTCTAATTAATCGAGAACTGTAATTTCGTAAAGAAGAATAAACAAAAATGAACTAAAACATAATCAAATATCAATATCGATGAATGTTTCGGATAATATTTCAATTGGAGATATCTCCACTCTCTCTTTCTCTCAGTTAACATGTGCATGATTCTTGTATCTCATCTCTAGATGGACAACTTTGAGTAAAGAGAAGTCATCACACACCTTCCAAGAACAAATTAAAAGTGTTAAACTGACTTACAGTGGACTTGAACGCAGACCCCACCATTTATAACCTAGTGCCTATAACACCTCGACTATTCTTTTGCTACTGTCGATATATTTAACTTGAGAGTTGTGTCATGAAATAATGGTCGGAGGGAGAAAGAATGGAAACAAAAGTTTGATTTAAAAAAACAGAAATAAACACAAACTTTTGGTTTGCCGAATGAAGGCTTAAGTAGCCAAGTATCGGTTACGACAACGCTTTCAAAGAAATCTTGAGTGTGACACAATATTTCTTTTCTACCAGGGAAACCTGTGTGTCTTGGTAAGTATTCAATTAATTACGCTGAAATCTAAAACAAGCGTCTTGAGTAGTAAAATAATACATTACTATTTGTCAAAAATATTTTTTTCGCGGGTCTACATTGTTTACCTCTTATTGGAATCGATGTTATGAACAATCTGTTCATACTCTACGCTCCACTTCTTAATTTAATTATGTTTAACGAAGCTATTCAAGTAGAAAATATGAATAAAATAGGTATTTACATTTACTTTACTGTTGCAGTTCACACTACAAGCTGTGAAAAGATAAAAACGAAATCAGAACAAATCTCCATACCTTAGCACTTAACGTTAATACAACAAAAATATTACCACTAGTCCCAGATATTACGTTTGTTACATAAACTTCTGTTGTGTATTGTTGGGCGAGTGGACATCGTACTTGGTAACTGAAATGGCCATTAGGTGTCTTGGGTTCGAACCTAAGCCACACCTGGTTTATTCTTCTTTTTCGAATGCTTGTAAAAAAGAACCATAAGTAGAAGGCAACACTTCAATCATATCCATTTGGAGCTGACCACGTGATCCTTGTGCTTCAATACTATGACGAACAAACGTTTGTCTAGTGGCGGACATGTCTTTGACCAGCTAATGCAGACTATGAGCATTTAATCCGTCACATCTGTAGTTTAGTGTGGATAAGAAACAAAATTGAGGACCAAAGTCGTAAAAACGATTTAAGTTATTAATACAAACTATGTCAAAGATATTTGACTTCTCTTAAAATAAATACGAAAAATCTTCAGTGATTTTTCTTCCAGTTATTTCAGTGATATTCAGTGATTTTTATTACAGTTACATTCCTTAAAAAGTACAGTAGAATACTTTCTTCATGAAACTTTAGTGAAACGCTTTCGCTTGAAATTTGGGTAGTAGATTTTAAAATTTCTGCATAAATAGTTCCCCACAAAGTATTACAAAAAAGCTTTTTCAGTTCAAACGTTTAGAATATTTTGGACTTAACATCTTTTACGCAGCAAACACAGGTATGTTATTTTTCATGACGAATTGTTCCCAAAGTGAGCTCCGGGGGTCAAGAGTAACCCCTGCCTCTGCATCACGAAGTGAAAAATCTTGAGATGAGTGCGTATACTTGTATGAATTTAGATGGCAACTGTCGCCGATCATTAGAAAGTGAATATGGGTGAACTATGCAATGAAGTAAAGAGACGCGCGTCATTTTGTTATAAAATTACAACAATGTGAATGCATTTTATCAGATCCCAAACGGTTATTGTCCAATATACACCATTAAAGAAGCATTCTAATTAGCCACATTAAAGATGCTTCGACGATTTATCACTCCACGAGCGATGTTTTCCTCAACGCTTCCGTGTCGAAGTCGGAAGAGAACGCGACTAGTAATCACAAGGCTGGTGGTTTACGCCCATCCCGGAGAACATGTTTTTTTTACTTTTTTAAAAATGTTTTTTAGACACCTTATTGTAAACAACTTAAACGGCGTTCCGTCGTGTTTCTGCCGCTGGTTGGCCAATGCTGGTATATTTTCAAAACGGAAGTTTACCCGAAGCGTAGAATCGCTGCGCGGCCGGCAATTTTTGGCGAAATGTCACTAGTTTCTCATTGGTGATCCATTATTATTATTATTATTATTATTATTATTATTATTATTATTATTATTATTATTATTATTATTGAAGATTTGTGAATTTAATGGATCACCCTGTACCAAAAAGGTTAAGCGCCTTCTTTATGAATGTTTCAGTTGTAGCCCACTCAACTCTTGATCTTGTGTTCGTGTATCTATCCCAGCTCACCCCAGTGTGCATTGTTTGACAAACGGCGTGTTGTGGGTTTCCTCGAGGTTCTATTTCCTCCCACTTTCTTCATTCCGCTATTTCTTTCATTCTCATCATCAACATCTACTTGAGCTTAGCCGCCATAAACATTAAACTTAAAAAGATAAATATTCGTACGGTTCTTGTGAGTTCAGTACACATGAAAGTTTACTGAACCCTACTTTTTACATGAAAGTTTACTGAAAACCTTCCGTTCAATATTTAGCTCCTTCTAGGAGCGTACACATGGGGTATGTCCTGGTGGTACAGACACTTCTTTGCAATCTTGACTATTTTCTAACTTTTGCCTAATGTTGGGGGCGATTTTACAAATTTTAATACAATCTATTCTATATGGAATTTGTATTATATAATATTATTGTTCTTCTTCTTATTATTATTATCATTATTATTATTATTGTTACTAAGGATTTGAAACCTCAATATTACGTCCTATTCCAGCAAGATCGAGGACATTTTCGGGTTGTTTCAGTGGTACACTCCTGTTTACATAAACTTGGAAACTTGTTCAGACAGTAAGTCCAAAAATAAACCTTACAGAGGGAATTGCGTTTCCCCCCTGTTCTTTATATAGGAGCTAGTTGCGAACCTACGTACGCTGTCAGTAGGCAAACTTATTGAGCCGCTCTTTCCTTATAAAAAACTTGTAAAATTTGAAGATCGAGAGTTCGAAACTCTTTCTGTGTGAGATGTTTTATTTAATTTTTAACATGAAGATATGATGAAATAATTAAAAGTGTAATGCTTTTTATACGTGTAAATTCCAAATGTAATGATTTGATATTAAAATTGCCTATATTGCATGTTTATTTACATTTAGTTCAAAAGAAATAGTTATAAGACTTCTCGGTTTAAAATCTCTAGAATAAACCGTTACACTTGGATGAGTGAAATTAAACTGAAATAAATGCAAATAAACATACAGAAAATGGCATGAAAAATAAAAAATGGTTTCTTAACTCTCTACGGGTGAATTGTCTTATAAGAGATCCTTTGGTGAAATTAGTGTCTAAGCCCTAGGCCCTAAGAGTGAGCCTTATACATTTGTGAATTGTTTGCTAAACACGTTACGTTCCCAGATAGTACGAATCAAGGTTGTAGATATGTGTCATGTTTTTAGTACTTGCCCTATAAAGAAAGTCGTTTCAACTCTAAGACTGAGAGAAGTGGAATATTTTTCATGTTATTATACATCAGAAATGTCAATATTGCAAATGATAAAAATTTCCCTAATTACCCAAGAGAGAATCGAACCCAGGACTCTTTCATTACGAAGCGAATGCTCACGCTACTACTACAAGACGTCTCTGTTGAAAGGAAAAGCAATAAGAGAAAAAAATCTCGTGTATGTAGCAAATTGCACACGTTTACGATTCAAAAGTTTTAATAAGGACGAAACACCCTGTTTTCAGTCTTGATAAAATACTATAGTGCAGATAATTCTAATTTAAATTAGAAAACGAACGAAGACACACGGACACGCAAGAACATGAAGGAGAAGGTGATCTTGAGAGTCATTCGAAACCTTAACTGGAATCTGGTGATTCAGAACACTTTCTGTTTTGCTTTTCATATTCACCGAAAATATCTCCGTAGCTTGTCTCTATTTTCTACTAGATTACTCGATTAAAATTCCATTAACCTTCAACGACAGGGACGCGAACACAGATATCGAGAACATTTAAAACTTCAAAGGCTCTCCTACCGGGAATTCAACCCGGGACCCCGACTACTGAATTATCTGATGGGTGGGGTACTTGGATCGTTCCCAAGGCAAGTAAGCTTGAGGTGGACAACACCGTGGGTGTGAGATTTCTCTAGACACTCCCATTTCCTCCCACCTTCTCATTCTACCAATTCATCCTTCATAATTCACTTGTTTTAATAATGGTCTCGCTTAGCCTGACAGGCATAATTGTGGGACATTAAAAGCAAAGAATTTATTCATTTCATTTTCAAACGCTTAACCGAAACTAAACCAAACGGTAAAACTGTTGCATTTTCTATTGCCAGTTAACGTATTCTCATAAAAATATATGGAGAAAAACATGAGAAATCGTAATTCCATTCAAAAGTGAAACAGCAGATTCATAATATCTTAACCTTAAATGATAGCATTTCATATATTTCGGAACTTTTCCAAAATATGTATGGATATTCTAAAAGGCGGCAATATAATGTCTGTTTCCAAACAAAACTGAATCACATTACAGTTCGGTTTCTGAAGTAAACCGACACATTCTGTTGCAACTTCAAACAGAACCAAAACTAGTTAACCCGGTTTTGGAACGCGTCTGTTAGCTAGACTGTAGTTCACGTTTCTATTATCTCGTGAAATCAACTGCCATTATGTAGTATACATTTCGAGATAAAGCCCTTATAGTTTCCTATTTCCGACCATAAATATATAACATGTTTCATAATTGGTGTAATTTTCTCCAGCACTGGAAAATGATAAAATTTTCACACTATTAATGTGAAATTTGGCATTCTCATTGAAAAATGTCTGAATTTTTTAAATTTTAACATTAAATGAGAGAAAGTCATTGTTTAGCCCTTGTTTTAGGTACGCAAACACAAACCTCATTTTGCTTATGGGATATTCTATTAAATTTTTGAAGGAGTTTTCTCCATTGATTATGGGTAAGGATTTTGGGGCACATCAGTATTATTTGTTACAAAATGCCCTGAGACTCATCCAAAATTATAGTACGGTAGTCTGGAACATTTTTTGGGTAAGGCTACTGTTTTTGATGGCAAGGGTGTAAAAGGGTGGTGGATGTAGTGTCACCAAAATCCCGAATTGTATTTTGGGAACGCTAGTAAGCGTCAGCTTAATGACAAATGTCACAGAATTAATGCTCCGATGACTGTTGCATGTGCCAGTGACTGATATGGGGCTACAGTCTAACTTCTAAAACACATAAAATCACAATAAATATCCTTAGGAGGGACTATCAGAAAAAGGTATTTTCTTTGGATCAATTAATATGAAATTCGGTGTTATTGTAGTAGAAAGTAAAAATATATTTTAAAATAGAATGTTATTGTAATAACGCACCGTGTTAGGAGAGAACAAGGGACGAAACATATGATTGTGAATCTTTATATGAATTGCAAATTTTATTCTGGAGTTGCCAATGAGCGTGAGATTAATCGTAAATTTCACAGAATTAATTTTCTGATTCTTCGGATGTGTCAGTTACTGGTATGGGGCTACAGCTCCCGTCCAAAATTCACATAAAAATTCAGCATCAATTAATGTGAAAATTGTCGTTCATGTAGTATAAAAGATATGTGTTTTCGAAATTTGGATTGCTGTTTTATCAAGACAGCGTCTTATGCGGCATATCATATAATGTTGAATCTTTATAAAAACTCCAAATTTTATTTTGAAAATGGGAGTGAGTGCCAGATTGATCACAAATAGCGCAGAATTAATACTCCGATGCACCTTGGATATGCCAGTTACTAATATAGGGCTACAGCTTCTCTTCTAAAAAATCACATGATCAATTTACCATAAATATCCTTAGGAGGAACTTACCGGAAGAAGCTATCTTTTACATCAATTAATGTGAAATATGATGCTGTCCCACTAAGAAGGTATGATAGTTTCAAATTTGGAATGCTGTTTTGGTAACACGCTGCTTTAGGGATACAGGTGGTGAAGGATTTGCGTTTTTTTATAAAAATGTCAATTCTTTTCTAGAAATGAACAAGAGCGTCAGATTATATTCAAATGTTACAGAATTAATATTGTGATGTTCATTGCATGTGCATATACAGCTACGCTCCCCCTTCCAAAAGTCATATTAAAATGCACGATAAATATCCTTAGCATGGATATACGGGAACAAGGTAGATGTCTTATGTATTTTATCATTATTGCAGACAAATTTTGTTATTTTTTTAAAATTTCAAATTTATTGTAAACAATTATCTTCTATCACTGTAACAGATTATGCATATAGTTTTGTTGTTATGATGTCACTGGAACATAATCGAAGAATTCGCATTTGTTATAAATCAATTGGGACTCTTGTTATAGCGCAAGATGACACTCACAAGTCACAAAGTATTTTCTGCACACTTAAACAAAAACAGCTCGAAATAGCACATAAAATGACAATGGAAAATGTCGCAGGAATTCAAAAAAATCTTAATGAAAAGTAACATTTTAAAAGTTACAGGTTTAGTAGGTTAGCTTTAAACATCAATATTGTTTTCTTTATCCGCAAAAAGAGCGTATCTTTTCCATATTTCTTACACAATAACTGTATGATCTCAGTTTCCAGATAATAACGTACTTGTATGTACTGTACACGTAAGTACATCAATAAATAGTATACTATGGACATACGGTTGTAGTAGAAACAAATGCCTCACGGAGAATAATAATTATTTCTTCAAAATTATTCCTTTTTGAAAACACTTTTTGGCTTATCATCATTAAATGATTAAAAATACTATTAACCTTAGTATAGGACACATAATATCAACTTAATTTTATTCAACATGTTCTAGTGAACGAGGAAGACAAAAAATGTGATTTATTTTAGCCATTGTGAACACCATCTCCAACGTATCTGGAGCCATCACCTCTACAATTTGGACAATTCTGTTTCAATCCATCCGGTAGATATGTTGAAAATGTGTTGGTTGTAACGCCCCATTCCCTAGGAGTCAGAGGTTGATTCAACAAAAAAAAAGAAGAAAATTCTAAACCAACCCCGAACTTCACCGAAGAAGGGACTACGGTAGGTGGATTCGCGCGGCTCAAGATCACCTGATTAACCTGTGACTAGACTGTGATTATCCAGTATTCACTCTGGGACAAGGATAAACAACAATAATAACAAAAATAACCAACCAAAATTTAGTTTTCAAGTAACAAATTTTATTACAATAAGTATAGGTGAATATTTGCTCAAACGTTTGAAGAACAGATATTCACCAACACGATTAAAATATCCAGAAAAAATTCAAACAATGAAATTAAATTCCAGAGCAATTACGCAAATTTTCTTTATATTAAAAATATCTAGTACTGTCAGATTGAACCTTGAATTTATAGATTTCTCTCAATATTTTTAAGCTAAGAACAATTCGTAATACTAGCAAAGACTCTAGGAAAAAAGAATGTTTAGTATTTCGCACCTATTCAGAGAAAAATTATTTTTCTTGAGCAAAAATATCTTAATTGATCAATATTACTAATTAAAGAAATTCAAACCATTTAAATGTTTTCAAATGCATGAAAATGCAAGAAAATATATTCTAAAATATATTTGTTCTTTTCTGATTTTTTCTCAATGGCTCTACAGTATTCGGTACTCTACATCTTAATGTTGTCCGCGAGACAATTTTTTTAAATACAATTTCTTATTGTGCAAAACGAGGTCCTTATCACAGATTATACTAATATAACCACAAATTAAAGAAATCAATTCCAGCTTAGTACGATTTAGGACCCAAAATTTCAAATCCAGTTCAATCAATCTGACCCATTCAATTTCTTGAATTCACATATATGTATTTATAATTTCAACCCTCTTAATTGCCTCTTCAATTCTGTCTATTCAAAACATTGCAAATAGCATTTCTGAAGACCAGTTTCATTATACGCAAAACAACTTTGATTCCGAGTCTAATAATGACGTGAGAGAGAGTTTGCATTAAACGCTAAGCTATGATCAAAGAAATTAACATCAGAAAAGGTAATTCTTTGAATACTGGACAATCATACCAAGAATTTCCATTCAAAACACCATTTAAGCATTACTAGTGAGGTGAGTCGAAAATTCTGGGGGGGGGGGATTTTCAATTTCTCGCAAAAACTCTAAAAATAATACGCTTATACTCTGGAAATTACCCGAATACATGTCAGCGATTGAATGCAAGTTATATTAACCCATTTCCAGCTCATTAATGACACTACGTAACCAACTAAACCCATATGTACAAACTACTAATTAACTGCGAACTTACCAGGATTAAGCGAAACGCAATTTAGCTCCAGTAATATTTTACCTTTGCAGATAATATTACTTCCCTCTGCTTGGAACAGCTTATGTCCTATGGTCTAGTACTGACTTTCTGCTAAATTGGGCCCGAGACGAAGTGAGTATAATTGATTTTTTTTTATTTTGAGGAAAAAGGCGGAAAAGATAGCTTTAAAAAATTACAAAACATTGAAACCGAAACAATATAATCACAAAATGGAGCAGATTGGAGTAACTTTAATGGGCACTTTTGTCTGACCACCAAGGCTCACTCAAGCACAAGGATTTTTTTATTTTCCTAAAAAGTACAAAGAATCACAATTAAACAATACAAATTTAGAACAATAATATAGATAAACCTAAATATAGTAAATAAGATCTGGAATATAAAGTATTCAGTTTTAACTTTATAAATATTTTCTCAATAATATTTGCATTTAATTACCTAAGTTTAACAATTAAAAGAGAATTTGGATTACCATGGCCATAGCAATCGTTAAAATGAACGAATATTAATAAATATAGAATTTTAATAATTTAATTCAATTTTTGGAACTAACACAAATTTAACTAGAAATATTAATTTATGAATTCTCTGATATAATACTTATTTTTAATTTTGATGTTTCGATTGGATTATTGAATATTACAGAGAGAAATTTTAATTTCTACGCTCCCGGAACAACTTAACTTCAGAAACGTGAGTCTTACGATATGAATCTGGAGTATCCTCTTCGTTAGAAACCAGCAACATATTTGGGGTTAAAAACCTTCTAATTACGAAAGGACCATTCCACTTCAGACTCAGGGATTTGGTGATTTTATCTCTCAGAGATGACTTAATATGGGTCTTTATCAATACCTTATCTCCAACATTCAAAGTAACTTCTCGTCTTCGTTGCATCATTAGCTTCCGTCTTCTCTCCCAGCTTTTCTCCATCTTACCTATGGCTGCAGTCCACAAGTCAACTGAAGATTTACCACCATAATCTGATTCTGCGATGTTCCATCGTATCTCAAGAGGTGTATAATTAGGACGTCCATAAAAAATCTCGATGGGACACATCTTCAAACCAGCATGTTCAATGATATTGAGAGTATATTGCAGATCTGGGACCAAGGATGACCAAAGATGTTGTTTACTCGAAAAATAACAACGAAGCGACGATTTTAGGGTTTTTATGAATCTCTCAGCCGGATTCCCTTCTGGGTGATACGGACTTAATCGGATGTGCTTAATCCTGAGCCCAAATAAAAACTTACTAAAGTATTCCGATACCAAGACTGATCCGTTATCGGTAGAAATTGCCTCTGGGAAACCAAATCTGGTGAAAACGTCTTGTAACTTATTGGCTATGATCCTGGAACTAATTGTCCTCAATTTCTCAAGAATGACGAAACGACTAGCGTTATCGACTCCAATTAATATAAATTTATATCCTTTTGGAGTTGGCAAGGCCCCAATGATATCGAACATCCAGTGTGAATTAACACGCTTGCTGAATTCCGATATTAGATGACCCATTTTCTTCCTGTTATCCTCCTTCGATAATTGACAATTCTGACACGATCTCACGTATTCATTCACATCTCGCACCATATTATTCCAAGTATATCTTTTCATCAGCTTCTTCAATGTTTTGTAAGATCCCGAATGTCCACCAACCAACTGATCGTCATGATGATATTCAATCAGGAGTCTTCTCAAATCTCTAGGAATAACAATCTTAAAAGGATTTATGGCTGAATTTGTCCGTTTCATTAGGATCTTCTTATTCAAAACATATCCTGGACAAGCTTCACCTTTCTCCAACTTGTCAATTATTTCATTTAACTCTGGATCTTCCCTCTGAAGAACTTCTATAGGCTCCTTCACCAAAGGTAACCGCCATAGGTTGGCAAGCTTCATATTGTTAGAAAATGTAACCAAACCAACTGGACTATCCATGATGTTAAATTCGTAAGGATCATAGACCCGTGTAAGTATGTCTGCAACCAAATTTTCCCCTGATCTTATGTGCTTGATCTTAAAATCAAATTGACATAATGTTTCAACAAACGGTCCATATTTCATGAGACGCTTTGAATTATTTAAGATACATGTCAAGGCTTTATTGTCAGTAAGAATATCAAATTCCTTGACTAAACAATGCCTGAACCTGGATATGGTTTTTACCAAGCTTATAAACTCGATCTCGTAAATAGATCTGTTTATCGGCTTCTGAGAGTTTCTTACTGTAAAACGCGATTGGTTGGATTTCCCCGTTGCTGTTTTCTTGGGAAATGCATCCCGCGATGCTCTTCCCAGACCCATCGATGTTAACAACAAAACGTTTATTCAAGTCTGGTATCTTTAAAACTACGTTTTCAATAAGTGTATTTTTCAATTTCTCCAAGACACACTGATATTCGGTTGTCCAAACAAATTTGTTATTAACAGATTTAGGAGAACTCAAGGGTCCCATAATCTCTTGCATCTCAGGAGCGAACTTCGAATAATAACTAAAAAGTCCTAGGATTTTCATTAGCCCTCTTCTCTTTCTCGGAGGTGGAATATTACGATTAGCAGAAACCCTTGCAGGATCTATCTCCATTTGATCACCACTTATAACATATCCAAGGTAATTAATTTTGTTATAAAACAACAAGCATTTATCAGGAGATATCGTTATATTATATTTTCTAAATTTTTCAAAAACCTTTTCCAAGACCCTCCTATGTTCTTCAAGTGACCTTGAAGAAATTAGGACGTCATCAAAAAAACTCTTACTCCTTCTGACTCTAGATCTCCCAATACTTTATTCATTGCCCTAGTTAGAATATTACTACCAGTCTTTATTCCGACCGGAACTCGAGTATACTGGTAACACCCTTTGGGGGTAACGATGGTTGTTATTTCACGAGACTTTTCGTCCAAATATATTTGGTTATAAGCTTTACGGAGGTCCAGTTTACTGTGAATTGCTTTATCGGCAAGGCCTGCTAAACAAGATTCTAAATGTGGAGACGGAACCATCATTCACAATCAATTCGTTGGCCATTACATAATTCCCCACAATTCTAAACGTATTATTCTTGTTTTTTACTAAAAAGCAACTACTGGCATAATTGCTGTGGTCAACCTCCATCAATATGCCTTGTTGGATCAAAATTTGAATTTGCTGATCAAATTCTTTTTCTTTATTTCGTGGGATGGGAAATGGTGTTTGCTTAAATGGCTTATTTTCACTTAAATATAGCCTACCTACGAAATCCCTAATACAACCAATTCGATCCGATGTTACATCGGAGTATTTCTCCTTTAACGAATCAATAAAAGCTAAGGTCTCCGAATCCCGACATCTCCAGGACTCATTAAAAATCACCGGTTTTTCCACCTGTGGGTTATGAAGGTTTTTCACCTGTATTGCCGATTTCAAATTTTTATTAAAACATGAGTTATCCGGAGGCAAATATTTCCTATTCTGGCTTATTAATTTTTTGAAGTTCTCTGACTGTTCCATATCCACATCAGATGCTTCTGAATCGGTAATCTGAAGTTTTCTATCCATTTCCCCTTTTGATGACAATACATGCATTTCAGCATCTGAAGAGTTTCCTACAGTCTTCTTAAATCCATCTTTAACAGGAATTTCAACAGCTGGTTTGCTATTATCTTCATGTGACAAAGATTCAACTCTGGAATCACTCTGTTTCTTCTTTCGCTTTCTTCTACGTTGTCTTTTGGGAACACCAGGAAAACCAGTATCCGCTCGACACTCTTCCACCGGTACTTCATCCTGCAAATTAGTCGTTGCCACCAAAGAACTACTATTTCCTCCAACAGGACATTCCACATGACTTTCAGGAACTGCCATTTCATCCGAACTCAAAACAAAATTTTTAGTTTCAATTTTATCTGTGATAAATCCCAAATCAACAGGAATCTTTCCAGAACTACGATGATCCCTATTTCTGTTTAAATTTTCCATCAAAGTCCAAGGTAGTTCTCGATGCGACGAAATATCTCCGAAACCAATATCCTTAATTCCAGTATCCACTGACCGAGGCAACAAATCAGGACCCTGAACACCCCTTCTTCCAAGTTCACACTCAACCACTGTCCGCAAATTCAACAATTGAGAGGCTGAAGGATGATCAATTTTTAATAACTCAGTTTCTAGTTGTTCACATTCCAATTCACACTGTATTCCCTTGCTAGCAATTCCCAAATAATTTACATCCTCCTT
Source organism: Thermobia domestica (assembly GCF_964235325.1). Lineage (NCBI taxonomy): Eukaryota > Metazoa > Arthropoda > Insecta > Zygentoma > Lepismatidae > Thermobia > Thermobia domestica. The sequence continues at coordinate 121,540,030 of NC_137470.1, forward strand.
AATAAATATCGAAGCCATACCGGAGTTTTGCCCAGAAAACAAGACTAAGTTCGAAGCACCATCGTTCCGAGTTTCGGACTGGTCACCTTGATCAACTGATCGCACCCACTTCCTTTTATCGTTTATCATACGACGATAGTTCAAGCGAATTACCTTCTTTCCATTATTCAACATTATTCGATTGTTCACATAATCGATCACTGATTTGGATTCACGAAGGAAAGGAGTGCCCAACAAACAGTCACATGGAAGTTGTTTCACTACACGAAAATTAACTCGCTCGAAATGTCCGGACAGGTTGATATTAAGTAACACTTCCCTATTAGTTGAAAAAGTCAACCCAGACGGAGCATTCACCGTTCTTTCATCCGCTTCCTTCACAAAATGTTCAGCCCCACAACGATGCACAAGATCTTCAGTCACCAAATTGAAACTTGATCCGCCGTCTACGCAAATATCAGTCAATTGACTATTAACTTTCCCAGCAACAAAGGATGCTATAGTGCCACTTAGTTCTGACGGAATATTTCCCCTGGGCTTGGGTTTCTCTCCTGTGAAATAATTCGGCTTATTCGAATGAGACTCTGAAGATATCGAATTTCGAGACCCGATCCCCATTTGATTCGATTTCGAATTATTTTTATTAGGATGTTCCTTAAAATTATCTTTCCCATTACCATACAATCGATTAGTTCTAGCATTACTACTAGAAAGAACAACATTTGATTTATTTTTGATATAACCCGATTGTTTACTATAATCAATTTGATTTTTATTAATCAGGACGAACTGATCAGCTATTTCCAAAAGTTCTCTTCTATCAACAGGAATATACGCATTTAACATTCTATGTCTCTGATTCGGATTCATTCCGCTCAGGATTATATTAACTAATTCAATCTCAGGTGCCCTCATTCCTAACACATTCATAGCAACCATGACTGATCGAACATAATTATTAATAAATTCACTCAATTTCTGCCTCCTATAAACACGTTCAGATATTAACGTATGAATACATACTGGTGTCACAAACTTCGTCAACAGAGAATATCTTAACTCTTCCCAACCAATGTTATCATGTAAGGCAGACAAAATTATTTTCAAGACTGTACCTTCACATCGCGAAATCAAAGCTGTCAGTATCATTCCCAAAGAATAACTAGTATCTAATAAAATTTCTTCTATGCTAACCATAACCTCAAACATCTGAATACTATCATTTCCATCTAATTTCTTAAAATTTCTAAATTTATTCTCTAAATATTCAGAGGTTTTACTAAAAGTATGTTTAATCATGAGCTTATTCTCTACCTGAGAAACAAAATTTGCTGATGCATTTCCTGAATCAAAATTATAACATTCTGGGTAATTCAAATTAGCATAGTTGATATAAGGTTGTTGCTCATTCCTAGTATTAACTACCCTAGGGGTTGAATTCCTGATCCTTGAAACTCTTTGATAGTATTGACCCAAATTCAAATACCTATTACTAAGTTCAGGATTCCGAGCCTCGATATTACTTTCTGAACACCCTATATGATTTCCTAAAGGTGGTCCATTCAAACTTTCCGGAAAAGTCACCTGCCGACAATCCCGTCCATCATTACTTAAACTGGGATTCGCTTGCCTACTAAATCCAAAAGTCGAATCATTTGTTCTAGGCATTCCCTCATTATTCTGAACTGGCGAAGGCATATGACGAATATAAAAGCTTCCTTGAGTCGGAGGTGTAAAAGACATATTACCATAACCAAGGCTCGAATTCTGATCTAAATCTACTTGGCCAGTCCTATCCATGGTTACAAATCCTGAGATATCAATAGGCATATCAATACTAACGTATTCTCTTTCATAATTTCGATTATCCATCCTTGAGATACAATGCTGATAAGATAATATCAATACCAAAATAAACAAAATGATTTCGCTTATAATTAACATACAACCAAATTACTACTAAAATCTACAAGCTACCAGTGACCAAATGGAAACAACCCATACAAGAACTACTAATCCAATCGAAATTTCAAAATTTAATTCTAGAAACTTTTTAAAATATAAATAATGATTAATACTGTACAAATTTCCAATAATATTACTACAAAACACAACCATCAGTTATTTAACCGGAGGTGGAGGTTACAAATATTTATGAAACTACAATATATAATTAACAAGTGAATATTTTCTAATTTTAACGTAATCAGAAAAATAACAAAATAAAAATTAAATTGGATTTGCTGTTTTGTCATTGTAACGCTCCATTCCCTAGGAGTCAGAGGTTGATTCAACAAAAAAAAAAAAGAAGAAAATTCTAAACCAACCCCGAACTTCACCGAAGAAGGGACTACGGTAGGTGGATTCGCGCGGCTCAAGATCACCTGATTAACCTGTGACTAGACTGTGATTATCCAGTATTCACTCTGGGACAAGGATAAACAACAATAATAACAAAAATAACCAACCAAAATTTAGTTTTCAAGTAACAAATTTTATTACAATAAGTATAGGTGAATATTTGCTCAAACGTTTGAAGAACAGATATTCACCAACACGATTAAAATATCCAGAAAAAATTCAAACAATGAAATTAAATTCCAGAGCAATTACGCAAATTTTCTTTATATTAAAAATATCTAGTACTGTCAGATTGAACCTTGAATTTATAGATTTCTCTCAATATTTTTAAGCTAAGAACAATTCGTAATACTAGCAAAGACTCTAGGAAAAAAGAATGTTTAGTATTTCGCACCTATTCAGAGAAAAATTATTTTTCTTGAGCAAAAATATCTTAATTGATCAATATTACTAATTAAAGAAATTCAAACCATTTAAATGTTTTCAAATGCATGAAAATGCAAGAAAATATATTCTAAAATATATTTGTTCTTTTCTGATTTTTTCTCAATGGCTCTACAGTATTCGGTACTCTACATCTTAATGTTGTCCGCGAGACAATTTTTTTTAAATACAATTTCTTATTGTGCAAAACGAGGTCCTTATCACAGATTATACTAATATAACCACAAATTAAAGAAATCAATTCCAGCTTAGTACGATTTAGGACCCAAAATTTCAAATCCAGTTCAATCAATCTGACCCATTCAATTTCTTGAATTCACATATATGTATTTATAATTTCAACCCTCTTAATTGCCTCTTCAATTCTGTCTATTCAAAACATTGCAAATAGCATTTCTGAAGACCAGTTTCATTATACGCAAAACAACTTTGATTCCGAGTCTAATAATGACGTGAGAGAGAGTTTGCATTAAACGCTAAGCTATGATCAAAGAAATTAACATCAGAAAAGGTAATTCTTTGAATACTGGACAATCATACCAAGAATTTCCATTCAAAACACCATTTAAGCATTACTAGTGAGGTGAGTCGAAAATTCTGGGGGGGGGGGATTTTCAATTTCTCGCAAAAACTCTAAAAATAATACGCTTATACTCTGGAAATTACCCGAATACATGTCAGCGATTGAATGCAAGTTATATTAACCCATTTCCAGCTCATTAATGACACTACGTAACCAACTAAACCCATATGTACAAACTACTAATTAACTGCGAACTTACCAGGATTAAGCGAAACGCAATTTAGCTCCAGTAATATTTTACCTTTGCAGATAATATTACTTCCCTCTGCTTGGAACAGCTTATGTCCTATGGTCTAGTACTGACTTTCTGCTAAATTGGGCCCGAGACGAAGTGAGTATAATTGATTTTTTTTATTTTGAGGAAAAAGGCGGAAAAGATAGCTTTAAAAAATTACAAAACATTAAAACCGAAACAATATAATCACAAAATGGAGCAGATTGGAGTAACTTTAATGGGCACTTTTGTCTGACCACCAAGGCTCACTCAAGCACCGTCTCCTCGATGCCGGTTTAACTTCATTAAATTTCAAGAAAAATACTTTCCACAAAAGAACAAAATTCTCTGAGATCACAATTACTAACAAAACACTCAATTATGTTCACTGAAAGCATTTTCAGTACACTCACTTCACCTTTGGCCACTTTTCTTCTCCACTTTTAACTCTGCATTCAACTATGACACGCGCCATGCAAGCTATGAGACAACACACGGTGAACAAGCACACGCAAGCCCAACTCCACCAGCGGAGGCAAAACAGCAAATCAGCCTCAGGAGGCAGCTGCTTCGAAAGCAAGACTCGCCATACAGGATTGGAAATTCTCTCTCACGTTATTATCGCTCGTTACATCTTTTTTTCTCTCTCATTTTTTTAAAAAGAAACATTTTCTTTGAAACGTCTGATACCACATAAACGTTAAATAAACGTTACTGTAGGCCCATATATAACGCAGATACTTCATAATTGAATATAATTACCCTAAATATCAATAATATTTGACTAGATATTATTAATACAAATTTTGCATTCAATCAAGGTTTACATTAATTCCAGTCAATACAAATCTCTATTTCCATGTAGCTGGAATGCTACATGGTGTCAACTTCCCATATTAGTAACTGGCACATGCAAGGAGCATCGGAGTATTAATTCTGCGACATTTGTGATTAATCTGGCAGTCACTCTCATTTCCAAAAAAAATGGAGTTTTTATACACATTCATCATATGCTATGCTCCTTTACCCCTGAAGACCCCAATTTTCACATTAATTTAAAAAAAATGTTTCTTCTCGCATGTCCCTGATAAGGATATTAATGCCAAATATTTGTGTGAGTTTTTAGAAGGAAGACTTTAGAATCATATCAGTCTCTGCCACATGCAAGAGGCATCGGAGCATTAATTATGCGACATTTGTCATTAAGCTGACGCTTACTAGCGTTCCCAAAATACAATTCGGGATTTTGGTGGCACTACACCCACCACCGTTTTACATCCTTGCCATTAAAAAGAGGAGCCTTACCCAAAATAATGTTCCAGATGACTATACTATAATTTTGGATGAGTGTTATGGCATTTTGTAACAAAAAATACTGATGTGCCACAAAATCCTTACTCATAATCAATCGAGGAAACTGCTTCAAAATTTTAACACAGAATATCTGATAACCAAATGAGATTTGTGTTTACACAACCAAAACAAGGGCTAAACAATGACTTTGTATCATTTAATGTTAAAATTAAAAAAAAAAATCAGACACTTTTCAATAAGAATGCCAAATTTCACATCAATAGTGCGAAAATTTTATCATTTACCATTGCTGTAGAAAATTACACGAATTGTGAAGCAGGTTATATATACAGCGTGCTTCAAAACAACACCGATAACGTTTGGGAGGTGATTCCTGACACCAAAACAAGACAAAAAGTATAGACCAACCAGGGTCCACAAATTCTTTCTTTCGGAGTTATAGGATGCCGGAAACATGAATAAATGAACTTTAAAGGTCCATAGCTAAAAAACTATGGGGTCTACCGTAGTCGGGTCAAGACTTTACCAATGAGTAATATGTGATCTATCCAAAAATACATGTTTCTGAATCCTGCAGTACTTCCGCAACAATTTTTATAGAGATAGTTAATAAGTACTTCAGATTATATGTCCGTAACCAAATTGCCTGTACAAAAATAGTTGCGTGAGTACCTTAGGAATCTGAAACACGTATTTTTTAGATAGAGCACATATTATTTCGTAAGTAAAGTCTTGACCCGTCTACGGTAGGGCCCATACTTTTAGAGCTATGAACCTTTAAAATTCATTTTTTTCATCTTTTTGGCAGCCCATAACTCCGAAAGGAAGCATTTGTGCACCCAGGTTGGTCTATAATTTTCGTCTTATTTTGGTGTGAGAAATCACCTCCCAAACGTTGTCGGTGTTGTTTTGAAACTCCCTGTATATGGTCGGAAATAGGGGGCTATAGGGGCTCAACCTCCAAATTTACACTACATAATGACAGTTGATTTCACGAGATAATAGAATCGTCAACTACAGTGTAGCTACTAGACGTGTTCCCGAACCGGGTTAAATAGTTTCGGTTCTTTTTAAAGTTGCAAGAGAATATGTCGGTTTATTTCAGAAACAGAACTGTAATGTGATTCAGTTCTGTTTGAAAATAGACATTACATTGCAGCTTTATAGAATATCCATACATATTTTGGAAAAGTTCCCAAAGATATGTAATGCTTTCGTTTTAGTTTATGCTATTATGAATCTGAATGGACTTTTGAATGGAATTACGATTTCTCATTTTTTTCATATATTTTTTATGTGAATACGATAAATTAGCAATAGAAAATGCAGCAGTTTTACGGTTCGGTTTGGTTTCGGTTAAGCGTTTGAAAATGAAATGAAGTAAATTCTTTGCTTTTAATGTCCTACGATTATGCCTGTCAGGTTAAGCGAGACCATGATTAAAACAAGTGAATTAAGAACGAATAGGTGGAATGAGAAGGTGGGAGAAAAAGGGAGTACGGGAGGGTCCCGAGAATCCCACGTCCACGATATTGTCCACCTCAAGCTTATTTGCTTTGGGAACCATCCAGGTATCCCATCCATCAGATATTTCAGTAGTCGACGTCCCGGGTTAAATTCCCGGTAGGAGAGCCTTTGAAGTTTTAAATGTTCCGGATGTCAGTGTTCGCGTCCCTGTCGTTCAAAGTTAATGGAAGTTTAAACGAGTCTAATTTTGTAGAAAACAAAGACAAGTTACGGAGATATTTTCGGTAAATAAGAAAATCAAAAAAGAAAGTGTTCTGAATCAGCAGACTCCAGTTAAGGTTTCGAATCACGTTCAAGATCATTTTTTTCCTTCATGTATTTGTGTGTTTGTACGTGTCCTGTTGATTTCAAATTTAAATTAGAATTCTCTGCACTATATTATTTTATCAAGACTGAAAGCAGGGTGTTTCGTCCTTATTAAAATTTTTGAATCGTAAACGTGTGCAATTTGCTAGATAGACGAGTGTTTTTTCCTCTTACTTTACAGAGCCATCTTAGAGTGAGCGTAATGAAAGGGTCTTGGGTTCGATTCTCGCTTGGGTTATTAGGAAAACTTTTATCATTTACAATATTGGTATTGCTGATGTATAATAACTTAAAAAGCATTCCATTTCTCTCGGTCTTAGAGTTGAAACTATTTTCTTTACAGTGCAAATTCTAACAACATAACTACACATGTCTACAACCTTGATTCGTACTGTCTGAGAACATAACGCGTTTAGGAAACAATTCACAAATACATAAGGCTCATTCTTAGGACCTAGGGCTTAGACACTAATCCTTCCAAGGGATAGTGTAAACAAGCCATTTTTCTCTTTGGTATCATTTTCAGTGTGCTTATTTGCATTTGTTTTAGTCTAATTTCACCCATCCAAGTGTCACTGTATATTCTGGAGATTTTAAACCGAGAAAGCTTATAAGTATTGCTTTTGAACTAAATGTAAACAAATATGCAATATAGGCAGTAAACACCAATTTTAATATCAATTCATTACATTTGGAATTTACACATATAAAAAATATTACACTTTTAATTACTTCATCATATCTTCATGTTAAAAATAAATAAAACATCTCAGAGAGAGTTTTGAACTCTCGATCTTCAAATTGACAAGTTCTTTACGAAAACAGAGCGGCTCAACACGCTTGCCTGCTAATGGCATATGTACTTCTTGCAGCTAGCACCTATATAAAGAAAAGAGTATTCGAGATTGAATAAAAGTGTCCGTACCAGCAGAACATACCCCGTGCGTACGTCCCTGCAAGTAGCTAAATGTTAATCGAAACGCCTAGTAAAATTTCATGAAGAAAGTCCGGCTACTGAACTCACATGAGCCGTACAAAAATTTATGTTTTTAAGTTTTACGTTTCATAGTTATACCGGCTAAGCTCAAGGAGATGCTGATGATGAGAACGAAAAAATAGTGGATTGAAGAAAGTGGGAGACAACAGATCTCCGAGAAAACCCACACACACTGCGATTGTCCAACACAATGTATACTGGGGGAGCTGGGATAGATCCAGGAACATAAGCAACAGAGCTAAATGGGCTACGACTGAAACCACCACAAAAAAGGCGCTTAACCTTTTTTGGTACAGAGTAAACTATTAAAATCACAAAACTTCAATAATAATAATAATAATAATAATAATAATAATAATAATAATAATAATAATAATAATAATAATAATAATCTATATATATAAAAGAGAACGTACAATATTTTGTCCGCTCATCACGCTAATACGGCTGAACCAATTTCTTTCATTTTTGGGGGGTTATTAGGATTTGGACCCTAGATGGTTTTTATCATATCACTTTAATTTTTAATTACCAGTGTCTTGAGATAATTGACCATTCAAGTGTCCATAACGTACAAATCCTTTGTTATTAGTTCATCATAGGTAAAAATAAACGTATTTATATGCAACCCGCATGACCGTGTCACTCGGCGGGTTAACATAAATGACAGGCGATATACAGCGGAAAATAGCTTGAATCTTCTGTTTAAAATTTTTTAATTGATTTGCTTATTTTTACAGACACTTTTACAATATGCCAGCACCGGGATGACCGCAGCGAAGCGGGGCGGGTTAACATAAATGACAGGCGATATAATGTTAAGATTTACTGCAATCTTCTATGGTTTTTATCATATCACTTGAAAGCGAAAAAGTAAAAATTATCTAAGTAACAAAGTTTATTGCGTTCCGGGGTGACCGCAGCGAAGCGGGGTGAACGCTGCTAGTAACTTATATTATAATTTCTAAAGTTGCCCTGAAATTAGGCAAAACTTACAGAAAAATCGGGATTTCGGGAAAGTGATCCGGACCTCCAAAACACCTCTTCAACTACCCTAATATTACACGAAAGCGTTCCACTTATGTTTTATGTGGAAAGTATTCTACTGTATGTTTCAAAGAAAATAACTGTAGTAAAAAATAACCGAATATCAGTGAACAGAAAGGCATATAATAAACTTAGTTTTAGAATGTACAGAAGTAATTATAAAAGCTTTACTACAAAAATACCTATGCAGACCATATTTCGATGAGCTCAGAAATACAAAGTAACAAAATAGCGTAGAAGATTCAGTCTACAGAGCAATTGTTACTTAAAGAATGGACATACACTATTCCAAGAATCGAGATAAGACGGGAAATGTTTACGATACTCTTCGTCTCGTCTCGATTCTCATCTCCAAAGCGAGACAATAATTTGAGTTAGCCTTGTCCCGTCTCGAAAGTAAAATGTAAATTCTCGTCTCGAATTTGTATGTATTGTTTTACTAACGAGACGAGAAATTTCTTTTCTCGTGTGCAACACTAAACAAAACCGAAATATTCTTGCCAAATGTCACATTTTTGCTTGTAATGGTATGACCTAAGCGATAATGAGCTCCTAATTTTTAAGCTTATACGAGATAATTATTATTATTCCTGAAGATTTGATAGTTCTAGTATTTGAACATTCAAGTAAGCAAATATCTGAAGATAATAATAAAACGTGTCATCTCCGGTCAATTGCCAGGAAAAACTGAAATTAAGAGAAGATTACCAGGTGGGGATCCGACCCGAGTACCTTCGGATTACTGGCCGAGCTCCTTGACCACTGAACCACGATCACTGGTCTCTTCTTTAGAGTGTTTACGTTAGGTTTCTTTGCCTCCAGGGTCATTCCATGTCAAATCACCTACAGCACTGTACTTCAATGTCTCAGATTCTTTTTATTTTTTCATAAATAAATACCAATGAAAGTATGCTAAATTATTTTTTTCTGATTTTTCGGATGAGAAATGGGCCGTGGAGAAATTTTTGAAAAATGTGAATTTGGCGCAAATTTCACTTTCCGGCACTCAGCATCATGGAACTAACATTACCATATCTTCCTTATTTTAAAAAATTATTGGGCTTATCCAAGTATCAAATGGAAGCTTAATTATTGTTATTTTAGTATATCCTAAGAAGCCTTGCAAAAGATTCCACTGTCAAACATTAATGGGCATACAAAGCAAATTTCAGGCTCTTTTTACAAATTGTGCCATTGCTCAAAAGTTACAACTATGAAACTTTTGAAACTTTTTTGTACATTCATCTTGACACGTACATGGTATGGTTAAAAAATAGTCTTTTTTGTATTTTTGTAATTATAATTTTTAATATATTTTACATGTACGGAACTATACAGTTTTAAGTTTTGTTACAAATTATGTCATTGCTCGTAAGTTACAACTATGAAACTTTTGAAAAATTTTTAATAGAATCATCTTAGCACAAGAATGATATGGTTATAAAATAAAAAGGGTGATTTGGTATTTTTGTAGTTATTATTTTTGTACGCCAGAGAGCAATTCATGAATCGCTCTGGGCCTTGTATATTCTACTGGCCAGAAAATGAAGACTTTTGTTAGGTAACTTTTTAAAATATCATCTGGGAAGTACATGTTCCATCTCTTACAACCCAATCAGCGCGAACTTACGCAACTGAAAGAAAAATTAAAAGAAGACATTATATCATCAATGAGAAGAATGAGCTGTGAAATATAGGACACAACATTTTATACATAAATCTATGTAATTCTAAGAAGTATTACCGGTATGTATGTTTATTGTTTTCACCTATGTACATTAGTCTATTATTTTTCATTTCTGTTGATAGGGTTTGTAATAATCACTCAACCACTTACATTAGTAGGCCTATATTTTCCATTCACAAAACCGCAAAATTATTAGAGATAGAATCCCTTTTTTATTTAATCACACCTAGTAAATGCAAACTAATCCTATAAAAAGTTACAAAACTTTGATAGTTGTAAGCGACGGTACAATTCGGAAAGAAGTTGAAAGTCATAATTAAAGTACACAAATATAATATTAAGGTAATACCAAAACTACACATTACACCAGTTCCATTTTCAAGCGTACCTAATATTTACTAAGATGATTATTTGAAAAAGTTTTAAAATGTGACTTTAGTCACTTCCGAGTAGGGATGGCCAAAATTTTCCGGAATCGGAAATTTCACTTTCGGTAATTTTTCGGAATTGCAGATTTTTCAGAAATCGGAATTTTTCCGATTTTACTTTCCGGAATCCGGAAAGTAAAAATTCCGGAATTGACGATCGCTACTTGAGAGGAAAGGCATAATCTGTTAACAACAGTAAAACCGTATATTTCTGTACATTTATAATACAAATAATAATAATTGCAAAAATATCTAAAGCACCCTTTTTATTTTTAGCCATATTATGTATGTGATAAAATGATTCTACAAAAGGAAGCTTCAAAAGTGCCATAGTTGTAACATAAACAATTACACAATTTGTAACAAAATTTAAAACTGTATATTTCCGTATATGTAAAATATAAAAAATGTAATTATTAGAATCTACTGAAAGAGAAAAAAATACGCTCTCATTTGACACCTGGATGAGCCCAATAGCTTTAAAACTAAGGAAGTTATGGTAATTTTAGTTCCATAATGCTGAGTGCCAGAAAGTGAAATTTGCTCCAAATTCACATTTTTCAAAAAAATTCTCCTCGGCCCATTTCTCGTTCAAAAATTCGGAAAAAAAATAATTTAGCATAATTTCATTGGTATTTATGTATGAAAAAAAATTGAAGAGAATCTGAGACATTGAAGCACGATCATGTTTTAAAATTAGGTGATTTGACGGAATGATCCTCTAGTTGCAAAGTTATACAATACTTTTTTTCGTTTCAAAACATCCTTCATATTTCTTTTATTATGATATAAGTCAATAATCTTTGATATAGTTCATATTAATAACTTGATTGTTCTTAAAGCTTTGGTTCACAATTTAGTTTCTTGTCCAAACCAGACTACAGATATGACATATTTATTCTCATACATGTATTTGAGTCCGAAGTACTCCCCACTACCTGGTCAAGGATTTATATCCTCCATGATTCACAACATCGATTCCAAAAAGGGGTAAAAAATGTAGACCCGCGACTAAAATCTTTTTGATAGATAGTAATGTATTATTTTAGAACACAAGCAGCTCCTTTCAGGTTTCAGCGTAATTAGTTGAATACCTACCGAAACACACAGGTTTCTATGGTAGAAAAGAAATAGTGTCACACTCAAGATTTCTTTAAAAGGCCTGTCCTAACCGAGACTTGGCTACTTAAGCCTTCGTTCGGCACACCAAAAGTTTCTGGGCCTTATGCAGAGTCGTTTTGAAGTCTGATTAACGCATACTATGGAGTTGACTAACGGATGGTTATCAAAATTGTATTCAGAGTCTCTGATTAGGACGTAGTATTTGATGAAGTTAATCACATGTGACTAATTAATCTAGAGCAGAGGCTAATCTTTTACCCACGGTTTAGCGTGCGACACAACATGTCTCATTTCGTATTTCACGTATTTTCATGTTTCCAGACTACGCATGCGCTGATCTACTTTTCCGTAGTTGTCATATTTATTTTTCTCTCCCAATGCATTTGGGTTATTTAAGTTAATCATACCCAAATAAACTTTTCAGTTGTACTCAAAGTTGACTCTGAATACCAAAAAGTGCACCGTCCTTAGTAAAGAGCTAGTATGCCAGTAACTAGTCTGTAACTAACACTCGATTAACGAATTCTCTCTGAATACCGCCCTCTGTGTTTGTTTCTTTCATTTTTAAAAATCAAACTTGTTTCCGTTCTTTCTCGCTCCGACCATCATTTCATGACAACTCTCAAGTTAGATTAGTCAAATAGTAGTGAAAGAATAGTCGAGGTGTTACAGGCATTAGGTTACAAATGATGGGGTCGTGGGTTCAAGTCTACTGTAAGTCAATTGTTGGAATGATACAGATTGGCACAAAGTGTTTTATAAATGCGACACTAGCTGTTGTGAAGCTGAAAATAGTAATGAATATGTGTAAACAGAAAAATATCACATAAATAATTGATGGTTGGTATGACGATATTTTGAGGTTGTTGCAAATACAATTACAAATTATATTATATGAAGTGTGAATATGTGTGTAACGAATCTTATTATTAATAAGAATATTGTGAATTTTTGGTTCCAGTACAGATTAAGAATAAATGAACTATACCCGATATAAGAATGTAATGTGTTTGTGCAGTTTACTGTGTGAATAAGTTGACGCACTCCAAATAAAAGATTGTTGATATATCGGCTTGAGCTAACAATTTTGGCGCAGTCGGTAGGATGGCATATAGTAAGCCGAATATGTCGAAACCTTTGGCTATCTCATTATGTTACGATAATAGAAATATGCAGTTTATATTGGATACACGTAAAAAAAAAAAAAAGCATATTCTTAGATTGCATTTATTTTTATGTAGGAAGATGGGCAAGATATAAGCTTAATTTTGTAAAGAGGGGAGAAATGTTGGAATGATACAGATTGGCACAAAGTGTTTTATAAATGTGACACTAGCTGTTTTGAAGCTGAAAATGCTAATGAATATGTGCAAACAGAAAAATATCACATATAAATAACACTGTTCAACAAATTTTGATCGAAAGTATATAAATTCTTTGAAATTGCGATTTTTACATTCATTTAAGCATAATATGAAAGGAAATGATAATAGAAGAATTTTCTTAGCTCAGGTTGTGAAAAAAACTCCCTTGTACAACAGTAGCTGTATATATACAAATGTTTTAATATTTATAGAACATTTAAGCAAAATCCTTGTAAAAACCTACATTTCCCTTTTTTAATCTATTTCACTGTGATGTGATAAGCTGAAGACTTAAGATGTACCCTAACCTATAGCTTTCTATACCCTTGTACTTCTTTTTTCAAAATTGCGCAAATACCAGTTTCACAGCGATACAGAAAATAAAGTAACCGTGGTCAAGTTAAACATTAACAAATCCGTAATAAAAATCAGTATTAACATCAAAACATGAAAAATATGTACAAATACCTTTTTGTGCAAGAACTACACTGCAATGTAGACAAAAGTTTCAAGTGATCCCTTGTACAGGATTATGTTTATTTTATTTTGAGCGTCTTCGGTTGGCTTGCCTTTTGTAGGTTACATCTGGAGCATCCCTTGCAATAGTCCAACAGTAGTCGGCCAATATGTTAGAACTCCACTTTCCCTCATATCTCTTCTCCATGGCTGCAATATCTTGATGGAAACGCTCACCATGTTCGTCACTTACTGCTCCACAATCTTCGGGAAAGAAGTCTAGATGTGAATGAAGAAAGTGGAGTTTCAGAGACATATTACAACCAAGATTTTCGTAGCACAATAACAACTTTGCTACCAGTTGTTTGTAATTTGTTGTTCGGTGTCTTCCCAAGAACTGTGAACAAACACTCTTCAAGCTTTCCCATGCCGCTTTCTTCTCACCTTGGAGAATTTCGTCAAACTTGTGATCTTTGAATAGTTTCCTAATCTGTGACCCTATGAAAACACCCTCTTTAACTTTGGCATCACTTAATCGAGGGAATTGTCCTCTTAGGTACTTATAGGCCTCATCCTCTTGGTTCATGCTCTTAACAAAACTTTTCATAAGACCTAATTTAATATGTAGAGGGGTAAGCAAAATTCGGTTACGATCTACCAGTGGTTCATGCTGCACATTTTTCACTCCCGGCTGAAGAGTTTCTCTGGTACTTCAATCACTTTTGCGGTAATGAGACCCACGATCTCTGCTGTCCCATTCACATATAAAGCAACAATACTTTGTATACCCTAACTGCATACCTAGCAACAGTGCTATTACTTTAAGGTCACCACAAATGAGCCACTGAAAATCGTAATATTTAATGGCTTGAAGTAAACGATTCAAGTTTTCATAAGATTCCTTCATATGAACTGCGTAACCTACAGGAATTGAAGGAAATTCATTTCGAATATGTAAAAGCACTGCCTTTAAACTCACCTTGGACGAATCTATAAAGAGCCTCCACTCCGTAGGTTCGTAATTAATTTTAAGTGCCCTCATGAGACCATTTACATCTGTACATGCCACAAGTGTGTCTTCCATAGTAGAAAACGAAGTGAACATCTTCTCCCTATTCCGATACACTGAAATATTTATTTTTCCTGCAATAAATTCCATTGCTTTAAGCGTTACGCTAAAATTTTGGCTTTGCTTTTCGAGAGGTCCAAGTCTCTGATTAGATCACTTCGTTCCTCTTGAGTAAGTCTATGTGGTTCACATGGAGGTTCTACAAAAACGTAGGGTCCTTCGAAGTACTTGATTCAGGAGCTTCAACTTCTTGATCATCATCAGAAAAAAGATCATATTCTTTAGGTGGGTCAGGAACAGGTAGTCCTTCTTCATGTGGAACAGGGCGCTTCTTCTTCGTGGAAATTCCCTTCTTGACGGAAGGAACCATAAAAAAATAACAGTCTCTGATGTGGTCGCTTGGCTCCCTCCAAATCATGGGCACTGCAAAAGGCATTGAGCGCCCCTTTCCATTAATCCAATTTCTTAGATTGCTGGCACAAATGTTACATACAATGTGGGGTGCCCAAGATTTATCTTGGTCTCAAATTTTACAACCAAAGTAATATTGATAGTCTTTTCTTATTAGTGGTGTTATAGTCTGCTTTTGTGAGGAAAATGTCACTTCCCCACATACGTAGCAGAAGCTATCCGCACTGTTTACACAGTTTCCCAGCATTTTTGTTTATTGAAATCCTCAAAATGTCACTTGAAATAGTTCCGACAACTATTTAAAAATATACATTCGAAATACCAGTATTTTTCCGTACTTGTGGTTGTGTTTTTATATCCTGCACTACACAAACGTCACACCCAAAACGCTGATAACTGCACTAAACCTGTATTTTCTAACAATAGCAGAACACTACTGAGATAAGGAACACAATGAAACCAAGCGTTCATATAGTTTCTCCAGTGTTGCCGGTTCAGTGTAACATTTTACCCCAAACGAAGCGAATGTATTTATTTTTAAAGCGTTATTATTAGACATGCCTGTAAAACGAAAAGTAGAGCTAATATTCGAAAATAACTTTCAAATTCGTGATCAGCACCACAAAATCAATAAGAATTAGCTGATTTTGTTCAATTTACATTTTCGTTGTTGAACAGTGTAATTGATGGTTGGTATGACGATATTTTGAGGTTGTTGCAAATACAATTATAAATAATATTATATGAAGTATGAATATGTGTGTTACGAATCTTATTAATAAGAATATTGTGAATATTTGGTTCCAGCACAGATTAAGAATAAATGAACTATACCCGATATAAGAATGTAATGTGTTTGTGCAGTTTACTGTGTGAATAAGTTGACGCACTCCAAATAAAAGATTGTTGATATATCGGCTTGAGCTAACATCAATTTAACACTTTTAAAATTTAATTTGTTCTTGCAATATGTATGTATGATGATGATGACTTCTCTTTACTCAAAGTTCTCCATCTAGAAATGAGATGCAACAATCATGCAAATGTTAACCGAGAGAAAAAGAGAGTGGAATTATCTCAAATTGAAATATTATCCGAAACATTCATCGATATTGATATTTGATTATGTTTTAGTTCATTTTTGTTTATTCTTCTTTACGAAATTATAGTTATCGATTACTTAGAATACAGAAAGGGATAGTGAATGATATATTACGGGTTATTACAAGAGATGACTCGTATTCTTTTGATATCGTATATGCTTCTAATAAAAATCTGCTTGTATTATTAATGGGGATTAAATTACCAGAAACTCATGTTATGTGCACACAAAATATGACTACTTGTCGTATTTGAAACATACTGATACAATAGTTTTCGGAAATTGAAGTGACACACACACTGCATATCTTGTTTTTACTTTCTTAAATTATCTTTCTTTTTCCGTTTCATTTTCCGAAAACACTGGAAACCATAATGTAACTTCAGAAATTATTTTTGTTAGTTTTAATGTGTAAATGAAAAGTAATAATTATAATAATACATTTTAGAAAACTATGATGCTTTTGCTGATAAAAAAGATATTCCCACAAAACAAAGATGGGAGTGAAATCACCTTGACTTGATATTTTTTCATAAAGTTTTAGTAGAAATATTAAAACCAACAAAAATAAAGGTAACATTGAAACGAATAATGTAAAACATTCAGAAATTTTACAAAATACTGTAATCTGTGAAATAAAATGAATGACCAACATTGATTTTTCCTTGGTGGGTCAGACGTTGGATCAGATTTCTTTGTAAGTTTCTCTTAATATCAACCGCTTTGTAGATACTATGCGGCGTCTTCTACCTGATTTTTTGTTCGTTGCAGAGGCATGGATATTTTTTTAAGTTTTTCTGTTTGCTACACTGACATATTCCAAACAAACTAGGGCGCTTGTAGAACGCTTTGTGTAGTTCTCAAGGAACCAACCTTAACAGTATTGATGGTTGTGTAAGGTTGAGGTTGTTAGTGTGAATGCACTTTTGCTCGTGTACATACCTATAGATGCAAAAGGAATTTGAAAATGTAACAAATAAAAAGAAAGTTGTAACCATGGAGGCATTGTATTTCAATAAACACTCATATATGTATAAGAGTATGTTTTAAAGTGTTCGTATATTTCGGAATGCATTAAACACACTTACACACATAGAAGGGGTAGAGAGAGAGAGAGAGAGAGAGAGAGAGAGAGAGAGAGAGAGAGAGAGAGAGAAAGGGATAAACCTTTATGGTATACAAAAATTAGTAATTTTACAAGCCCCGATATTTTATTTAATGTCAGAACATCATCGCGAACAAAATTTTGCCTACCGTGCATTCATGGCATTTATGAGAAGTCAATTTTAACGTCACAATCAGGCACAAAATAATCACGTTCTATTTGCCTTAATTTGTAATATTCTGGGAACATATTTTACGTGGTATCGATTTTCGTCTGTTTTCCGAGCCAGTGCCACAACGTTATTTTACCTTTTATTCCGACTGATGACACAAATGAAAATTTCAGTGATACACTTCAGGACAAATATTTGATATTTTATGAATTTAGGATAAACTTAAAGCAATGGCGACTTTCACTTCAATCAGAATAGCATCGTCATATTTTTGTCGTTAAGAGGAGAAAATTTCAATGGAACAATCCAACACAAAAGATAGTCATTGCTTAGACACAATATGCATGCTTGCCACAAAACAGCATACAAGATTCAGTCTACAGAGCAATTGTTACTTAAAGAATGAACATACAATACTTCGAGAATCGAGATAATATGATAAATGTTTACGATACTTTTCGTCTCATCTCGATTCTTATCTCCAAAGCGAGACGATAACTTGAGTTAGCCTTGTTCCGTCTCGAATGTAAAATGTTAATTCTCGTCTCGATTTTGTTTGTTTTGTTTTAGAAACGAAATGAGAATTTCCTCTTGTCGTGGGCATCACTAAACAAAACAGCAATAGTCTTGCCAAATGTCACGTTTCTGCTTGTAATGGTATGACCTGAGCGATGATAAGCTCCTAACTTTTATCTCCTGTGAGATTATTATTATTATTGCTAAAGATTTGATAGTTCAAGTATTGAAACATTCAAATATTCAAATATCGGAAGAAAATAAAACGTGTGTGATCGCCACTAAAAATTCTAAATTAAAAAAGGGATACTTACCCGCCGTGGATCTGATCCGAAGACCTGCAGATTTGCTGGCCGAGCGCCTTGACCACTGAACCACGGTCACTACGCGGTAAGTGATTCGGTTTTAGTGTATTTATATTAGGTTTCTTTGCCTCCACTTACAAAGTTCTACGTTAGTTTTATTCGTTTCAAAACGTCTTTCTTATTTCTTTAATGATGATATAAGTCTATAATGTTTGGCATAGTTTATATTAATAACTTGTGTTGTTCTTAAACCTTTAGTTCACAATTTGTTTTCTTCTCCACATCAAACTACCGATTTGAGTGATTTAATTCTCATACTCTGCATTTGGTTTCAAAGCAATCGCCATTACCTGTTCAAGGACTTAGGTCCGCCGCAATATATTACTTTACAGGGTTGCCAGAATGTAAGAGCGGTAGGTCAGTTGACAAAATCTGTACCTGAGAGCATGAAATGCGTAAGTCACAAATCCTTGTTTTCCAGAAAACAGCAAAAACACTTACTTAAGCCCTAAATACATATTGCACATACGAGATTATACACTTGGTTAATTACGTCATCAACCTGTATACAACAAAATACAACCAACCATTCGTTGCAGACCTCCGAAAGATATACAAACCCGGTTTTAACTTATTTTCGCCAAAATTGAGTATACGCACTTCATGCTTTCAGGTACAGAAATATTCCTCAGTTTTTTTTTTTTAAATATTATTTCCGATTGTACTGATCGTTGAAAAGGAAAACTGAAACGATAAAAAAATCTCTACATAATATAATTAGATTTGGTACCAGAAAAAGGTATTTATAAAATATCGGAATTCTAAAGAATGAACCTGCATTGTAAACTATTAATGTTACCGTAACACAGGGTTACTTTACACCAGATTTAAGGAATTTTAAAGAAAATCGCATCTAACTTACAAACGTAATGATTTAGAACGCTGTATTTTAAACACATAAATCTAGATATATAAAGAAAACATTCGTGCAAGTGCATTAGTAAACATTCAGTATGACCACAGTTACTGAAATATAAACTTTGATGGGAAGTTACCACATAGGTGGGATAATTGGCATAACATACAAAAAAGTATTATTATGTTCAATATACGAGCATAATGTTTCTGTGCAATGTTTTTCCTTCAGTATTTATACATTTCATTTCCTACACAAAACTACATGCGGTCTACAAATATTGATATTAGAATGATGGTACCGGTATCAGTACTTAGCATGAATTATCGATATTTATGAAGAAAATTATGTATTTTCTGGTACCGCCACAAGAACCACCTTCTGATAGTTCAGCATATAGTCTACCCCACAAAAATGCCAACTCAGGAACAGAAAAAAAATATCCCTGTGAACTGATTTGCCTCAGTTGCTCATTATGTCTGAGAATACCATGCCAAACGCAATGAGTGGAATATTTACGGGATTTGGGGTTCTCAGGCTGAAGCCCACTCAAACTGCATGATTGATTTCTTTAAAAAATCTAATGATAGTCACACCTATGCGTATAAACTTAATCTCCCCAAAAAGCCAAGTGATTTCTAAAAAATAAAAAAGAAAAGAAAACTAAGAGTTTCTGAGTAAAACCCCTCTCAAACTATTTTTCTGGATACGCCACTGTTCGTAATTTATTTTCCAACAAAAAATCCATTTTGGCATCTACCGAAATAAGAAATGTACCTAAAATTAGAAGGCAGGGGGTACCAGCAGTAGTAATTTCCTATCTAACAAGTAAAGGGTCCAAATGGATGAATCGGGTTGCGGGATGAGACATAGTGCATCTGATAGAGGATGTGAAAATATGTGTATGTGCAAAGTTATAGCGGCTGAGCACCATAAGAAACGGAGGGGGAGAGGGTCAAAGTTGGTGGGAGAAGGGCTATGCTATGTTATAGAAATACATCAAATAAACCGTTGAATCGTGAAACCAGTGAAAGATAGACAGCGCAAACGGTGGTAGTTTCACATATTGGTAAAAGAAGAATGGGCAGAGTAGATCACGAACCTCCGCCGCCATCTTGAAACCCGCCATTTCGAAATATGTGATAGTTTATGAAATGGAAAGGTAGTCATATGATATATCAGTTAGGGCCAACATGTTCTCAAAAAGTCAATTATGAACTTTAGTTATTGTTGTTATCTGTACCGTACTTTATTTGGAAAATTTAGGATCAACTTTATAGTTATTTACGAAAATTTAGGAGACTGATGCTCGTATGTTGGAAGTTTGGATTATCAGGAAAACACATTTGACTGCAGTAGTCCACTTTTTATCCAGATATCACATGCTACGCTCGTCCCAAGTTGCTATTGCTTACGAAGGTGGACAAAGAAAGTTGAGGAAAAATATAGCAAGTGGTGAAAAAAATAGTGATCTACGTACAGTACGTAATAATTGCATTCCAATCTATCAGACTTTCTTATGTTATGGACTATATTAGTAAGTATGTCATTTAACAAAATATAGTTTTATAAATTCAACATTGTTTTCGACCAAATGCGAAAGAAAATTCGGAAGCTGTTTTTCCAGACCCGAACAGTTTTCTTCGACACTATACGCGTATGAAGCAAATTGGAAGTAATGTCATAAATGAAAGTGTAATTGTAATAATATACAAGTTGAGTATCACATTTCACAGTTTGTTTGCTTGGCTTGTAGATATGTTTAACTCACATTTGTTTTTCTGATAATCTAAACTTTCAATATACGACGAGTATCAGTCTCCTAGATTTTGTAAATAATTATAAAGATGATTCTAAATTTTCCAAATAAAGTACAGATAACGATCACTAAAGTTCATAATTGACTTTTTAGAGCATGTTGACCCTAATTGATATATCACATGACTACCTTTCCATTTCAAAAAATATCACAGATTTCAAAATGGCGGATTTTAAGATGGCGGCGAAGATTCGTGATCTACTCTACCCATTCTTCTTTTAACAATATGTGAAACTATTACCATTTACATTGTCTATCTTTCACTATTTTTACGATTCAACACTTCATTTGATGTATTTCTATAACATAGCATAGCACTTCTCCCACAAAATTTGATCCCTCCCACTTCGTTTCTTACGGCGCTCAGTCGCTATAACTTTGCATATACACATAGTTTTACATCCTCTATCAGGCGCAGTATGTCTCATCCCGCAACTCGATTCATCCATTTGGACCCTTTACTTGTAAGGGGTTACCTTGGACAGGTGCAAATTAACCCCGATTATAGGCTGAAACCGCATTCTCCCAGTTTTATTTTTTTCATGACTTTAAAACGTTTCACACTTCAATTTCAACTATTGCTTCAAAATCCCATTACACACAGCTACATTATACACTACGAAACTGCCTTAACTTTGATGGAAATTCGTGTAGGTGATATCTTTCAAATTTTGTCGGCCTTTACAGTGACTGCTTTCCATACCTCTACAACAACAAACCCTCCAGGTAATTAGAACTGATGTTAAACGCCAATATTATAGCCAAAATACAGTTAGGTATTCTATCTTACGGTGGTAGTTGAAACTTTCTCTTTACTGTTCATGGTTTTACCGACAGAGGACTGAGCAATTTTTTTTCATATTTTGTATAGTTACCCCTGTAATGCAAAGTAACCTTCCGGGTTTTTTTAAACGTCCTTTAACGATTTTTAAGTTCTTTTTTCATATGGAGAAATTTAGTAGGCAGCCATCTCGATGGCCTAATATTTGATTCCTTATTAAATAGTTTACATAGTTAGCTCCCACTTAGATCTGATTAGGTTCAACCTTCTTTCTTTCTTTTCCAGAAATTAGTAAATTCTAGAAATCTCATGTAAAAGCAATATTCCTCTGGCAGCTCTGCCATGTCTGACATCATTTGTAAATAAGAAAATTAGTTTGCAACCTTACGATCTACACAAAATGAAATGAAATGTTTTAGTTTACGTCCCACGCATATGTCAGCTAGGCTAAATGAGACTGTGATGATAAGAAACGAATGCAATGACGGAATGAATAAAGTGAGAGAAAACGGGAGAATCCCGAAAAACCAACGAACACTGTGTTTGTCCACCACAAAGCCCATCTGGCACGCACCAGAGGTGAATGCTCTACCACTGAGCCACCGTGCACTCCTTTCGTCTACACAAATTAGCGACGGTAAAATGTTACGTTAAATAACGCTGATATATAGATATAACTGCATTCCTCCCAACACTGAGATACTGCATAAGAGAAATAAGAACATCAGTTTCTATGCTTTCCATTAAGAGGCTTCATCCCGGCGAAATTAAAATACCGCTAATTTTACAGTAATTATGTGATATCTTCAAATAGATAAAAGATAATCAAAATGTGGAACAAGAGCACTCTAGACGATATCATTTTACATGAGATACCGTTATCACGACTCATTTATCTGCTTTTGATTTCAAGCCATTTTGAAAATCGGCATTTATTTTCTCGTTTCTAAACGGCTGAAAACGGAAAGCCACTAGGTTACTTGTGATAACGATACCTCACGCAAAATAATATTGTCTAGTGCGCTCTTGTTCCAAATTTCAATTATCTTTTACCTATTTGAAGATATCACATAATTACTGTAAAATTAGCTGTATTTTAATTTCGCCGGGATAAGGCCTCTTAAGCGAAGATGACCATATTCCCTAAAGTCAATTATACACCTTCATTGCCCTGACACGTGGATTTTGTGCCAAAACGCTTCGTATCAGAACGTCCCTCATAAAAAAATGTATGATTTGTTTTCCAAAACGCCCCATGTCGAATATAATGTGTTAGGAGTCGGGAAATACTTTGAGCGGAAGTACCAAAACTTCCCTTCCAGGGCCGTATCTTTAATCCTGCGAACTACGCGTTCGCAGGAGGCGCCAAACTAGAATGGGAATTTTGTGGTTTAAATCTAAATATTTATTAGAGAAAATCTCATGATGAAAAATTTTTCAAATAACTTCAAATAAATATTATATAAACTGAGATACAGATAAAATACATCAAAAGGAAAATAAGGACGAATCTTTGTGTGATCGGTTGTAAAACAACTCTTTACAATTGAAATGGTCTCGTACATCAATTGGCGCCAATGCCACACTCACAATGATGGTAGTTTGAGGAAAATTTGCCGCCGAGCTGTGTGATATGGGAAAGATTTTCTAAAGAGGAAAAAGGGAGATATTACGAATGTGAGATAAAATGTAGGAAAACCAAGCTTTTCAATAATTGTTATATAAGCACTACGGAAGTATAACTAAAGATAACGGCAGTCTTTCCACAGTTCCACCATATGCACAAAATACAAATGTAACAGACTTCATTCCTCTTCGAAACACCCTTCCGCAACCTTGCTAGAGAATATCATTAGTAAAAGTCTTTGAAATAGGAATGGATCGACAAACAAAAGGAAGGCAACTGCACGTGTTGCTTATGAATTATATGGCATTATCACAGTAGAAAACAAAGTCTTCAAGACGCTCCAAAAGCACGTTATCGAAGTTCAAACGACTAGGCTTTTGTTGTCCATTGGTCCAGGGAGGGGGCAAATTCTAAGAAAGATGGAATTTTTTTTATCATTTCCGAGAAATTTTGACTTCGTTTTCTAATATCGGTAAGTCACAACCGCTATCCTCTGTTTAATGCTCACTTTTTAATGTCTATTAATCCATTTGTCATTCGTCAACATTTTCGTTTTTGTTCTGAGTCGTTTTGCATTTTTAATCAATAATGATATATGTTTTCACTTTAGAATAGTACTTTCTTTTTCATGTAATAATAATGGCCAACGATAAAGAACCAAGTAAGCATTTTATCGGAAAAGAAAGCTACGAAAGTTGAATGAAGATGAGAGGCAAGCGAAAGCTCTGAAAAGTGTCTTTCGAATTCTGGTCAAAATTTCGAAAGTGATAATCATACAAATGTTGAGGTGGGGGAGTTGTCAATATCAGTTACTATTAACGAAGCATCTGCAAGTTGACAAACTTTTGAAACTGTAAGTTAATTCTATTTGATTAGAGTAATTTATTTGTTAAATTAAAATGTAATAGGGTACGGCATCTTCGGCTACGAGTCTGAGTTTTTTATGTATTTTAAAATTCCTTTGAATACAATTAGTTTTGACGCAGTATGTGGGTATATAACTCGAAAGGGTAACTGTAATCGAAATGGAAACTGAATTCGAAATGTCTTTAGGATTATAAGTAATACATTTTTTTTAAAACTCTCATTGTCAATCTCAGCAGATAATATCTCAAATATCTCAAAATGGTTGTTTACAAACACCTAAATGTGTGCAGACATGAATTACTATAGCTGTAGGCGACGGAGACAACAACGACACTGACGAGGGAATTGCAGCGCCACCGCCCCACTTGGAGCATCTATATAACTGACAGAATGACAAGGAACTTCATTAGTCTACAACTGGTCATCCCTCCTTTAGCTTGCTCTGGAGCTCTAGGAGATACCTAACCCAAAGCCTTTAGTTTGCTTCGGAACTCTAGGCTTTCCCTCTGCCCTCTTAGCTTGCCCAGAGCTCTGTGACTCTTATTCCTCTCACTGCTTGTACGGAGCATTGGCGATACCAAAACCCACTCCACCTAGTTTGCTTTGGATCTCTGTAGTGATTCTACCCTAGGTTACACTGGCCTTGGACCTTTACCCAGTATTAGACAATATACATTATTGTACCATTTTGTAAAATATTGTTCATAGTGAACTTTTAAATAAAAACCGGTATTGGGAAACAATTCCGGACTTATATTTGCTCTACTTATAATTCACAGGCAGAATTTTACAATATGCTCGTAGTATTATAAGAGTCATTATCACTCCATTCTTTTCTCGTATCAAATTCAGATGGAGCGATAATTTTAAACGTTTGGTAATAGTTCTAATGCAAAGTAGAGATTTGATTATTAGTTACTTGTGTTCAGGGATGCACTGACGAAGTTGGACCAAGAGTCTGTATATTCAAGAACTTCTAAGTTTTAAGGAAATTAGCACAATTTTATGGGGCAAATATACACAATTATTTGCATTTTGTAGGCTACTCCGAAAATCTTTGGACCAAAAAGAGAAATCTGCTACTACTTATGTCCAGATTTGTTACTCATTGCTTGATTTTGAATGTCTATGATGGAAAGAGACATGAAAGCGATGAACTGTTTTATAGGTCCAAGATTCCCTGAAAAAATTATATATATTGCAGGGGCGGGTAAAGAATTTTCTGCGGAGGGGACTAATTTTGAAGTTCCACCTCTCGATCGAAGATAACTTAAATAACGATCAATGCACACACTTCCTTCATTTGTTGTGTATTAAACAAGTTCAGTTAAAATTAATAAAGAATTATTTGAGTTCAACTATATCTCAATAACTATTAAATCGAGTAGCTTTGATGGCCATTTAAAATGACATACTCAATGAAATGGATACGGATTTGGATAAGATATTTTGCCAAATTGAAAGCAAGAAAAAGGTTTTTATAACGAACTTTTCAGTAACAAAGAAAACGAGAAATTAAGCTAATTACCATAATCGTATCACTAGAAAGTGGTTATGTAAATATGGTTTTAATGAAGCATAGGAACATAAATATTTGTAAAAATCAATCCTGTGTTAATGTTAGACTTGAAGCTCATAAGTAATACTCTGTTTTGACCTTTACGTTTCAATTGTATTTGTCAAAATACATCTTATATATATATATACATATTAGTTGTGTCTTGTCCTTATTTAATAAAAATGATAATTATTAAAACTGGAGCTTTCTTCAGTATTCATCCACAGTCAATTAGGTATAATTTCGCCTTTTTCGATAACATTCACAGGGAGACTACATATATTTGAAGAAATTTTCAATTGTATCAAGTATTTGAGAAATTTGGCCAATTACAACTTTATACTCTTTTATTATTTAGGTACGGGCGGCGAAATATTATTTGCTTACACTTAATAAATATCTAGAACCGGCCCTATCCTCTTCTTAGTAAACAAGCACGATTTCATTACAAGAAGTGGAAATCCTATGCTCTTAACTTGGCAGTGTATTCTTAAATACTACTATTTTTACTTTGTATCTCACTTTAAACTATATGTTCCGTATAACTTACAGAAAAGGGATAGTAATATGAAATCAACCGTAAAGTAATTGCCTGTACAGGAAAGAAAAAAGCTGTCAGCTCAGATTTTAGTCATTTCAGCCATTCTGCATAAAATAGTCGTTGAATATTGTCACTTATTCGATGACAGGTGGATTCCGTTATTTTCAGTCAACTGTCATCGACGTCTGTGTGTCCAAGGTTGAAACCACCCAAATCTGTTCCCTTTTGTTGTCTCTGTAAAGGACCAATGTCGAGGTCATGTGTCTTTCCTTATACAAGGGACACCAGACGTATCGTAATTAACAAGATTGTCTCTTTTTCACAAAGTCGTTCGGTGTTACATTTAAAAAAAAAAATTCGGTGTTTGGTTCGTAGTTACGTAATATAAACTTTTACGTGTTCTTAAACCCCACAGTTAAATCTTACTGTGGAGATGTTTCGAAATTTTGTAAAATATTTTCGAATTTTTCGAACAGGCCTAAGTGAACTGCAGGTCTATGTTCGAAGCTCACGCGTGGAAGGAAGGAAGACATAACAATGATTACACTGAAGTTATTTGCCAAATTATGCCAGTACACCGAGTGTCCGTTTTTTCTTTTTTTTTCTTCTAAATTTAATCACCCTACTCATAGGCACTACTTGAGCTGAAAATTTCTGTAGAACACATGAGTTAAAAAGGAAAGAAAAAGGTGTCTGGAACGTCGATACTTCGTGGTCCATGTTCATTATCTGTGGTATCCATGTAAGAATGAGGGACCTGATCAAAAGGAATAGCTGTATATGTATATAAATATAATATCACTACTTTTGTTGGAAAGGAGACAGTAGAGCGCTTGCCTTACTAAATCCCATAATTTGGGCATGGATTGGATATATCTGACCAAAGTGTTTAGGACAATTTTAAATGCACTGTCGGTTATGGCACATTACTGTTTACTTAACTGTCAGTACTCACCTTGGCGGCAAAGACAACAATTCTCCAGGTAATCGTCAAGATGAAGTTTTCTCCACTAGTATCATTCACAATGGAAAAATCTAATGTAACTTATCGAATTTACAGAATTCCCAGTGCTTTTCTTCGTACCTTATACCATAAATAAGGTAACACACACAAAATCCTTTCGCTGCCTTTAACTCTTTTAAAAATATTTTCAAACAAAAGTGAAATGTTCACTCTACTTACAGTTTATGCAATTGCAAGGTTCATAGTGGTCTGGTTTATTGTAAATAGTTGAAAGGTGACCTAAAGCACACGAAAAAGTGACCAAAAAGTGACTAAAAGCACACGAAAAACTGACCAAAATCTCATCATGCCCCTTTTTTCCTTTGTCAATTTCTTCATCACCTCTTTCTTTTTTTTGTTTCATCTTTTCTACTTCACTTCTTCTTTTTGAGCTTCCTCCTTTCTTAGGTTTTCTAAGTATGCTTTGTAGTTACGGTAAGCAGACTTAGCAGATGTAAGAAGCTTCTGAGTAAGTGGAACCAGTTCTGGCCTATTTCCGAATTTCTTCATCCCAGAAATTTTATTTAACTTAGCATTGAGAGTTCTCAAAGCCATGCAAGTATTCAAATTCATCACCTATTATTAAGAAGAACATACAAGAAGCATAACACTAGACGAACATGATGAGCCACATACACACAACGTTGAGCGAAGCGTTAACTATTACAAGAGAAAACTAAAAGACTATTATGATAGAAGAAAGAATAGACAGAAGGGTTCTCAACCCCACCTTGAGAGCATAAGCATCCACCAACCATCCACTGTGCTTTAGAAAGAATAAAAGCTGAAGTGAGAATAAAACTGACTGTTTCACTGAAGCTTCCAGAAGAGTAATGAGTAACAAGTTTCTGCCATTTTCCATTAATTTTTATATTTTTCTTAGAAAACTGCCAATGCAAAACATAAATCACACGAAAAAGTAACTTTACCTCCCAAAAAAGTAACTTTTATTGACCAGCTTAAAAAAAGTAACTTTTAGTTAAAAAAAAAAAGTGACTCGCTATGAGCCCTGCAATTGCTCAATACAGCTTATATTTCCGAACTTCCTCTGGAGTCTTCGCCACGAGGATGAAAGCAGGGAATAGAAAAATAAAATATCAGGGAAAAATATCATTTGACGGAAGATTTATGATTTTGGCAAGATGTCTCCAGCATGCATATTTCCTTTTCGCGCTCGACTCTAGCCATAGGAACTGAATGCACGTTTCTGATTGGTTGGAGTTATTTGTTGGCCCTCCTCTGTAGAACCCATATTAATTGAAGTTCAACCACCCGAGTGTGACGTAATGTTACGAGGTATTATCATGGGGTAAAGGTAGAATAAAACGAGCCCTGAGGGGGTTCTAACCCCCTTGGTTCTCTCAACAATGTTTCTTAATGTAAATAAATAACTTTTTTATCAAGAGAGTTGTGTGTCCAAAGTGGACTAATTACCACGTGAAATTACGTCACGACCGGATGGTGCAACTTCAATGTACATCCCAAATAGTTAGGTAAATGGTGGGAAAAGCATAATTTATGCATTATATATTACGTACAAGGGCAAATGATGTATTTTCATCTTATTTTAATGATAAAAGTGTTATGAAAATTTTTAAAAAATAAATCCTTGGGCCAGGTTTGAACCCACGCCAAAAGCAATTCTCATTGCTAGCCTGCTGCTCGGCTACGAGGACAGACAGCTTCTGACTTTTGGTTTGTGCTACATGTAAGCTGTGTGGCGAGAAACGGATAACTCCAACCAATCAGAATCGTGTATTTAGCTCCTATGGGTAGGCTCGAGCGTGATTAAAATATATACCTCCAGCACTACTCTACCCTGGTAAGTCCGTTCCTTTCATTTCCTTCCTGATGGTTTTATTTTTTTGTCTACTTTCTTTATCCTCTGTGACCAAGACTACAGAGGGGAGTCGGAAGCTCAACAGTACAAGTTGTATTCAAGCATTGCATAAACCTGTAAATAGGATGATATTACAATTCCTAAGCGTGTCATTAATTAGAATATTTAAAGTGGAATGCATTTACAGTGTTAGAACGTTTAGCCTTATTAAAATTTGTAAACAAGAAAATGCAAGATATTCAGGCAATCCCATGCAAATATATAACAAGTTAACACCAAATCAATTCACTCCAGGGAAAAGTGTAATAGAGGCACTCTTTGTTTTTGCTTGTGCTGTGTGACTACGAGTATTGTAGAAAAATAGAGTTTTGGCATTTTAGATGAGAGTAATTACCAAGAGATCACGAGATTATAAAGATGACGAGTAGAAAAGAATTAAATTCCTGAATGTATTCTTTTCGAAGGTTTGACAGTAGACCTTCGAGTTAGCAAAAGCAAACAACTACTAACATTCAGTAGAAATGAATATAATACAGGAATAATGAATTATTTGATACCCCTCTCCTTTAAGAAAGTTGATGTTGATCCAAGATGGCGGTTATGATACGGAAGTGCCTCGTAATCCGATTTGCATAGTTGACATCAGAACTTGTACCCAGATCTGTTTCGGAGAAAATGGGTTTTTGGAAATATTGCATCAGACTTTACGTTGTATTCCCACATTTATGATTCCATTTTCTTTTTCCATATTTCTAGTGCTCATTAGCAGATAAAATTTACGTCAATATAAAGGGTGTTTCAAAACAACACCGACAACATTTGGGAGGTCATTCCTGACACCAAGATAAGACAAAAAGTATAGACCAATTTGGGTGCACAAATGCTTCCTTTCCGAGTTATATGCTACCGAAAACATGAAAAATTGAAATTTAAAGGTTTATAGCTCCAAAACTATGAGACCTACCGTAGTCGGGTCAAGACTTCACTTAGGAATTAATATGTGCACTATCCAAAAACACATTTTTCGAAATCCTGAGGTAGTCACGTAGCGATTTTTGCAGAGGGAGTTTGGCGTATAACTTAAAGTACGCACCAACTACTTCTATAAAAATTGTTGCAGAAGTACCGCAGGATTCTGAAACTTGGATATTTGAATAGATCATATACTAGTTCCTAAATAAAGTGAAGTGACTACGGTAGATCCCATAATTTAGGAACTATGGACCTTTAAAGTTCATTTTTTCGTGTTTTCGGCAGTCTATAACTCCGTTTGCATTTGTGTACCCAGGTTGGTCTATACTTTTTGTCTTATTTTGGTGTCAGGAATGACCTCACAAACGTTTTCGGTGTTGTTTTGAAACACCGTGTATATTGACGCAAATTTTATCTGCTAATGAGCACTAGAAATATGGGAAAAGTAAATGGAATCATTAATGTGGGAAAACAACGCAAAGGCTGATGCAATATTTCCAAAAACCCATTTTCTCCGAAACAGATCTGGGTACAAGTTCTGATGTCAACTATGCAAATCGGATTACGAGGCACTTCCGTATGAAAACCGCCATCTTGGATCAACATCAGCTTTCTTAAAGGAGAGGGTTATCAAATAACAACAGATCTTGCCGAGAAATGTTAGTTTGTTCGTATCTGGAACTGTTTATAATTTAAAGTACCTGGAAATCTGACAAATTTGCTGCTTGTAGCAGATAACAGATGGCGATACTGATAATGAACATAGCTCCATAGATAGCATCCGTACTGAACAAAATTACGTCAATAAGAGAAGTGTACGTCAGCAACATTCATAAAACAGTCATGACCTCGCCACTTTACCAGTGTGTTTGCACTATCTGTAGGAAGACGCACCACGATGAGAAAATGAAATGAAATCTTTGAGTTTTACGTCCCACGGTTATGCCGGTTAGGCTAAAGGAGACGGTGATAATGAGAGATGAGTGAAAATGGTGGAATGAAGAAAGTGGGAGGAAACGGGAGTACCCCGAGAAAACCCACGAGCACGGTGTTTGTCCACCACAAAGTTCACTTGGCGGGGGCTGGGATCGAACCCGGGACCCCAAGCACCAGAGGTGAACGCTCTACCACTGAGCCACCGTGCCCCCCCTCACCACGATGAGAGAAAGAAATGTTGGCTACTAGTGGTATTCTTGATTGTAGCAGCGGTGCCAGATAGATTTTTTTAAAGTTCAAAGTCGTGCATAATTTTTGCTGAGAAATGCCTATTGCATGATTCCTACTGATCTGGAGAAATATATTTCCCTGATCTTTGGCAGGAAATTCCTGATTTTTATGACAGGTGTCAGATGACGTTGACATACGAATAAAGAATAAATAACGATGAGTATTTATATATGAAAACATTTATTCTATAGAGACAAATAGTAATCAATTTCTCATACGTATATTCCACTTAGCTCCCATAAGAATAGGTATTATAAAGGTTGGCTAAGCTGAAATTGGTGTTAGAAAAAATATATTTTATAAAATTCCCCTGGCTTTCCCTGATTTCCAATCTTTTCCCTGAGCTTGCCTGACCTGCACCATTTTCCCTGACTTCTCTCACCAGT
This sequence comes from Thermobia domestica, assembly GCF_964235325.1. Lineage (NCBI taxonomy): Eukaryota > Metazoa > Arthropoda > Insecta > Zygentoma > Lepismatidae > Thermobia > Thermobia domestica. Next base: position 121,572,097 of record NC_137470.1, read on the forward strand.
AGGAACCCTGTATTGTGTTTAATGTGTATGTACTTCTATGAGGAGTGGGCGTGTGTTTGTACGTGAGTGTGCCGACGTGGAATGGCATTAAATAACAAAAACACTGCTACATACCTCTTGGAACCGTTACAGACATTACAATTCAAGCAAAAAAAAGCAACAAATATAACAGAACAGGCAAAAACAATCGCAGATAACAATTGAGTTTCTACCTTATGAAGAACTGGAATAGAGCAGTCTGGATGTTGTAGAGGTGCCGCATCATAAGGTAATAAGAAGTAAGTTTGGAAGCAGTTAATCACACAACAGATTCCGACGAAGATGACATAACACAAACAGTCCAAACGGTTCGCCAGAGGCATCAGATCCATCACCAGTAAAACCCAAGACAGGCGCTTCATTCTCGGTTGACAAAACGAATCAAATTACTGACTACATGACAACATCCAACACCGAAAAGTAATGTATAACCGATTTCATACCAATGAATGGACCTATGACCATATTGTTAACAAAAAAGAATCAACAATTGTCATGTGAAGACAGGATTTTCCTTTAAGGACAATTATGCACGTGAAGTACTTTTGAAAACGGTATCGGACAGTCAGATAGTTATTTACAACGAATTGTCTGCCCCGCTGCTCTAGTATTGGATATAAACAGTGTAAAGCCTTGGAGACTACAGGAGGTGACGTTTAAAATGACTTCATCATGAGCGCTAGCCACATGTAGTACAAACTGCTAAAGATTATGTTACCAAAGTTTGCTTTCAAATATGTCTGTAATGCTGACCAAAGTGGATTTCTATTTAAAGCAAAAAGAAAATTGAGGCTATGACACATTCCTACGCAATCATGCCTTTAATTAATTATTTAGCAAGATGTTCATCGTTCCCCAGGAAAAAGAACGAAATAGTGCCCGTTACAGGCTGGATTTAACAAATGACTGCAGAAATTTTGCAATCTACATGTTACAGCATTAACATTCGGAAAAATTGGTTTACTTGAATTGCCAAAATTGTTATTGGCCCAATGCAGATAGCAGGAATTTACTTATGGTGGATAGCTGGGCATCATTTAATAATAAAGAGGTGCGACGCACAGCAGCTCCAGTTGGGAAAGCAGTGGAAGCGCGACAGATTCCAAAACGAACTACTGCCATAATTCAGCCTTTGAGCGTACTTCTCTTTTTGCGACAATACAAAACATATCTGTATACCCTATGTAATTATGCAATAAAGGACGAAAAATTCTATTTAAAACTGCGCTACAGGAGATAGCATTGTCACTTTGCATTCATTTGTAGACAATCCTTTTCAGACTTCTCGTTTAAAGGACAGAAGTGCTTTAACATGCATTTTGTAAATTTGGGTACCTTGATGACCAGATTGGCAGGTTCGAAGTGTTAAAGATGTACGCTTTAAACACGACTTGCATTTTTTTTAACACATTTTACGCTTCATAATATAGTACGTGCTGATTGTGCACTACAAAATTTGGTCATTTTATAAATGCTAGTGACTTATGTTAACCGTAATGATGTAATTTTGTCTGGTAAGAATGCTATCTATGGAGCTCTGTTCACTGCCAGTGTCGGGATCTGTTATCTGGTACAAACAGCGAATTTGTCAACTTTCCAAGTACTGTAAAGTGTAAACTGTTCCAGATACGAACAAACTACTTAGCGTATTACATTTCTCGGAAAGGCCTGTTGTTTCATATGACTTCTTTTCTACTTAATAATAATAATAATAATAATAATAATAATAATAATAATAATAATAATAATAATAATAAAGTTGACGTTGATGCAATATGGTGGTCATAATTCGGAAGTGTCATAAAAGACAAGCCTCATAGCCCGATTTACATTGTTGTTGTACCCACATCTGTTTCGGAGGAAATGGATCTTAGAACTATCCCATCACACTGTACGCTGCTTTCTTAGATTAATAATTTCATTTGCTTTCCCGATGTTTGTAGTGCTCATTAAGAGCTAAAATTTGCATCAATATATTGTATTCATACCTACTGTGTCAGTAGTTTTCATTTTGCTAACCACCGGTGAAGTAGTGAGGTTTACTTGCGAGTAAAAAAATGAAATGAAATCTTTAAGTTTAACGTCCCGCGCACATTCCGGTTAGGCTAAAGGAGACGGTGATGATGAGAAATGAATGAAATGGTGGAATGAAGAAAGTGGGAGGAAACGGAAGAATCCCGAGAAAAGAGCACGGTGTTTGTCCACCACAAAGTCCACACGGCGCGAGCTGGATCGAACCAGGGACCCCAAGCACCGGAGGTGAACGCTCAACCACTGAGCCACCGTGCCCCCTACTTATGAGTAAATATTGATCTATCTAGGGCCGCAGTGACTCAGCGCTAAAGCGTTCACCTCTGGCGCATGGGATCCTTAGTTCGACTCCAGCTCGCGCCAAGTGTGTTTTGTAGTGGACAAACACCGTGTATGGGCTTTTCTAGGGGTTCTCCTGTTTCCTCCCACTTTGTTCAGTGCATTCATTTCTCATCATTACCGTACCTTTTAGCGCACACTGCATAACGTGGGACGTTAAATTTAATGATTTCATTTAAATATTGACCTAAGCCTAAAGTTGTGCTTATATGAAGACTACAAGTGCATAACTGTGTACTTGAAAACTTAAGTAAGCAAACAAGACTATTTAAAAAGAAAAGTAAGTATCCAAACTTTCGATAACGGTATATGAAATATATATAATGAGACAATATAGTGTCCGTTCTTCGCACTGAAATAATAGTATGCAACCACCTGCAGTGCAGTAGAGCAATTTCACTTGTCTAACTTAAAGGGCTTTGACTTCCTCAATCCCTCCACTTCAAATATAAAATCGGGAAAAAGGCTTCGTACGCGATTAGACGTGGTGAAGATCTATCTGTAAACAAAATCTGGTGGCTCTAGATGACTTCTTTCTATGCGAAAATCTCATGTCCGGGAAGTAGTAGGACTGATTTTTTCCCGCCAAAATGTGGTGAAAGAGGAGGATGTTACTGCGCTGGTTGCGTGGTGGGGGGTCTTAGCTACCAGCGCACCAGTCGCCAGTAGTCTCCAAGCCTTCACGGAGTGTAGATCGAGTTTAAGGTGAACTTCTTTCAAGGTGCCTTGTCACCTCCACAATATATCGCTTGTCAGAGCAGCGTTACGCGGTGAAGTTTTGCGTCAAACTGGGTAAAACTGCGAGTGAGGCCCATGACATGATCAATACTGCTTATGGTAGTGATGCCATGGGTCGATGAAGTATTTTTGAGTGGCATAAATTGTTTCGAGAGAGAAGAGAGCAAATTGAAGATGAGCAATGGTCAAGACGCCCTTCAACGGCAGAAAAGTGACGAAAAATTAGTGAAAATGCTGCATTCTGTGTGGAAGTACTTGAAAGACTCAGAAAACGAGTCGCCCGCGTTCGTCCAGCAATCGTTGGATCATGGAAACTTCCATCACGACAATGCGACGAATCACACTCCCTTTGCTGTCATGGACTTCCTGACCAAACATGGCTTCCCCAGCCGCCCTACAGCCGAGATGTCGCTCCTGCAGATTTCTTTCTCTTGTCCCGACTGAAAAGGGTCATGAAAGGATGGTAGCACGGCTCGGTCCAGGTCATTCAAGAGGCCGTAACGAGGAAGCTGAACAGCATTCCAGTTTCTGCGTTCCAGGAACCCTTCAGTGATTGGCAGAGTCACTGGAAACGCTGTGTTGATGCAGAAGGGGCACATTTTGAAAATTATTAAGTCGATGTGTCAAAATTGTGATTTTTTTAAAATTCAGTCCTACTACTTTCAGGAAAAATCCTGTACTCTCAATATCATAACCTGACTTTTACGTGAAATTGAACACAGAGCCTGCTATGCAATAAAAATCGAGCTAACCACTTTGTCACATTTGATATTATGAGATTTCTAAACTATGCTATGCACATGTACCGGAAGTCTTACAAAACAGCAGGTATCAAAGCAAAAATGGTAAAAGACATCGAGAAGCCATTTGTTGGAATCGATTTAGCGGTATGACATTTCTGATTTCAACGTTGATTACCATAGAATGGAAACGATAACGGAAAGCAACAAGCGGTTTTGTGGAATCGATTTAGCGTCTAATGAAAAGATACCATCTTCACTTGCATTTCTTTACTGAAATTTACTACTACTTCTGGTTTCAATATAATCTCCATAGAGCAAAAACGGTTAAGAGGTACCTCAACTGTAGGCTCCGTCTACTCCATTTACCCTCTATTCAAATCGGAAGTGATAGAAATTAACCATTTCTGGTTTCAATATTGCTCGTCAAACAGTAAAAAAACCGTCACACTCTAGATAGCGGGAAGCAGTTTTCTGTACCCGATTAAGTGTTCCAAAAACATATTCCATCTCTTCTCAATTTTCTCTACCGAAACCGGAAATGATAGAATCTACTACTTCCGGTTCTGACTAATTTTCATAGAGCAAAACCGGTAATAGATACCGAGAAGCGTTTTTATGGAAACGTTCTATTGTCCTAAGACTAGGTACTGTCATCTTCCTTAATCTTCTATACAAACCGGAAGTGGTAGAAATCACCCATTTCCGGCTTTAATGTTGATTGGCATAGAGGAAAATTAATAATGGACAGCGAGTAGTAGTTCCTTGATATGGATTTAATACAGTAAGAATATGTTCAATCCCCGCCTTTATTTCTCTTTTGCAAATTGATTGATAAATCTACTAGTACTTCCTGTGAGAATACGTGAAGCAGTCAAAAAGTTCGCGGAATATTCATGTAGCTTTGGCATTTGTGATGCAATCACAGTACAGTCTTTAGGCTGTCTAATTATGAATATGGCAAGTGTGAACAAGTCATAACGACCAGTTTATTGGTAGTGTACCTAAACAGAGGAATATGTGATGATCTAGTTGGTGCATTATCGCAGTTCGAGCAAGGCGCCAACACAAAGTCTTTATACAAATTGAGGAAATCTGCTTCAGATATCTAGTTTAATAGCCTTAAAAGTCAGTCTACGATGACAATGCTTTAAGGAAAACAGCATAGGTACCCGTTTCGTCACCGTAGGAAACATCAAAACCAACGCGATGGCTGAACTACGGAAGATGACGTAAGAAGAATTTTGTCTGTGTTTCCAGCTGTGGCAGGAGCGGTGGGCCAAGTGTGCGTGTTTCCTAAAAGGCCTACTTTGAAGATGATTAAATAAATGTGTACTTATGTTGTGGTAATAAAGAGCTACAATAAAATTCCGGGAACTTTCTGACTGCCCCTCGTATTAATCTTCGTCAAGAAAATGCGGTAAAAGATAGCAAAAATGACTTCAATGTTCCAATTATAAATTCCGTCTTCGACCGTATACTTGTATTACAACTGAAAGTTATAGATCTACTACGTCTAGTTTCAGTACCGAATTAGCAGACTTTGGAAGTCTACAGCGGTATCTAATGTGAAATGAGACTCACTTGTTAGTACAACAAAACAGAAAAGAAACTCCAGGGTTTTTTTCTTCAGACTGTATTTACACTCGTAAAATGTTTGAAGATATAACAAAAATTTTAAAGAAAAGTTATTAGTATACATCACATTTCTGAAGTACGGAAAGTTTATAACATTTTGATGAAATTACAAAAATTACACACTAGAAATGTAATCTGTTTCAAACTACAAAATAAAATCACAAAAACAAGAAAAGCAGAACTGAATGAAACATAGCTTCTCAGTCTTAGACTACTAACAAATACACAAACATTATCACAGTATGTTTGATATCGAAATATATTTGAATATTTATTCTTCACTCCATTCTCCTTGAGAATGTTTAAAAATGATCTCTTGCGATACAGAATAAAACAATAGCATTTAAAATAACGATTCTTTACATTTTCATTAAGCGTTTCAGCAGGGAAAAAAATCTGACTTGGCAATATTTCGTTACAACAAGAAATCGTAGCACCACAGCACAACCGTTTCAAACTTACATACTTATTTATCGGCATCCTTGATGTTTGTAGAAAGTTCACAACACCGAAGTACGATAACTGGTAGGAACATCGTAAAACAAACACTATTAGACATTTTAAAAAAAAGTCACTACTTGTCATGTTTTGGCACTGTAACAGAGTTTACCTGAAATTGTCCTTCCTTTTTATACTGTAAGTTGAGAAACCAGGACAATTATTAATAAGAACAATTTTGAACAAGGTACTGTTACGGTGCTGAAACGTAATAAATCCTATTTGTAACCTTGATCTAATGAAATTTGTGGACGTTATAGATGCGAACAAAGAGAGACGTGAAATATATATATACGTGGGTCAGTCAGAAAGTTAGTTGCACTCCTTCGTAAATATTTTCGGTCAAAGGCTATTTTGATGAAACTGTGTGGCAATAGTGCAGACATGTAGCTGTATCGTGTGACATGGTGGCTTTCACGAGGCAAGTGGAGTTGTTCTGATAATCAGACGTAAACATGTCTCGACAGCTGCAAGTGGCGTCCAAATTGGAAATGTGTGCAGTGATTCGTTTTTTCTGGAAGAAAAGGTGTCACTGTAGTGAAATTTATCGGCAGTTGCATGAAATGTATGGTGAAAATGCAATGTCACGTCAAGGTATCGCGAAGTGGTGCAACATGTTTGAGACCGGACGTACAGATATTGACGATGCTGAGTGCGAGGGAAACAAAACGCAGCTGCCTCGAGCGGAAATATTCTACTTCGTCGACTGCAAAAATGAGTCGAACAGTTCTATCTGCGGGAAAAGTGATGATGACGCTGTTTTTCGACAGAGAAGGTTTGGTGTATACAGATTTCATGCCAAAGGGTGCCACAATTAATGCATCTTCTTATCGAGAAACACTAAAACAATTGCGCAAAACACTTAAAAATCGACGGTCAAGTAAACTGTCCAAGGGCATTGTGCTCCTGCATGATAATGCAGGACCGATTACAGCTCAACAAACGTGCGAATTTGTGACAAAGTTTAAGTGGGAAGTGTAGAATCATCCTTCATATAGCACCGACCTTTCACCGTGTGACTTCCATGTGTTTGGTCCTATGAGAGACGAACTTTCAAAGCGACAATACCACTTGCATGACGAGGTGAAACCTGCAGCCGAAGAATGGTTATCGAACATTGGACGAGATTTCTTTGCAGAAGGCATAGAAAAACTTGTACCATGTCTCAACAAATCCTTAAGTAGCGGAGGCAATTAGGTTGAAAAGTAGATTGTGAATGATACTTTACGATACAAATAAAGTTATTGTAAAATTTCTATCCTGTTTTTTTTTTAAGCAGTCCAACCAACTTTTTGACTGACCCTCGTATAAAAGAGAATACCATTACTTATAGGTGTATAAAAGTAGATTCTCTTCAGTAGTAAAAACCGCATGGGCAGTTGCTGAAAAATGTTTACTGCGTAAGTGTAGTACAAATATTAATGACAAATAGGTTATAGCAATTAAGTATGGGCATCAGTAAACAATTAGGTACCAGAATTAAAAAAAAAAACACCTAACGTCAATTGATTTTGATCCTTTCTTACATTACAGATGAATCACAGCCTTTAGTACTCGCTTAGGCATACCTTTGTACAACAGCCCATACAGCAGGGCAATGATTTCAAGCTAAATACTTGAAACATTCGTGGGAGGAAGAGTGTACGTTTTATCTGAATTAAATATTCGCTATATTATCTAATTTGTGTAGCGCCTCCAGTTTACGTGAGATTACTTACAGTTCTAAGCAACTAAACCAAGTATTCAGCCAGTATCATCACACGAACACAGAGTAAAGTAACAATTTAACGGACTTGGGACTTAACAGACATAATTTGATCAATGTAGCAAATCTAGCTGATATAAAGAAATTTGTTGGGGCAAAAACTTCGACCATATTTTTAAAATAAGTGGCGATAGATGCAACTGTATCATAATATGGGAGTGGTTCAAACAATTATGCCACCATCACCGAAGTTTGCAGGTTTTCTTCACTTCTAATAAGCAGTTGTAATGCGTTTTTGTTACTAATTTGGTATATATATATATATATGAATATTTTACATGTACATTATACAACAGAATTTTAAGTCTAGTAGACCCCTTTCGCCCCAACTACACAGTTAAATGAAGGATTTACGGTATTGCCTTATATAACCAGCCGGAAAACCTATCACTAAACGCCGGGAGATAATTATATTAAAAAAATAAAAATACAGCTACTGCTGCGAGTTTAACAGCAATGGTTTCAAATATCCAGTGACAATAACAACACTTATTAACTATGGTCATACACTTGTATTACACGTATACTCAGAAACAACAACGATGGAAACATAGTTTTACAATAAAATTAAATAATAATAATAAAAACATTACACTTAAACTTACGCCACCTAAAAATTACAGTATAATTAAAAGAAAAAAATGTACCATAAGTTGACTACATTTTAAAGTTTCTTTAAAATAATAAACTAATGCTACACTACAAAGAATAACGTAAAAGCAATATATCAGTAATCACATTTAAACCCATACGGAATTGACTTAACATACAGATAATATTAACTACATCACATACAAGTAGGTTGAAATTTTTGGGGAGTTATACAAGGCAATAGTTTAAGAAATACTCCCTATAAAAACTTTTCAACGCTATTACAACATTCTGTTTTGTAGTGAGCAAAATTATTCAGAACAATTCAATCAAACTGAAGAGATGAAGTATAAACTATACCCAAAGACAACTTGAATACGTGTAAAGTCCGCAGCAAAAAACCTGCAAAAGAGGATGTAAGTTTATTGTGAAACTACGCTTAACAGCACAGGGAATCAACATAACGTCTAAGTGGCATGAATCACGCCAGGAGAAACCTCGGCGTCCTCCCCTGCACACTTATTTTTGAGCAAAAGACTTTTTCGTTTCACAATAAACTTACATGCTCATGTTGCAGGTTTTTTGCTGCGGACTGTACTTATTCAGAAGATAATTCATGTAATTTTTTTATTACGTTTCGTGCATTGTTTAGAGCATTTAATTTTACCCTTTAAAAACATGACCCTACTAATAAAACTAGATCAACATATACGGTGTCCCGGAAAGAATTGGCAATATTTTGAGTAATTCTACGAAAAAAAGTTCACGTAAAGATGAGTCGTACTCCCAACGGTTTTAGAGGTACATGTTATGAATCATTTTTGACTTTATGTTGCTTATTTTTTATCCTGTAGTAATTTGAAAGATGGTGGAATGACCTTTTCAACAGTAGCAAATATTACGATTATTTAAGGTAGTTGGATGCCAACACTGATTCCAAAGTATTCCCACTTTCTTCCAGGACATCCTTATGTAACTGTACGAACTTTTGACTGATTACACAGACACACACACACAAATAATAATAATAATAATAATAATAATAATAATAATAATAATAATAATAATAATAATAATAATAATAATAATAATTATTATTATTATTATTATTATTATTATTATTATTATTATTATTATTATTATTATTATGATTACGTGCGCCGCACCCCAGGATATGGATTCGATGTATTTTGTTATACAAAATCCAAATTTTGACATGGTCGATCGTCCTGGGGTTCCATTTTTAATGGGCGAAAAACTTCAGCAATTTTGGATTGGAAGGATAGACGTACCACAGCCATTCAAACAAATTCTGTACAGCGTAGCCCAGGTTATTGATTCCATGTATTTTGTTACACAGAATCCAAAATTGGAAACTTGAAGATGACTGACCGTGTCAATTTTGTTTTATGGGCGAAAAACGTGTATCCTCTCTATCCCAAATCGCTAAAGTTTTTCGCCCATAAAACAAAATTACAGTCGACTGTCTTGGGGTTTCGAAATTTGGATTTTGCGTAACAAAATATATCGAATCCATATTCTGGGATGCGGAGAACAAAACTTTTGTTTTTATTTATTTTGTATGTGTGTGTGTGTATGTTAATTCAATTTATTATGGACATAGTTTCAAAATCTATCTCTTGATTTTGACTGAATTGTTAATTATATTTGTTGCTTCTAACCAAAATCTATTTCACTTAAGAGAAACCTGCTCCAATATATTGGAGATTAGTGTTCTTTAAATACACTTTAGAGGTCTTTACAGTAATGAAATATCTAATTTAAAAAAAAAAAAAAAGCTTTCGTATGTTTTTCTCTATATACACTTTAACAGTTTTAACACTAACTTTATCATTACGCACTTATTAAAAACACCTACTTTGACGCTTTTTCTGAGGTATATTATAGGGTTCTGAGATCCAAAATATGAACTAACGTCTTAGCGTCCACAGACTTTCTCTATTTTCTTCTCCAACTGCTACAAGAAAGGCCTTCCGCTTCATTCAGTCGCATTTCGCACCAAAGCGCATCACCTGAACATACGGTACAGACAATAAAAATCAATAGATGATAGCAGTGATCGTGTGTAAACTATCATATAAAAATTTAAAAGTACTAATACTAATACTGCCTATAATAATAACAGCAGGTGCCTTAATAATAATAATAATAATAATAATAATAATAATAATAATAATAATAATAATAATAATAAGAAGAAGAAGAAGAAGAAGAAGAAGAAAATTGTCGACAGAGCAGGTTAAGAACCTCGTAAAACTGTTGAAATATAGATTTCCTAAATTCAAAATGATTTCAAAGCAAGATTCAAATACACTGAACAATCATTACATTGAACTGGTCCTGGAAAGGCCGATATAACACGTGGATCCCACGTCGTGAGCAGGTAGCAGAGAAGACGCGCACCGCTACCAAACATAGTACAACGTAGTAGACTTCCATCACGGGAAAACAAAATGACGTGAGTGACTTTGTCCGAGTGCAAATTGTGCAGGCACCAAGGGCTGGTGCCAGTATATCCGTAATAGCCGGACTTATGGGATGCTCAAGGGCTACAATGTCAGAGATGTACCAACAGTGTTTAATGACAGTCAGACATCCACAACCAGACAATTGCATTTGGGCCAGATATGTGTGCTAGTCGCAAAGGCTGAGCGACAACCTCCATGTATATTATCTCAGCACAGATGTGTGATAGTGGAACAATTGACCCACCAGCACAATAATGGCCCAATACAAACAATTTCAACAATGATCATGCGATACCTTGCTTTGGCTGGGGTATCATAGCTGTAGACCAACATGAGTACCAATGATAACACAACGGCATCGACAATTACGGCTGGAATGGACAAAGGCAAGGCATCATTTAAGTATTGATGAATGGAAGAAGGGTGTCTGGAATGATGAATCCCACTTTTTACTGAACCATGTCGATGGGGAAGTTCGAATTTGGCGAAAACAGCATAAGTCCATGTCTTTGGATTGCACCATAGGAGTTCAACAGACCGGTGGCGTTGGTGTAACTGTCTGGGAAGCCTTCTTCTGTCACTTCTTAAGGCAATTAGTCATCATTCAATAAATTCTGAATAGAGAAAGGTATCGCAATCTGTTAGCTATCAATCTGCACCCATATCACCAGGCCGAGTACACCGATAGCAGTACCATATTCCAGTGGGATAACGCAACGTGTCATCGGGCTGTGATCGCTAGAGAATGGTTGGCGGAACATGACAATGAGTTTTCAACACTAACTTGGCCTCCAAACTGGCCACACTATATCTCCATTAAACATGTATGGGACATGCTGGAACGTACTGTTCAACATGCTGCCTCACCTTCCAAAAAAAGTGCACTAACTGGAGAAACTGCTACAGCAGAAATGGCTTGGACGGAACCTCCAGGATATTCAGTATCTTTTAGAATCTATTTGTGTTACTTTGAAGGCTGTGATTGCCGAGAAAGGTGAATTAACACACTATTAGGCAAGTGTTTCTAATGAAAGATTGTTCGGCGTAAAAAAGTGAATTTCCTAAAACACTATTTTCAAAACAATGTAATTCAAGTTTCATTTAAAAGAAATTAGTCAATCTTCTTAAAGTTTCACGCCCACCAAACTATATATATATATATATATATATATATATACAAGACCGGATCCAGGTTTCTCTGAGGGGAGTGCACCAATAACTACCAGTACATTTTAATTACATTTGAGTTTTTAAATGCTTTTAGATATCTGTTATGTGAATGAGGAATTCCTTTGGAAATGCAAAGTGTTTGCTCTCGATGAATTCTTTTCCTTCAGAAAATTGACTTAAACTATTGATTTTGCAAAACTCACTGCTAACTTCTCACTTTAGGTAGTGTATATTTACAACGAAGGGGGGTGGGGTGCACGTGCACCTTTGCACCCCTTAAATCCAGCCATATATATATATATATATATATATATATATATATATATATATATATATATAGAGAGAGAGAGAGAGAGAGAGTTTGTGTGTATGCGGCCTGGGGACCAGATGAGTGAACCGAGAGTTACAAATTCTGGTCACGGGTATCTTGGTCCAGGTCCCAGACCAAGACGAAGTTTTTTTTTTTTCTTTTCTAAATTCGAACCAGATGATCTCAGAGAGGGAGTCGTTTACCGGGACATGTAAAAATAATCCAAAATGACCGATATCACTGTCAAATGCACAGTTTTCACTGTCGCTGAGATCAATACTGAAACTCCGATCTAATTAAACTTCCAAATTCACCCCATTCGACTGCAGGCGGGGGCTCACCGGGAAGGGGGGATACCGAGATATGTAAAAATAATCCAAAATGACCGATATTAGTGTCAAATACATAGTTTTTGCGGTTGTTGAGATCAATGATGACACTTCTGTTAGCGATGACTTTCAAACTCAGCTACCACTGTATGCGGGCTGGGGGTCACCTGCAGGGTAAGGATGTTACCGAGACATGTAAAAATTATCCAAAATAACCGATATTAGTGCCAATTACATAGTTTTCGTGGTTGCTAAGATGAATGGTGAAACTCCGATCGCATTAACTTCCAAATTCACCCCAATCGGTTGCAGGTCGGGGCTCACCGGGAAGGGGGGGTGGATATACTGAGACGTAAAAATAACCCAAAATGACCGATATTAGTGTCAAATCCATAGTTTTCGCCGTCGCTTAGATCAATGATGATACTTCCGTTAGTAATGGCTTTCAAATTCAGCTACCATTGCATGCGGGCTGGGGGTCACCTGCGAGGGGAGAGAGAGGCAGGGGTGTTACCAAGACATGTAAAAATAATCCAAAATGACCGATATTAGTGTCAAATACATAGTTTGCGCGGTCGCTGAGATGAATGGTGATACTTCCACAGGCGATGACTTACAAATACAACCCCCACCGGCTGGGACCAGAGGAGTAGTGTTTTTTTTTTTTTTTTTTTTTTTTAAATCGAATATCAGGGGACGTTTACCGGGATATGTAAAAGTAGTAGAAAATGACCCAATATTTTTTTTCCTTTCGTTGTTCAGTCTGTTTACATAGATATTTTATCTGACCCATGCGAAGAATGGGTATATTCAGCTAGTATATATCACTTTGTTGTCACATTGATTAATATATACTTAACATAAATTTATCAATAATACCAAAGACTGTCAGGTCGAATGTACACCTTGTCTCAAAAAGGTTGAGCGCATTCTTTATTGGTGTTTTGAGGCAAAAATTTTCTAAGTCCAGCTTCGGGTATCTTCGGGAAAAAGTAAGCCAGGTTCGAACCTCCAAGCCAGCCTTTGCAATCGGGAAAAAGTTTGCAGATTTGTTTTTCTTCTTTTAAATATAATAAGACTTGTTACCAAGTGTTTAAAAAAGCAACATTGATTGAAATACTTAATGATACAATATTTCGAAACTTTTTTTTTTTTTAATGTCAGCACATGCTTGTTTGTCATTTAGCTCTCCATACGTAATGGAACATTTAAATACGTTAAAGAATCTTTCCATATGTAAAAGAATGCTCAAAGTTAAGAAATAGAACATAATTATCGCCTGAGTACTAAAATAAAAGTCAAAGTAGAACAGAAACAGCGTTTGTAATGGATATGAATGTCATAATTATCTTGAGATCCGTTATACATCGCTAGAAGCATAATTCTAGAAGTCCTTGTGCTAGCTCATTGGTAAGCTGTCGGATTTCAAATCATAAGGTTGAGAGTTCGAATCCCGTTTAGGTTGATCTTTTTTTTAAAATTATATTTTCCGCAATGCATGAAAAATTATATAAAATAATTACATTAGAATACATAAGTTGTGTATATATAACATAATCATTGCAGAACATAGTAATTATTATGTTTAAAATATAACATCTGAGATAATTTTCACAGTAGGTCGGTATTATATATGAGGATGTAAATACAACTTAAGAAACTTGTTCAATAGCAATAAATAAGTTATGTAGTGTATTTATTTGCATCTATTTGTCATACAGATGTAACTTCTCAATATTCTCATTACAGCATGTCATTTACATTCGTGAAATACAATATATTCCTACGGATATAGAAAGTGTATAAACAGAGTATCCAAAGTCGTATCCTGCTTCAAGACACATAACTTTTCCCGATCCCCTTAACGTCACGGGAAGAAACACAAACTCTCTTTAGAACGGAATGTCGTTACTTAGAGTCTCATTCGAATACGTTGAATATGCTTTTGTGTATTCATCTCTCTCTCTCTCTCTCTCTCTCTCTTTCGCTTTGTTTATGTATGTGTGTGTGTGTGTGTTGCGGAATATCCCAAGTTGAATACAACATTTGCCAAGTATATGAGCATCATTGTCATCGAATACCAGAAATTGAAAGTCGTGTTTCTTCAGGTTGGGTTTGCGTGTTCATGTTAGCTCACTGGTAGAGTACGGACTTGACAATAAAGAGGTCTTGAGTTCAAAGCCTACAGCTAGTAATCATTCTTTTGTTAGTAGGATTGCACAGAAATCGGATACAAGGAGTGGTTTATTTCTAGAAATATTTTCAGAAGCGTTTAGGTAGCCCTGAAAAGGGCTGTTTTCGGGAGTTAAGGCGGGGACATTAATATTGTGTCCAAGACCCTTCTGAATTTATTACACGCTCCATTCTTCTGGGCATGGAATCTATTACATGGGTGACAAATCTATCTCCTTCCCCTACCTCCAGCCATGCTTCGGAAACAAGATGCCACAGGTCATCCTGAGTTCTTGGTGGATCTGCCTCAGGCCAACTTTCCCTTAGAGTACGCTTCACTTCTGCCCACATATTTTCCATGAGATTGAGGTCTGCTCCACGAGCGGCCAGTCGATTAAATCAATCTCAGGATGCCCTGCGAACCATTCCTGAATCACACGGGAAGTATGTATTGGCGACTGGTATTGCTGGAACTGAATTACACCATCAGGCTGAAATACTCGTACAGATAGCACCATGATATTACTGATAATGTCTAAGTACTGAGCATTGTCCAGATGTCCTTCAATTCTATGAAGCTGTCCTGCTCCGCGACTGGAAATCCAACCCCAACATAAAATAGATACATGGCCACTGCGATTGCAAGCAGCCACATATCCATGGTCATATCGGGTGACTCTCGGACGATACACAAAACGGCGTCCCTCCTTTGATGTTGTGAATATGGATTCATCTGAGAAAACTACGTTTTCCCAATTGAGACCCACATTCGCCTGTGCAAACGCGAGACGGTAAATTTTGTGGTCGACTGAGAGTTTTTCCTTCACGGCAGCAACACGGCCACGTAACCTAGCATGACGAAGCCTTCGCAGAGCTGTATGCTTTCTACCAGGAAAGAGAGAAACTTCCCTTAGCTGTCTAGACGTCCTTAGTGGGTCCAACCGGGCTTCGTTTACTAATCTCGCATCTTGGGCTTCGGTTGACACATGCGGACGACCAGGAGATCGTAAATTATCAGTCTGACCTGTAGCACCATATTTCCGAATCCATCGCCTTCCTGTAGAGGACGGGTCACCTACTCGCCTGCTAGCTGCAGTTGCAGAATAACCTTCCAACTCCCATAAAGTAATTACTGCTGTACGTCTATCCATAGTTACCAATGTTCTGAGCTGTGAGAAGGAAGCAATAGGTAAAAGCTAGTACCTGACGTGTGATTGGTTACTTGCACGACACGCCTATTGTGGGGAACAGCGTTGCCAGATCTAGCATAATGATGCTAGATCTAGCATAATTTGCATGTCTAGCATCTTGCTTTTAGCATCCTGCCCAAATCTAGCACAATTTCAGCAAGTTTATCAGAAAGCCGTAAAACCTGGAGATGAGAAAGAAGTTGGTCGTGGGAAGAAAAAGAACGGCAGAAATGTATCCTCTTCCATTGATTCATACAGTCGGTAAACCATACAGGCAGTCTTATTTTCCGAAGTAAGTTCGAAACGTCTTTGGGATTTTTTGTGGCTCCACCCAGGGTTTTCTAATCCTTTAACTCCGAGGCATGGGCGGAGCCATGGGGGCCATTCTCCCCCCAACTTTTTGACAACTTCGCCATCTTTATTTCTGACTTCATGATCATATTTATTCCTGAAATGACAGCTCCGAGACCGACCAAAAATCTGCCGCCCCCCCCCTAGCAGACGATTCCCAACTCCCCTTATGCTGCGAAGTAATTTTCTTTCAAAATATGTAAACAAAAACTTTGCATTCATTTATACGATATATACGCCATTGAGTCTGGCAACGACTGCATTAATTTAGCTGAGTTAAAATTTTGGTGCGTGAAGTATTGCATTCTTGCTCTCTGTGTATTTTAAGTTACGTTATCGTATCTCAACTTCGTTTTTTTAAACTCCTGAATTAGTAATTATGAGGATCTACCATAATTTGACCGAATCTAGCATAAGTTCGATCAGGTTTTGGAATAATTCCGAGCTGTGAGTCTGGCAACGCTGGTGGGGAACGACTTGGTCAACGACTCGCGAAAGAAATCTGAAAATGGTGTGCCGTAATAATAATATCAAAAACAGTTTTTATAAAGGAATATTAATACATACGAAAAGCTGTTTAAAGAATGAATTGTTATACTGACTTTACACGTATAAAAACATATACCAAACAGATTGAGCGATATGATGATAGCTGTTTTGAGACAAACTCTTTCGAAGTCCAACTTCGGGTATCTTCGGAAAACAGTAAACTAAAGCTGCTGGTTCGAACCTCCAAAGCCAACCTTAGTAATCGGGAAACGATGTACAGATATGTTTTTCCTTCTGTTAAATATAATAAGACATGTTGAAATGGTATTAAGTGTAGAAAAAGGTAACATTGAAATACTTAATGATACAATATTTCGAGACTATGTATTCACACTCTCGTTTCGTCATTGTGATTTCCATACGGAAAAGAGCATTTACGTATGAGCTCAGTTATATTTCAGAAGCAGCTTCCGAAAAGCGGTCATGTTAGCTCAGTGGTACACCACCGAGCGTTTAAATCGTGAGTTCGATACCCGTTCAGGTGAAATTCTTTTATGATATTCTACTTTCCTCAATGCATGAAAATTATGTAAAATAGTTACATTACAATTCATCAGTTGTATATATCAGTTGAATATATATATTCATATCATCAGTTGTATATATCAATTGAATATATATATTCATATCATTTCACGACATAAGTAATTCTTATCTTTAAAATATAACATCTGAGGTATTGACAGAACGTCGGTGTGTTATGTGTGAATATTGAATACAAATTTAAAAAATCGTGTAATAGCAATAAATAAGTTATGTAATGTATTTATTTGCAGCTACTTTCATCACAGATAACTTCTCAATATTCGCATTACAGCATTTAGGTAGAGCATATCGAAAATCGGATCGTGGTCCAAGACAAAAAACTAGCTAGCCCCAAACTGTCACGTAAGAAATTCGCGAATCGCAAAAGTAAAGTGAAGAGATTGAGAGCGGTAATTCCTTAATCGCTCTCTCTCAACTCTCTCTTATCTGCATTTATACACATAAAAGTGTATGTATGTATGTTCCAACATAACTCATGTATGCCTAGGGCAGGGTTTCTCAACCTGGGAGTCGCGGCCCCTAGGGGATCGCGAAGATAGGCGGAAGAGATAAATATAGTTAGAATCTAATACCAGAAATTATTTTTAAATATTATTTTTAATTTTGTTCTGGTAGGCATACTTTTGTTTTTTATACACACTGTAAAGAACAATAAAAAATAAGTCTACTGAACATTTTCAAAGGGTGTAGAATTCGTGTTACTATTCGGTTCAAAGTCTTGTCGTCGCGAATTCTGTCGAGAAATTTGAAGCTTAAAATATACAAAACGATAATCATGCCTGTTGTTCTGTATGGTTGCGAAACATGGTCGCTTACTTTGAGGGAAGAACATAGACTGAAAGTATTTGAGAACAAGATCCTTAGACGAATATTCGGACCCAAGAGGAACGGGAATGGGGAATGGCGGAAACTTCATAACGAGGAACTACATAATTTATACGGTTTACCCAACATTGTTAGGGTCGTCAAGTCTAGAAGGCTTAGGTGGACAGGTCATGTAGCTAGAATGGAAGAAAGTAGAAACGCTTTCAAAATCTTGACTGGAAGACCAATCGGAAAACGACCATTAGGAAGACCTAGGCGCAGATGGGAGGACAATATTAGATGGACTTCGCTGAGATACGAATACAAAGTAGAAACTGGATCCAATTGGCTAAGGATAGAAGTCAGTGTAGAGCTTTTGTGAACGCTGCATTGAACCTCCGGGTTCCATAGGCCATAGAGTTAGTTAGTTAGTAGAGTTGTTTAAAAATGAATTTAAATCAAAGAGGTATGATATAAAACTAATGAGAACTGTATATAGAAATACTAGAAAAATACACATGCAACAAAACCTGCACATTGAAATACAATTAAAATTAAAACCTAATGAGACACCTAAGCATGGTGTAATTTCACTAGTTCAGCAATGTCCGGTTCAATCTTCATGACGAACATTATCAAGCCACTTTCAACTGATAAGCGATTTCTTATCTTTGTTTTAATGTTTACCATAAAAAACACACTTTCGCACAAGTACGATATAGCAAATGGAATTATTACTTTTAAAGCAGCAATCCCCAGACCAGGATATTCTTCTCTCCTCATCAGGCAGAACTTGTCCAAGTCTTCGTTACAAAAAACCAGTTGCAAAGACTTGTCGCATGATCATTCTATTATTTGGTCAAGAAGTTGTGGGCTTAGATCGGATACGTTAATGGCCTCTTCAATGAAGGAGTTTAACATCCATCTTGAACCAGCACCTTCGTCGTTGGGAATATTGATATTACAGTTACTGTATCCACTGTCAGTGCCGGGCGCCGAAAAAAGGGGCCACACATTTCGGAGGAAGTGTGTTACTCATGTTAGGAAAGTGCATGTGTACATGGGTAAAATAGAAGGAAAAAACTAATAAAATGTGCTCAAAATTAAGGAAAGGTAGGGTTTATTTTGAAAATGTTATTGAGCTTCGTGCCAACCATGGTGGCGCTTCGTAGCTAGTCTGTCGACGTCACTCATATATACGGTGACATCGTACTATACTCTCGCCCCGGGCGCTGATTTTCCATGGCACTGTTCACTATAAACAAAAAAATGGATTCTACTATTATAGAAATAGGCATGTTAAAAATCCCACACAAGCTTATTATAAAACAAATTATAAAAGGGTCGCTGGCAAGAGCGTGTGATAAAAGGGGATCGTGATAGGAATTAGATTGAGAACCACTGGCCTAGAGTAATTTTAACCACATTTCTTATAGTTTTGAAAAGAGTGTTGTCGGGTTACCTATGGTGAATGGGAGGGGGATACATATAAAAGATTGGTAGAAAATGATCGATATTAGATTCATAGTTTTCGGGGTCGCTTAGATAAATAGTGAGACTTTCAATTTCGCTTAACTCCGATTAAGCTCTCATTAGTAGGGATGGGCACGAACGACTTTTCTTTGAAACTCGACTCGACTCGAAACAGACATCTTTGAGGTCTACTCTTGGACTCGGCGCGAAAAATATCTTCCAACTCGACTCGGATTAGAGTCAAGTCGAACCAAAACGAGCAAAATCCTGTGTGTAGTCCTACCTGGACAATACATAGACAATAATTATTCTATCATCAATTATACTACTATTACTACAAATAATAATAATAATAATAATAATAATAATAATAATAATAATAATAATAATAATAATAATAATAATAATAATAATAATAATAACAATAACAATAATGATAACAATAATGATAATAATAATAATAATAATAATAATAATAATAATAATAATAATAATAATTATTATTATTATTATTATTATTATTATTATTATTATTATTATTATTATTATTATTATTATTATGACAACACCGTGTACAAACATGAACAATAGATGGTTAGTAAAGGAATACTAAAAGCTAGTTGACTGCCGACGTCGGTAGTCATGAACTCTACAAGGCAAAGACATCGTTCATCACTCTAAGCTGTAAGCGTCGGTGGACTACAGATGGTCAACTATTGACCTCTCGCCAGAAATTGGTGGCCCCGCAGCGACGATCCGTGGTGGCCCAAGTTTCATTTTGAAAACTTTACTACCAGCAGCAGAGACGCGATGAAACGCCAACGAACCACAAAATTACTCTCCCAAAATATGTCAAAATGCCTATATGTGTGATTTGTTTATATTTAGGTGAATCAAAAAACACAAAACAAATACCCGGGGTGGACGCAAACTATCAATATTACGATTACTAGGCACGTGTTCTTCTGACTTCCCCACGGAAACGATCATAAAAAGCTTGGTTGTTGAAGGATAAATCATTGACGTCTTAATTTAGCCAATCAGACAAACCCCTACATCTCGAGTTCTAGAAGGTGATACCGTGAACCGTTTCAGATTTATTGCTTCCTGGTGGAGTACTATCCATGAGCAAAATTTGAGCATAATAGCCGACATGCATCTTCGGTGCCTCTTATCTTTAGTACAATTTTAACCAGAGATGGTGTGGGTCAATGAAAATTTGATCCACGACCCACCATGACCCACTATCACCCACCACCCAAATGCCCCATTGGCCCACTCTGATCTATCAACCATCGTGATCCACTCTGGCCCACCACCAACTATGAACCACTCTGAACCATTGTGACCAACTCCGACCCACCAAAACCCATCGACATCAACTCTGACCGATGGCCCACGTCCTCCTCTCCATTGGCTAAAGAGGTTACACTTGTAATAAAACAAGACTGTGAAATTATCACTTATCGGAGTTTGAATTTCTACCGTTAATGGCTCAAGCACCTCTCTGTTACAATACTGGTGGGTCTGACCTTTACGATATATAATGGCAGTGTTTCTCATCTTCCAAATTAAAATGAATTTAAATTTATCATATATAATTATTTCTTTGTTGCCTTACAGACACATTTCAGTAGAAAATAGGGTGAAATTTGAAAGTTTCAAATCAAGGAAAAGTAGACCAACGTAAAAAAAACAGAGAGAGAGAGAGAGAGAGAGAGAGAGAAACTAATTTTCTATATAATTAAGCATGCCGTACTAATTGAAAATGCCCATGTAATTAAGTTTAGAATACAAATTTTATGGCCATTTTTCTCTAACTTTATGGCTTGATTGCCTTATGCTCGGAACGCTCCATATATTAAACACCAGCTTCAGCAATTATAAATAGAAAGCAGTGGGTATAAAATTCAAAAAGAACTTTAATTTGCATTACTCAATCTGTTTCTCAACTAATATCAATCGTTTTCGATTATTTTTACAAATCAACCCACTACCAATTTCCAATATATAGAAAATGCACCCCCGTCCCCCCGCTCATAAAAGATAATTTTAAAAAATGCCAGGACATATTCTCTTTATTTTTAATAAAGAGTTATATGCTGAATTTCAGCTCTCAGTTGAACGGCTTGTGAGATACTCAATTTTTCGCTCATGTGGTTCGGATTCCACGTTAATCAGTAGGTCCACGTCTCATATAGCCTCGTTGCTGAAAGGGACGCTAAACTCAACTCAACTCAACTCAATTTTTCGCAAAAATTCGGACTTCTACTCCCCCTAAGGATATGTATTATAATGAAAGTGACACGCGTATGATAACTTCCCAGTTGGGATTGGAGCCTGATTATATACCAAACGTCAATTTATTTGACTTTGCAATTTGACCGTGATGATTACGCAGACATAGTTACTTTCAATTTTTTATGATACATATCCTTATTTCATATGTTACAGATGATTCAAAAATACTTTTTCAAGCAGTTAGCTCCTCTAGAATCTCACAGGCTGCATTCCAAAATCCAACTCCTACTATCCTATGACAATCCAAAAGTGACTGAACTGTTTTTATTAGGAGCAAATGACAAAAGAAAAATGGAGATCTTGAAAGTAAAATGTAGAAAAGCTCGGTGCCCCCAATAACTACATATTTCTCCGCCCCTTCATCCCGAACTTAAAAATAAAACTTAATTCGAATATGGTTAATTAGTGAATTTATTACAGTTAAATTCCACTCACTACATGCTACAGCTACAACTATGTAACAAAAAATAACAACTGTGAAACATGTTCTGAATTACTATTAGATTTCTTACGCTATTATTAAACATATTAGAATAGTAAAAGAGGATTGTTCGTGAAATAGTATATTTTCTCTTGATTTATAACTTTTTCATACGGAAAAAAATAAAATATTATTCAAGTTTTAAACTTTGCACTCTGCAAATATGTTGCCCTCTAGGCAATGGGACTAATGTGAAATGTGGACTATTGTGGACTAATGGGAAATGCTGCACTGTTAGCGGCGCTGAAAACTTACGATTCGATTCTAATATCGAATGATTTCGATATCTTTATGTCGCTACGTAACCACCCTGGGTGCTAATGGGAGCTTAGTTGGACTTGAATTGAAAGTAGAAACATTCACCTAAGCGACCACGAAACTATGGATTCCATACTAATATCGACCCGTTTCTAGCATTTTTTATATGTATCCCGACAGTACTCTTTTTCCAGACTGTAAGAAATATAGTTAAAATTGCTCTAGATATATCAGAATTATGTTGAAATACACACATAAATCCACTTTTATATTCTGTATAAATAGAGAGTGAGCGAGCGAGCGAGCGAGAGAGAGCGACTGAAGGCATCACCATTTCCACATTGCAAAAGCATATATCAGGAATTGAATTGAAAATCTATGTAAAGACTTTCTGCTGTGGCATGCTTCATAAGGACAATTCCAGTCTACTCACGTGACCTTTGGGGTTCATGAATTTTTTTGTGAGCGTTCCGACTTTGGATTCTCTGTTTATACCTTCTGTTTATGCATCGAATAACTTTTCAAGAACATAAATGACATTCTGTATTATGAATGTTGAGAATTACCCTCTATATGACAAATAGCTGCAAATAAATACACTACATGATTTATTTATTGCTATTGAACGAGTTTCTTAAGTTGTATTTACATCCTCATATATAATACCGACCTACTGTGAAAATTATCTCAGATGTTATATTTTAAACATAATAATTACTATGTTCTGCAATGATTATGTTATATATACACAACTTATGTATTCTAATGTAATTATTTTATATAATTTTTCATGCATTGCGGAAAATATAATTTAAAAAAAAAGGATCAACCTAAACGGGATTCGAACTCTCAACCTTATGATTTGAAAACCGACAGCTTACCAATGAGCTAGCACAAGGACTTCTAGAATTATGCTTCTAGCGATGTATAACGGATCTCAAGATAATTATGACATTCATATCCATTACAAACGCTGTTTCTGTTCTACTTTGACTTTTATTTTAGTACTCAGGCGATAATTATGTTCTATTTCTTAACTTTGAGCAATCTTTTACATATGGAAAGATTCTTTAATGTATTTAAATGTTCCATTACGTATGGAGAGCTAAATGGCAAACAAGACTGTGCTGACATTAAAAAAAAAAAAAAAAAAAAAAAAAAAAAAAAAAAAAAGTTTCGAAATATTGTATCATTAAGTATTTCAATCAATGTTGCTTTTTTAAACACTTGGTAACAAGTCTTATTATATTTAAAAGAAGAAAAACACATCTGCAAACTTTTTCCCGATTGCAAAGGCTGGCTTGGAGGTTCGAACCTGGCTTACTTTTTCCCGAAGATACCCGAAGCTGGACTTAGAAAATTATTGCCTCAAAACACCAGTAAAGAATGCGCTCAACCTTTTTGAGACAAGGTGTACACCTTGTCTCAAAAAGGTTGAGCGCATTCTTTATTGGTGTTTTGAGGCAAAAATTTTCTAAGTCCAGCTTCGGGTATCTTCGGGAAAAAGTAAGCCAGGTTCGAACCTCCAAGCCAGCCTTTGCAATCGGGAAAAAGTTTGCAGATGTGTTTTTCTTCTTTTAAATATAATAAGACTTGTTACCAAGCGTTTAAAAAAGCAACATTGATTGAAATACTTAATGATACAATATTTCGAAACCTTGCACATGCTTGTTTGTCATTTAGCTCTCTATACGTAATGGAGCATTTAAATACGTTAAAGAATCTTTCCATATGTAAAAGAATGCTCAAAGTTAAGAAATAGAACATAACTATCGCCTGAGTACTAAAATAAAAGTCAAAGTAGAACAGAAACAGCGTTTGTCATGGATATGAATGTCATAATTATCTTGAGATCCGTTATACATCGCTAGAAGCTTAGCTCTAGAAGTCCTTGTGTTAGCTCATTGGTAAGCTGTCGGATTTCAAATCATAAGGTTGTGAGTTCGAATCCCATCTGGGCCAATACTTTTTTTTTAAATTATATTTTCCGCAATGCATGAAAAATTATATAAAATAATTACATTAAAATACATAAGTTGTTTATATATAACATAATAATTGCAGAACATAGTAATTATTATGTTTAAAATATAACATCTGAGATAATTTTCACAGTAGGTCGTTATTATATATGAGAATGTTAAATACAAGTTAGGAAAATCGTTTAATAGCAATAAATAAGTTATGTAGTGTATTTATTTGCAGCTATTTGTCATACAGATTTAACTTCTCAATATTCTCATTACAGTATGTTATTTATATTCGTGAAATACAGTATATTCCTACGGATATAGAAAGTGTATAAACAGAGTATCCAAAGTCGTATCCTGCTTCAAGACACATAGCTTTTCCCGATCCCCTTAACGTCACGGGAAGAAACACAAATTCTCTTTAGAACGGAATGTCGTTACTTAGAGTCTCATTCGAATACGTTGAATATGCTTTTGTGTATTCATCTCTCTCTCTCTCTCTCTCTCTCTTTCTCTTTCTCTCTCTCTCTCTCTCTCTCTTTCGCTTGGTTTATGTGTGTGTGTGTGTTGCAGAATATCCCAAGTTGAATACAACATTTGCAAAGTATATGAGCATCATTGTCATCGAATACCAGAAATTGAAAGTCGTGTTTCTTCAGGTTAGGTTTGCGTGTTCATGTTAGCTCACTGGTAGAGTACGGACTTGCCACTGAAGAGGTCTTGAGTTCAATGCCTACAGCTAATTATCATTCTTTTGTTAGTAGGATTGCACAGAAATTGCACAAGGAGTGGTTTACTTCTAGAAATATTTTCAGAAGCGTTTAGGTAGCCCTGAAAAGGGCTGTTTTCGGGAGTTAAGGCGGGGTCATTAATATTGTGTCCAAGACCCTTCTGAATTTATTACACGCTCCATTCTTCTGGGCATGGAATCTATTACATGGGTGACAAATCTATCTCCTTCCCCTACCTCCAGCCATGCTTCGGAAACAAGATGCCACAGGTCATCCTGAGTTCTTGGTGGATCTGCCTCAGGCCAACTTTCCCTTAGAGTACGCTTCACTTCTGCTCACATATTTTCCATGAGATTGAGGTCTGCTCCACGAGGCGACCAGTCGATTAAATCAATCTCAGGGTGCCCTGCGAACCATTCCTGAACCACACGGGAATTATGTATTGGCGACTGGTATTGCTGGAACTGAATTACACCATCAGGCTGAAACAGATGGCACCATGATATTACTGATAATGTCTAAGTACTGAGCATTGTCCAGATGTCCTTCAATTCTATGAAGCTGTCCTGCTCCGCGACTGGAAATCCAACCCCAACATAAAATAGATACATGGCCACTGCGATTGCAAGCAGCCACATATCCATGGTCATATCGGGTGCCTCTCGGACGATACACAAAACGGCGTCCTTCTTTTGATGTTGTGAATATGGATTCATCTTAGAAACTACGTTTTCCCAATTGAGACCCACATTCGCCTGTGCAAACGCGAGACGGTAAATTTTGTGGTCGTCTGAGAGTTTTTCCTTCACGGCAGCAACACGGCCACGTAACCCAGCATGACGAAGCCTTCGCAGAGCTGTATGCTTACTACCAGGAAAGAGAGAAGCTTCCCTTATCTGTCTAGACGTCCTTAGTGGGTCTAACCGGGCTTCGTTTACTAATCTCGCATCTTGGGCTTCGGTTGACACATGCGGACGACCAGGAGATCGTAAATTACCAGTCTGACCTGTAGCACCATATTTCCGAATCCATTGCCTTCCTGTAGAGGCCGGGACACCTACTCGCCTGCTAGCTGCAGTTGCAGAATAACCTTCCAACTCCCATAAAGTAATTACTGCTGTACGTCTATCCATAGTTACCAATGTTCTGAGCTGTGAGAAGAAAGCAATAGGTAAAAGATAGTACATGACGTGTGATTGGTTACTTGCACGACACGCCTATTGTGGGGAACAGCGTTGCCAGATCTAGCATAATGATGCTAGATCTAGCATAATTTGCATGTCTCTAGCACCTAGCATCTTGCTTTTAGCATCCTGCCCAAATCTAGCACAATTTCAGCAAGTTATCAAAAAGCCGTAAAACCTGGAGAAGTTGGTCGTGGGAAGAAAAAGAACGGCAGAAATGTATCCTCTTCCATTGATTCATACACTCGGTAAACCATACAGGCAGTCTTATATTCCTAAGTAAGTTCGGAACGGCTTTGGGATTTTTTTTTTTTTTTTTTGTGGCTCCACCCAGGGTTTTCTAATCCTTTAACTCCGAGGCATGGGCGGAGCTATGGGGGCCATTCTCCCCCCAACTTTTTGACAACTTCACCATCTTTACTTCTGACTTCATGATCATATTTATTCCTGAAATGACAGCTCCGAGACCGACCAAAAATCTGCCCCCTCCCCCAGCAGACGATTCCCAACTCCGCTTATGCTGCGAAGTAATTTTCTTTCAAAATATGTAAACAAAAACTTTGCATTCATTTATACGATATATACGCCATTGAGTTTGGCAACGACTGCAGTAATTTAGTTGAGTTAAAATTTTGGTGCGTGAAGTATTGAGTTCTATCCATGCATTCTTGCTCTCTGTGTATTTTAAGTTACGTTATCGTATCTCAACTTTGTTTTTTTTTTTTTTAAACTCCTGAATTAGTAATTATGAGGATCTAGCATAATTTGACCGAATCTAGCATAAGTTCGATCAGGTTTTGGAATAATTCCGAGCTGTGAGTCTGGCAACGCTGGTGGCGAACGACTTGGTCAACGACTCGCGAAAGAAATCTGAAAATGGTGCGCCGTAATAATAATAATAAAAACAGTTTTTATAAAGGAATATTAATACATACGAAAAGCTGTTTAAAGAATGAATTGTTATACTGACTTTACACGTATAAAAACATATACCATATACCAAACAGATTGAGCGATATGATTATAGCTGTTTTGAGACGAACACTTTCGAAGTCCAACTTCGGGTGTCTTCGGAAAACAGTAAACTAAAGCTGCTGGTTCGAACCTCCAAAGCCAACCTTAGTAATCGGGAAAAGATGTACAGATATGTTTTTCCTTCTGTTAAATATAATAAGACATGTTGAAATGGTATTAAGTGTAGAAAAAAGTAACATTGATTGAAATACTTAATAATACAATATTTCGAGACTATGTATTCACACTCTCGTTTCGTCATTGTGATTTCCATACGGAAAAGAGCATTTACGTATGAGCTCAGTTATATTTCAGAAGCAGCTTTCGAAAAGCGGTCATATTAGCTCAGTGGTACACCACCGAGCGTTTAAATCGTGAGTTCGATACCCGTTCAGGTGAGATTCCTTTATGATATTCTACTTTCCTCAATGCATAAAAATTATGTAAAATAGTTACATTTCAATTCATCAGTTGTATATATATTTTCATTTCATCAGTTGTATATATGAGTTGAATATATATATTCATATCATCAGTTGTATATATCAGTTGAATATATATATTCATCACGACATAAGTAATTCTTATCTTTAAAATATAACATCTGAGGTATTCACAGAACGTCGGTGTGTTATGTGTGAATATTGAATACAAATTTAAAAAATCGTGTAATAGCAATAAATAAGTTATGTAATGCATTTATTTGCAGCTACTTTCATCGCAGATAACTTCTCAATATTTGCATTACAGCATTTAGGTAGAGCATATCGAAAATCGGATCGTGGTTCAAGACAAAAAACTAGCTAGCCCCAAACTGTCACGTAAGAAATTCACGAATCGCAAAAGTAAAGGGAAGAGATTGAGAGCGGTAATTCCTTAATCGCTCTCTCTCAACTCTCTCTTATCTGCATTTATACATATAAAAGTGTATGTATGTATGTTCCATCATAACTCATGTATGCCTAGAGCAGGGTTTCTCAACCTGGGAGTCGCGGCCCCTAGGGGATCGCGAAGATAGGCGGAAGAGACAAATATAGTTAGAATCTAATACCAGAAATTATTTTTAAATATTATTTTTAATTTTGTTCTGATAGGCATACTTTTATTTTTTATACACACTGTAAAGAACAATAAAAAATAAGTCTGCTGAACATTTTCAAAGGGTGTAGAATTCGTGTTACTATTCGGTTCAAAGTCTCTTGTCGTCGCGAATTCTGTCGAGAAATTTGAAGCTTAAAATATACAAAACGATAATCATGCCTGTTGTTCTGTATGGTTGCGAAACATGGTCGCTTACTCTGAGGGAAGAACATAGACTGAAAGTATTTGAGAACAAGATCCTTAGACGAATATTCGGACCCAAGAGGAACGGGAATGGGGAATGGCGGAAACTTCATAACGAGGAACTACATAATTTATACGGTTACCCAACATTGTTAGGGTCGTCAAGTCTAGGAGGCTTAGGTGGGCAGGTCAGGTAGCTAGAATGGAAGAAAGTAGAAACGCTTTGAAAGTCTTGACTGGAAGACCGAACGGAAAACGACCATTAGGAAGACCTAGAGGCAGATGGGAGGACAATATTAAGATGGATCTCGCTGAGATAAGAATACAAAGTAGAAACTGGATCCAATTGGCTAAGGATAGAAGTCAGTGTAGAGCTTTTGTGAACGCGGCATTGAACCTCCGGGTTCCATAGGCCATAGAGTTAGTTAATTAGTAGAGTTGTTTAAAAATGAATTTAAATCAAAGAGGTATGATATAAAACTAATGAGAACTGTATATAGAAATACTAGAAAAATACACATGAAACAAAACCTGCACATTGAAATACAATTAAAATTAAAACCTAATGAGATACCTAAGCATGGTGTAATTTCACTAGTGCAGCAATGCCCGGTTCAATCTTCATGACGAATATTATCAAGCCGTTTTCAACTGATAAGCGATTTCTTATCTTTGTTTTAATGTTTACCATAAAAAAAAAAACCCACTTTCGCACAAGTATGATATAGCAAATGGAATTATTACTTTTAAAGCAGCAATCACCAGACCAGGATATTCTTCACTCCTCATCAGGCAGAACTTGTCCAAGTCTTCGTTACAGAAAACCAGTTGCAAAGACTTGTCGCATGATCATTCTATTATTTGGTCAAGAAGTTGTGGGCTTAGATCGGATACGTTAATGGCCTCTTCAATGAAGGAGTTTAACATCCATCTTGAACCAGCACCTTCGTCGTTGGGAATATAGATATTACAGTTACTGTATCCACTGTCAGTGCCGGGCGCCGAAAAGAGGGGCCACACATTTCGGAGGAAGTGTGTTACTCAAGTTAGGAAAGTGCATGTGCACATGTGTAAAATAGAAGGAAAAACGTAATAAAATGTGCTCAAAATTAAGGAAAGGTAGGGTTTATTTTGAAAATGTTATTGAGCTTCGTGCCAACCATGGTGGCGCTTCGTAGCTAGTCTGTCGACGTCACTCATATATACGGTGACATCGTACTATACTCTCGCCCCAGGCAATGATTTTCCATGGCACTGTTCACTATAAACAAAAAAAAAATGGATTCTACTATTATAGAAATAGGTATGTTAAAAATCCCACACAAGCTTATTATAAAACAAATTATAAAAGGGTCGCTGGCAAGAGCGTGTGATAAAAGGGGATCGTGATAGGAATTAGATTGAGAACCACTGGCCTAGAATAATTTTAACCACATTTCTTATAGCTTCAAAAAGAGTGCTGTCGGGTTACCTATGGTGAATGGGAGGGGGATACATATTAAAGATTGCTGGAAAATGATCGATATTAGATTCATAGTCTTCGGGGTCGCTTAGATAAATAGTGAGACTTTCAATTTCGCTTAACTCCGATTAAGCTCTCATTAGTAGGGATGGGCACGAACGACTTTTCTTTGAAACTCGACTCGACTCGAAACAGACATCTTTGAGGTCTACTCTTGGACTCGGCGCGAAAAATATCTTCCAACTCGACTCGGATTAGAGTCAAGTCGAACCAAAACGAGCCAAATCCTGTGTGTAGTCCTACCTAGACAATACATAGACAATAATTATTTTATCATCAATTATACTACTGTTACTACAAATTATAATAATAATAATAATAATAATAATAATAATAATAATAATAATAATAATAATTATTATTATTATTATTATTATTATTATTATTATTATTATTATTATTATTATTATGACAACACCGTGTACAAACATGAACGATAGATGGTTAGTAAAGGAATACTAAAAGCTAGTTGACTGCCGACGTCGGTAGTCATGAAGTCTACAAGGCAAGGACATCGTTCATTACCCTAAGCTGTAAGCGTCGGTGGACTACAGAAGGTCAACTATTAACCTCTCGCCAGAAATTGGTGGCCCCGCAGCGACGATCCGTGATGGGCCAAGTTCCATATTGAAAACTTTACTACCAGCGGCAGAGACGCGATGAAACGCCAACGAACCACAAAATTACTCTCCCAAAATATGTTAAAATGCCTATATGTGTGATTTGTTTATATTTAGGTGAAACAAAAAAACACAAAACAAATACCCCGGGGTGGACGCGAACTATCAATATTACGATTACTAGGCACGTGTTCTTCTGACTTCCCCACGGAAACGATCATAAAAAGCTTGGTTGTTGAAGGATAAATCATTGACGTCTTAATTTAGCCAATCAGACAAACCCCTACATCTCGAGTTCTAGGAGGTCATACCGTGAACCGTTTCAGATTTATTGCTTTCTGGTGGAGTACTATCCATGCGCAAAATTTGAGCATAATAGCCGACATGCATCTTCGGTGCCTCTTATCTTTAGTACAATTTTAACCAGAGATGGTGTGGGTCAATGAAAATTTGATCCACGACCCACCATGACCCACTATGACCCACCACCCAAATGACCCATTTGCCCACTCTGACCCATCAACCATCGTGATCCACTCTGACCCACCACCAACTATGAACCACTCTGAACCATTGCGACCAACTCCGACCCACCAAAACCCATCGACATCAACTCTGACCGATGACCCACGTCCTCCTCTCCATTGACTAGAGATTACACTTGTAATAAAACAAGACTGTGAAATTATCACTTATCGGAGTTTGAATTTCTACCGTCATTGGCTCAAGCACCTCTTTGTTACAATACTGGTGGGTCTGACCTTTACGATATATAATGGCAAAGTGTTTCTCATCTTCCGAATTAAAATGAATTTAAATTTACCATATGTAATTATTTCTTCGTTGCCTTACAGACACATTTCAGTAGAAAATAGGGTGAAATTTAAAAGTTTCGAATCAAGGAAAAGTAGACCAACGTAAAAAAAAAAAAAAAAAGAGAGAGAGAGAGAAACTAATTTTCTATATAATTAAGCATGCCGTACTAATTGGAAATGCCCATGTAATTAAGTTTAGAATACAAATTTTATGGCCATTTTTCTCTAACTTTATGGCTTGATTGCCTTATGCTCGGAACGCTCCATATATTAAACACCAGCTTCAGCAATTATAAATAGAAAGCAGTGGGTATAAAATTCAAAAAGAACTTTAGTTTGCATTACTCAATTTTTTCTCAACTAATATCAATCGTTTTCGATTATTTTTACAAATCAACCCACTACCAATTTCCAATATATAGAAAATGCACCCCCGTCCCCCCGCTCATAAAAGACAATTTTAAAAAATGCCAGGGCATATTCTCTTTATTTTTAATAAAGAGTTATATGCTGAATTTCAGCTCTCAGTTGAACGGCTTGTGAGATACTAAATTTTTCGCAAAAATTCGGACTTCTACTCCCCCTAAGGATATGTATTATAATGAAAGTGACACGCGTATGACAACTTCCCAGTTGGGATTGGAGCCTGATTATATACCAAACGTCAATTCATTTGACTTTGCAATTTGACCGTGATGATTACGCAGACATAGTTACTTTCAATTTTTTATGATACATATCCTTATTTCATATGTTACAGATGATTCAAAAATATTTTTTCAAGCAGTTAGCTCCTCTAGAATCTCACAGGCTGCATCCCAAAATCCAACTCCTACTATCCTATGACAATCCAAAAGTGACTGAACTTTTTTTATTAGGAACAAATGACAAAAGAAAAATGGAGATCTTGAAAATAAAATGTAGAAAAGCTCGGTGCCCCCAATAACTCCATATTTCTCCGCCCCTTCATTCCGAACTTAAAAACAAAACTTAATTCGAATATGGTTAATTAGTGAATTTATTACAGTTAAATTCCACTCACTACATGCTACAGCTACAACTATGTAAGAAAAAATAACAACTGTGAAACATGTTCTGAATTACTATTACATTTCTTACGCTATTATTAAACATATTAGAATAGTAAAAGAGGATTGTTCGTGAAATAGTATATTTGCTCATGATTTTTAACTTTTTCATACGGAAAAAATTAAAATATTATTCAAGTTTTAAAATTTGCACTCTGCAAATATGTTGCCCTCTAGGCAATGGAACTAATGTGGACTAATGGGAAATGCTGCACTGTTAGCGGCGCTGAAAACTTATGATTCGATTCTAATATCGGTTGATTTCGATATCTTTATGTCGTTACGTAACCACCCTGGGTGCTAATGGGAGCTTAATTGGACTTGAATTGAAAGTAGAGGTATTCACCTAAGCGACCACGAAACTATGGATTCAATAATAATATCGACCCGTTTCTAGCATTTTTTATATGTATCCCGACAGTACTCTTTTTCAAGACTGTAAGAAATATAGTTAAAATTGCTCTAGATATATCAGAATTATGTTGAAACACACACATAAATCCACTTTTATATTCTGTATAAATAGAGAGAGAGTGAGCGAGCGAGCGAGCAAGAGAGGGCGACTCAAGGCATCACGACTTCCACATTGCAAAAGCATATATCAGGAATTGAATTGAAAATCTATGTAAAGACTTTCTGCTGTGGCATGCTTCATAAGGACAATTCCAGTCTGCTCACGTGACCTTTGGGGTTCATGAATTTTTTTGCGAGCGTTCCGACTTTGGATTCTCTGTTTATACCCTCTGTTTATGTATCGAATAACTTTTCAAGAACATAAATGACATTCTATATTATGAATGTTGAGAATTACTCTCTATATGACAAATAGCTGCAAATAAATACACTACATGATTTATTTATTGCTATTGAACGAGTTTCTTAACTTGTATTTACATCCTCATATATAATACCGACCTACTGTGAAAATTATCTCAGATGTTATATTTTAAACATAATAATTACTATGTTCTGCAATTGTTATGTTATATATAAACAACTTATGTATTTTAATATAATTATTTTATATAATTTTTCATGCATTGCGGAAAATATAATTTTAAAAAATGGTATTGACCCAGATGGGATTCGAACTCACAACCTTATGATTTGAAATCCGACAGCTTACCAATGAGCTAACACAAGGACTTCTAAAGCTAAGCTTCTAGCGATGTATAACGGATCTCAAGATAATTATGACATTCATATCCATGACAAACGCTGTTTCTGTTCTACTTTGACTTTTATTTTAGTACTCAGGCGATAATTATGTTCTATTTCTTAACTTTGAGCATTCTTTTACATATGGAAAGATTCTTTAACGTATTTAAATGCTCCATTACGTATAGAGAGCTAAATGACAAACAAGCATGTGCAAGGTTTCGAAATATTGTATCATTAAGTATTTCAATCAATGTTGCTTTTTTAAACACTTGGTAACAAGTCTTATTATATTTAAAAGAAGAAAAACACATCTGCAAACTTTTTCCCGATTGCAAAGGCTGGCTTGGAGGTTCGAACCTGGCTTACTTTTTCCCGAAGATACCCGAAGCTGGACTTAGAAAATTTTTGCCTCAAAACACCAATAAAGAATGCGCTCAACCTTTTTGAGACAAGGTGTACATATTTGTCATAGAGTAAATATATACATTTTTACCTGACCAACGCTCTGTTTCCATTTCTTTATATGCTCAATTAAATTATAAGATTTATTTTTAACTCTTCTTAATACAAGGGTAAGTCATAAATCTTGCAATATTCTGGTACACAATATACCTTTATTTACTACAGCACAATGAAGGCAGATTAACATTCGAAGTATATCATTTCGTCATGGGTTGTCTGTAAACCTACTTCCTGCGAGTTCCTCGGTTCCACGTTGATACTAGGAACGGTTAGACCACGTCCCGGGTAATACTGAGTCCGGGAACCCGATTCTCGGTTCTGAAACCAGGTACCCGATTCTACGTTTGGATTCCGGTAGTCCTTTTTCGGATCCGGATACATACTGCATCGATATATTAATTATGATTAAGGTACTAAAACGCAATTGAAGTCTTCAATTCTAAAATGAAAGTCAGGTCAGAGAGCATACAAAATTACTTATTGCAATTTAGATTCTAGTCCATGGTTAGTTACTATCGGACGCTTTTGTTTTCTACTCAATAGCTAGATTTACACGTTTACAAAAGTGCGCAGAAACAAAGAATCTGATCGATAGATTCATATTACGCATTCTGTGCCAACTACCGCACACTATTATATACATAAAGGTAACCAAGAAAGTTCTGTCGCTTTTTCACCTTCCACCTTCGAACATCAATACGCCGTCTGGAAGATAAAAAATAGCACCCATCATCATCGACGACCTTCTGTCAACGTTCTGGAAAGCCATGGATTCCATCTCGGTAGAACTTGGTGGGCCGTGAAGCGAAGAAGGTATTAAATGCAGGTACGGCTAAAGACGTTGAAATCTATTCAAATGTTCTAGGTTCTAGTAGAAAAAAATCGCTGTTTCTTGACAAAAGAACCAACATAAATTTCCTTGTGCAGATTATCTTCATTCTGAAACTATTTTACTCATAGCAAAAATTCTGAGTATCGTGAAGTTATGTGATACCAAAACGGACACTAACAAATATTTGATGTTATAACACACCAATCGAACAAAGAAACGGTACTCTGCCAAAAGTATTTGCCCACCGATTCGATGGTCTGTAAGTACCTCAGTGCAGGGACGTACGCAAAAAAATATTTGGGAAGGAGTCCACATTGAATATGAGGATAAATTATATTAAAATTTGTAAAATCAGAACTAAAACTAGACTAAATTTGCATAAAATTCGGAATTTCGAGGAGGGTTTCGGAACCATACAACTCATCCCCTGTGTACATCCCTGCCTCAGTGGAACTACAACCTCGAAGAGCTACTCCCGTTCAGAACGGTTATTATTTGAGTGAAGCGAGAACAGCCCATCGGGTACCATCGTCGTATGTTCTTTGTCTCTTTGTCAGATGAATATCTTATGTAATACAATTTAATTTACGTAACAGTGATTAATAGAAGCAATTTTAAAGCCAAAGCTGAAAGGTGCAACATGCAAAATTTTAATAGCGAAAGTTGTCTAATTAAGCGTTAGCTGAGTGTTGATTGTTCGTGTGAGAATGATCTAAAGACAAATAGATGGTTTCTTTTACTCATTTCATAAATTTTATACTCTTAACTTTGTGGCTTTGCACGCTTTTTCCTTCCGAGAAAAATGACAACTTTATTCATCTTAATTTTCGTGAGTGTAAACTTTGTCAACGTCGAAATCTCGGTTGCACCCTCGCAAGAAGGTCTGAATTCAACACTGATCTCCTGCTTGCTTGTGTTGCGTTAACGACTGTTCCTTCTCCGACGACCACTTTTTTCTTTTCATTAGCACTTAAACACTTAGCCGGAAATACATGAGATAGGGTTCCTGTGAATGGGAAACATCTGGGCTCAGTAGAAAGAAGAAAGATGATAGTAGAGAAAAAAAGAAAAGCTATATGACAGTTTGTTCGGATAAAAGTGATCAAATACAAGTGCAATAAACGACCTCATTACTTATCCCTCTCCTCACAACATGACATAGTACTTTACTTCAAAAGCAGTGGTACCAACAATCATAATCAATACACATGACTAGCTCCCAACAATGTTTGGAACAGGATTTTACTCTATATCCTTCACTTTGCAATGTCAATTTTAGCGAAAGGAAAGTATTGTCAGTTAAACAGGTGAACTTTCGAATTTTTATTTCTTCTTTGGAGTTTGGACACCTTTAGCGATATCCAGCCTTCAATTATGGACACCCGATTTTCAACTCTGGAGCCAGACACACAATTCTCGGTTTTGGAACAGCTCCGTGATTCTCACTGGACCCAGGTCCGCGTACCCGATTTGTCCGTTCCGTATCTGAGTACACAATTCTCAGTGGATTACGATCCGGTACCCGACTCTCACTGGATCCGGAACCGAGTAACCCGGATCCGAAATTTTCCGGTCGATACCGCATTTTGTCCTTAGAGCAAATAAGTTGGTCGTTGCTGCTTTCACCTTCTGTTGGTTGGTGAAGCATCGTGATTTCAAGAAGTGCGCCATGGATCAAAACAGATAGTAATCCGAAGGGACAAGGTCAGGACTAGATGCTGGTATGGCATCAATTTGATGCCATTATGTTCCTGCATTTTTTGAGCATAATGTGGTTTTGCGTTATCCTGTTGTAGGAGAGCGCGCAATGCAGGACATTTTTCGTGTTGTGCAGCATACATCCGCTACAACTGTTGGCAATAACGATCAGCTTTGATGATACGACCATGAAGAACGAATTCAATGTGAACCTCACCCTCATAGTACCACCAGAGACAGAGCATGACTGTGGTCGAAATGGCCTCGTTTGACGACCGGTACTGGAAGTTGCCCTTTGCTCAGGAACTCTTTTTGTGCATTCAGATTTAGCAGAAACACCCACTTTGTCACATATGACAATCCGTTTCAGGAAACCACATCATGCGGATTTTGTGGTAGTTTTTGGCACACATTCACTCTCTTCTGACCCTGAGCTGGGGTAGCACAATGACCCCAGAATCTGTTACTCTTGGACGCTCGGACCTTAGCTGACCTTCGATATTTTTACAACCTGCATGAAATTTCTGAAACCAACAAGTCGCTATGTTATGGTTCACTGCATATTCCCCTTTCGCATGACTAATGTTTTGGGTTAGTGCCACAGCGTTGTGCCCGAGTTTGAACTCATACAGTAACAGTTCACGTATCAGACGTTGTTTCCTACTCATCGTTACTGCTACTAAAAACTGACTCAAGATACCAATGCAGTAAAAGCCTCCGTGTCAAAGTCCGCTTGCAGCGTTACATCTTGGGCCAGTCTGACCTTGAATTTACGATCGATCACGGCGCATAATACACCTGCCTGCTGCTTGGGTTGTGGAAATATTGCAAGATTTATGACCCAGCCTTGTATTTCAGATTTCGAATTTAGTGGACTAATGCTAATCGATTCCTTCTACTATAATTTAATGCTAATTTAATATATTATTATTTTGTGTGCCGCGAATAGTTCTTAGGCAAAATGGTAGCACTGTTTAAAAAGCCAATATACGATTATTTGCAACAGACTAGAAAAAATATTATAGTATATGATGAAATGTACGATAATTGTCAATTAAGTAGGTCAAAGCCTTTTCCAGAAAGTTAAAATATTAAAATATCCAAGATTAAGCTGACTTAAAATAAAAGTAGTAAATTTCCTAATATAACCTTTTCAGAATAATATAAATTAAAGTTTCATTTAAAACAAGGGGCTATAGCCTCCCCCTCTTGACGCTCAGGTATACACTGGATGAAATGGTTTTCAATCCTACTTTACATTGAAAATGAAATGAAATCTTTGAGTTTTACATCCCACGGTTATGCCGGTTAGGCTAAAGGAGACGGTGATGATGAGTAATGAATGAAAGGGTGGAATGAAGAAAGTGGCAGGAAACGGGAGAACCCCGAGGAAACCCACGCACACGGTGTTTGTCCACCACAAAGTTCACTGGGATTGAACCGGGGACCCCAACCACCAAAGGTGAACGCTCTACCACTGAGCCACCGCGGCCCCCCTACTTTACACTGAATAAAACTGCAAACTATCGCTTAGCTCCTCCCTTGATCATATCCTGGATCCGCCACTGTATATATATACCCAATAGGTTCGTAAACACCATACTCTTCGCTCTTACCACTACCACTGCCTGCTATGAATTAACACGATCTCATGGCTCTGCAATCAAAACTTGCTCTGAGTCAAAACAGTTCTGTCAGGCACCTGAGACGTCTTACATGCCGTGATACTGATGGTCAAGTGGGCCACTTGTTATTTTGTTTACACCTATTTACATGACCATATCTTCGTTCCTATGTGCAGTACACACATGGGACAAACGGCGTTGTGTTTCTCTGCGTGAGCTCTTTTATATTACGCATGTTAATGTATATCGTTCCATTTAACACACTATAACTTTGCTCCAAATGCCCCATTTGTCGCTCTTTTTCCAATCACTGCATACCTCCATCTTACGATCTCCTACTGCTATTATTGTTTCTCGCAAACCTTACAACGCTAGCGCTTCTAGTTTCTTCGCTATTTCAGGTGGTACTTTTAGCTGCCTTACGCTGTATATTTTATATATATATACAGGGTGGGCCATTTTAATCTTTCCACGGAAATATCTGAAAAATGATAAAACAGAAGAAATGTTTGAAGTACACGTTATATATTGCTAAGGGGAAAAAAACAATTCCGTCAAAAGTACTCCTCCCCGCCCCCCGTGAATGGGGGAAACAGGGAGCAACTTTGAAATGTCAAATGGGAACATGGGTCGAGTAATACCTCGTTCGAAAAGCCTCGGAAAACTAAGTAACGCTGTACCAAAAGATGTTTCATATTTAGCACCAGTTTCAAATGGCCGCCATGATATGGTTCGGAAACTCCAATACCCGTAGTATGAAAACCATGGAAGATAATTGAATGGAACAAAATTGAAATACGTAAATATCATAGGGCATATCAAATGGTGTGGTCCCTGTGATCCCAGTGGCCTCCCTGAAGGGGTCTTGGGGGCTAACTTCAAGATTTCAAATAGTAACATGAGTAGAGTGGTACCTCGTTCGATTAATCTTGCAAAATCAAACAGCTTGCAGGAGAAAACGATTGAGGTGAAATGGTAGTGTTCTCAAAAGGCCGCCGAAACATAGAATCCGTGTCAGAGGAAAGGTTTAGTACCCGTAGTATGAAAGCGATTGGAGATAAATCAACAGAAGAGAAACTGGAGTAGGTAACTGACGTAAGGCACACCGAGAGGTTTTGTAGGGGTGACTCCACTGAAAGGTATCCGGGGCCAACTTGAAAATTTCAAATAGCAACTTGAAGCGAGTAACATCACGTTACATAGACAAATGAATATAAAACAGCTTATGTAAGAATATTTTCGACATGAGACACCGTTTTCAAAATAATCGCCAAGACATGGTGAATGTGTCTAAGAAAACGTCTAGTTCCCATAGTATGAATACGGTTAGAGATAAATGAAAATAACAAAAATTAAATAGGAAAACCACGGAGGCGTTCCAAGGCTCGAGAATGATACAACAGAGATAAAAATGTTAGAGTAAAATTGCCATAATGTATAGAGAGAAATCCAAGTCTGCAAAATAATCTCTTTTTGCGCTCTGTATGTGGGTGGGGTGGAAAGTAACTGTGAAAGTTCAAATGAGAACTCTACTTTAATTCACAAATTAAGGCTACGCTACAAATAGGTATGGTGTGGTTGAAACATTTGTTTGTAAGGATGACGCTGTAGTGACTAAAAAAGTGAAATTTTATTTGAATGGTAACGCATATCTGTATGGCTGAGTATGATTTGATGCGAAAACAGAAGGAACGTTATACGAAAGAAGTTTTCGAATAATGCAGTTGCTGG